>NW_012119232.1:432304-492339 GCF_000951035.1 Colobus angolensis palliatus | reverse complement strand
TCTCTCTCTCTCTCTCTCTCTCTCTCTCTCTCCCCTCTCTCTCTCTCTGCTCTCTCTCTCTCCCTCCCTCCCTCTCCCTCTCCCTCCCTTTCTCTTTCTTTAGGAGTGTCTCTCTCTCTCTCTAGGGGTGTGTGCATCTGCCTGCCTCTCTCTCTCCCTCTGTCTCCCTCTCCCCCCCGCCTCAGTTTCCTCATCCATGAAATGGGTATAAAAAGAACTGCCTTTCATAAGTTCGTTCAGAAACATTACTTGCAGACCTCCTACGAACCTGGCTCTCCTGCTGGGCACCAGAGCTGGACAAGACAGGCTCCCTGTCCTTGGTTCCTTCTGGAGCTCTCAGCCCTGGGGGAGAAGACAGACAGGGTACAAGGAAAGAGGGAAATAAATTATTATAGAGAGTGAGATGCTGTGAGTAAATGAGTTCAACAAGCCAGATGGATGGCACAGCCACGGCAAAAGCCCTGAGGCTGAGAGCATTCAGCCCCTGGAGACCAAGGGAGGGCAGTGTTGCTGAGAATGTCAGCCAGGGTGAGGGAAGGAGGTGGGCATCCAGGGTGTGAGTGAAAACTCAGGGTGGGCCCTGGAAGTGGAGTGTCTTATCTCAACCAGTCCCAAGGTTGTGGCGATGAGAATTCAATGAGAATGGTCACTTTCTCCTTTGGAGCTGAGATGCACATGACTTGGCTGTAATGGAACAGCTTTGCTTACAAGGGCTGCTCCTGTTTTGAATACACTAGCTTAAAATTCCCTGCCCCTCACCCCTACATGGCAAAGTCACATGTGTGCTTAGAGGACCTTCTGAGAGTAACAGTTTGCTTCAAGAGCACCTCCTAAACATTGAACATACACACCTGTCCAGTGAACCTCCTGTGGCTCCCATGGAAATGTCCCCATGAAGTCACGGCAGTGGTCCCTCTAGAATGGCAGCTGCCGTTTGTAGTGCATAGACTCTACAGACATTACCTTAGTTAATCATCACAACAGCTCTGAGAGGTGGGCATTTTTATTCCCGTTGTGCTGATGAAGCAAAGTGACACTCAGTAGTTGAGCAACTTGCCCAAAGTCGCTCAGCTAAGAAACAGCCAGATCCAGGATGCGAACCCATCTGCCAAGCACCCAGGCCTCTGCTCACTGTCGCTGTAGACTGGCACCTGTCATCTCTTCTTTCTGGAACGTGCTTCTTCCTGCCTTGACTACCTGGAAAGCTGCTGCTCCTCCATTGCACCCCAGCTCCTATGTCCCTGCTGCCATGACAAATTCCTGCCACCCTCCCGTGCTCTGCTGCAGAGGCCGATGTAGAAGTCTAGTTGGTTGTCTGCCTGAGTACCCTTGTCTCCCCACTCCCCTATTTCTAGGTCATAGTTCTTGTCTCTGCCTCCAGATCCCAGCACAGGTCCACATGCAGCATCTGACAAAGGAAGGAAGGGAAGGGAAGGGGAGGGGAGGGGAAAGGAGGGAGAGGAGGGGAGGGAAGGAAAAGGAAGACATTTAAGGAGACCTGATTGTAATGGTAGCTTCCAGATGTGTAAAATCAGAGAACACTGCTTGACCAGAAACTGCTCAACTCCAGCTGGGAACTCTATGGACACCTGTCCTCTGTGCAGGCAAGAACTCAGTCACTGTCACCTCCTTCTTGCAGGGAAGCTGTGTGGGGTCTGGATTTGCTGGTGAGTCCTTGGAGGCAAGCTTCCACATAGACACATTTGAGAACTACTGCCCAAGGTATGTGGCCTGAGCCCTAGCTCTTGTGGGTCAGAGAACAACAGAAGACCTGAAATGGTAGTAAAAGCAGCAAACAGCTCCCATACCAGGCAGAAGCACATGAAATGGCCCTTAGTCCATCCTCATGCCTAACTGGTGTGGTGTGATTATCCCATTTCACAGGTGAGAAAACTGAGCCTCGAAGAAGTAGAGTGTCTTGTCTCAGCCAACCAACTTGTAGATGGCAGGGCTGGACTTTCAATCCAAAGTCCAAGCTCTACCTTCAGGACCATAATGCCCAGGAGAGGGATAGGTAGCTCTTCCTAGCAGACATTTCAGGTTAAACCAATACTCCCAGAGCTGGCTGCCAGACCCTTTGCCTCTGCTAGGGAAAGGAGACAGCACCCCCTGGAGGCAGCAGAGCCCTACACCAATCATAGCCAGAGCACTTGAAGCTCCTCAAGAAAGCAGTCTATAAGAAAGAACTGGGAGCTGCTATCCTTCCCCCTTGCTGGAGTCCAGGGTCCGAAGCATAGCCTGAGAGGCTCTGCCAGTCAGCCAGGCTGCATTCCGCCATCTCTGGGGAAGGAGCTGGGTAGGATTTTCCTTCTGCCATAAAAGTGGCTGGCTGGTGTGACCTACTGGAGACTGGTCTTCCTAAATAGCTTAGTGATAGGTTCCCTTCCCACCCCATTAGGAATGTTCTTCATGAATCACCCGGAAGTCACACAGGCACACAAGTCCCTCAGGTGTGTGCAGCGCTCCACAGGACCTCTCTGACCCTCAGTCCACTGCATGCTCAGTATTCCCCCTGGTCCTATAAGGAAGCTGAAGGTCAGCTAGTCAGGGGATGGATAGACCCCAGCCACCCTCCTTAGTGTAAATTTGCTGGGATTTGGAATCGGGCCCATTCACAGTTGCTTTCACCACATTGAGAGTCAGTGTGGCAACTGGTCACAAGCTGGGCACAGAAGCCATCTCGCATTGCCCCAGATTCTCACCTGCAAAGCAGAACTAATAACGAGGTTTGCCTTGGGAGCTGTTGTGGCAAGAAATGAGTTGAGATGAGAACGGCTCTCCATACAGTTACGGGCGGGCAGGAAACGCCCTGCAGAGCTGTGGCTGCTATTAGTATCCCTGTGTCCTGCATGCCTGCCCACCTCCCTGAGCCTCTGCCCCAGAGCTAATGGGCCATCCCGACCAATTCTAGCTGGAAACCTCTCCAAACCCACATCACGACCCGTACATCTCACCTGGACAGTCCTAAGAGGCCCTGCAAGCTCAGCCACGGTAAGCACTTCCTAGACACTGGACAGACATATACAACTCTCCAGTGAAACCTCCTGTGACTCTCCTTGGAAATGTCCCTATGGAGTCATGGCAGTGGTCCCTCTAGAATGGGTCCCTCTGAAATCAGTCTGACTCTATTCCTCTTTCAGCCCTTCTAGTGCTGCCTCCCCCAGACTCACTCTGTATGTAAACTCTTCATTTTCAGGGAGTACAGTTGAGTTTCTCAGATCCAGGCTTGTGTAGATGTTGCTTCCATGGCCTGAACTCATTAAGCTCTCCATTCTCAGAGACCCATCCCATACACACGGCTCCCTGAGAAATGTCCTTGACCATCCCTGCCCCCAACCTGCGCATTCTGAAGGGCAGCTGCAAAGCATGGACCACACGCATATAGCTCCCAGAAGCTGTCCTACTTTTTTCATGGAAGGTTATAGCAGAGGGAAGCTACATCAGCTATCCGTGGAAACCAGTTTATTTTCTGGTTCTTATAACAGAGAACCAAATATCCTCACACATTTAGAAAATCAACAGCACAAAGGAGATAGGTCAAGATGAATAAACAAAATAACTGACTCCAAAAGAAGCTGAAATAACTTAGAGAATAGAAAATAACTTTAAGAGATTAAAAAACCTTCCTTTAATGCCTAAATTAGAGAAATTACTGAATCGATATAACAAGAGCAGATTGCCATGAAATAGGAGAGACCAAGAAAGCAAGAAAGAACCATTGAAAACTAAGCATGACTACTGAAATTTGAAAACACATCATTAGAAGGGATGGGAGAACAAGCTAAGGAAATATCCCATAATGTAGAGCAAAAACACAAAAAGATGGAAAACTTCAGAGCTAAAATAAGAGACACGGATGATTAACACTAATGACCCATCATCCAATTACTAAAATTTCCAGGAAGGAAAAATCAAGTCAATGAAAGGCAGCATATCAGTCACATTCTGCACAGGACACATAATTCACCCCTAGATTGTCAAACAAAGGGACTTTAGTAAAAAGGTAACTTACAGAGGTGTGGGAAGGGTTAAAGGAAAAAAACAAGAAATGGTGAGGCGCCCAGAGACTGGCAGGAGAGAGAAGCAGTTACCACCCTACAACTAAAAGAACAAAAGGAGAAAACCACGTTACCAGAGCCAGAGGACTGTGGAGGAAGGGCCTCCAGTGGGAGCTTCTGTAGTACGGCAGCATGCCACCGCCTCTAGACAGCATCGAAGCAAGGGGAAGCAGAAAAGAATTATACCAACCTGTCTCTCCTTCCACTTCCAGTCTCCTGTCGGTCCCTCCCATTGACCAAACCCAGCTGGAGCCCTGCCAGCAAAGGAGCCATCAGCCTCCCCGGGCACAGGGAAGAGCAGAGAACCACAGTAGAGAATGCATCCGGGTGGGGTGTGAGCAAAATAGTCAACATATAGAATCACCAATAGCAAGAGTATTCCAGAGCTACAGATTCAAAGGAAGCCTGGGGAACTGCTCCACACCTAGACAGGTACTGCAAAATTTCAAAACACCAAAATATATATATTCTAACATGTTCCACAGGTGGGAGCAGGAAGAGAAAGGTTGCCTACAAAGGACAGACAGAGACCATTCTCAATCTTGTCAACAACATAGGATGGTGGAAGACTATGAAAAGATGGAACTATATTTTTAGGACTCCTGGAAATATATTTTGAACCTAAAACTCTCATCTCAGCCATAATATCAAGTGTAAGGGTAGAATAAGGATATTTCTAAACTTGCAAGCTTACATTTCCTGAATCCTTTCTGAGGAAATTCATTAAGAAAGTATATTAGTCTGTTTTCACACTGCTGTAAAGAACTACCTAAGACTGGGTAATTTATAAACAAAACAGGTTAAATTGACTCGCAGTTCCACATGGCTAGGGAGGCCTCAGAAAACTTACAACCAGGCAGAAGGGGAAGCAAGGTACATCTTACATGGCGGCAGGAGAGAGGCTGGGGACTGCCAAACACTTTTAAACCATCAGATCTCATGGAAACTTACCATCACAAGAACAGCATGGGGTAAACTGCCCCCATAATCCAATTACCTCCCACCAGGTACCCCCCTCAGCATGTGGAGATGACCATTAGAGCTGAGATTTGGGTGGGGATACATGGGGATACAGAGCCAAACCATATTAGAAGGTACTCCAGCACAACGGGTACTCACATCAAGCAAGGAGAGATGAGGTCAAAGAAATGGTTGAACTGACCCAGGAGCATGGGATTTTCTTTTCCTACCCAAATAGTAAACCTTGACTTCCATGGCCTTATGTGTGTTCCACGGCATTACTGTATTTCTAGGGGAATTACAGGGATCAGCGCCATGATTAAAGACTTGAAAGACGCAGGGACAGGGATGCCTGTCACATTTCTGCCCACTTGGCTCACCTCTTTAGGTCTTTAGCCTGTGTAGGAAGTTGCTGAATTTGGGGGATGACTGTATGTCACCATAAACTTAATCAGGCAGTAACTCCAATTTTAGCTGCTTTTCTAAATGCAACATAGAACAACTTAACCACTCCTAGCACTTAGTATGTAGCTATTGACTCAGCCTGTGTTTTCTCCTCATCTATATCAATAAGAACCAGCAGTTCTTCTGAACATCCCACAGATCCACAGATGATATGCTGGTGCACTACACTGGTAGCACATGTTGACTGAACTGATGAGCAGGTAAAATAAACCAGACGCCTTCAAAAGATGCATGCAGCACATGGGCATGGGTGGGACAGTAGCCATCACAGCCCGGGCAGTCTAAGCTGAGCACACTGGATGTGTACCAGATGGCACCCATCTGGAGTGGGGCAGCCTGGCATGGCACGTCAGAGTCAGAATAGGATAAAGAGTGGCCATGCAGGGAGGCAGGGGCACGGTGGCCTAGCATAGGGTGTTAGAGTCCAAGTACTGTCAAGTGAAAGCCCACACGGCAGAAGGGGACAACCAAGTGTGGATGCCAGAGCCACGCAGAATGAGTGGAGGGGTGGAGTTCTGCTGTGGAAGATTGGGTACATACAGGGGGACCAACTGAGCAAAGCTGGCAGCCAGTTTTCTCACTCATGGAGAAGGCAGTCATGAATATGGAAGGAGAGAAACCCAGAATGAGCCCTGTGGTTTTGATTAGAATTGAAAGTATTGATGTGAGCTCATGGTTTTCTATATAGAGAGATGAATATTGATGTAATAGTGTGTGTGCATATATATCCTTGCTCTGTCCACTTAGAGAGTCTGGGAGCAGTGATACCCCAATGGCAATGAACACTCCTAGCACCCATATATTGACTTCTAAATGCCATTCTCCATTAAAAGAATCCAAGGCTCCTTCGGAAAATGACTGATTCTAGGGTGGGGGGCGGGAAAGCCCAAGATAAACCTGAAAGATCTTGGGAGCTAGAAAGTAATGGAGTACTCTAAGAATGATGGGTGCAGGCCAGAAAAGCCCAGAATCTGGCTTGAAGGGGACCTTGATGGCCAAATCTTGGACCATGTGAGCATCAAAGTAAAGAATAATGATGATGGATAATAACCCACTGAATAAAATAAAAATCTGAATCCATTTCAATATAAGGAAATGATGGAGTAAAGTGAAAGTTTGATGAGGAATGGAATATTTTCATGGTTTCAGTGTGCCTTGTCACAAAATACTTGTTTATTACAAAGAGAGGAGTCACCTTACAGTGGAGAAGCTGGCAGTCACCTCTGCAATCAAATGATCAAAGTAAACACCATCACTAATCGTAGAGTGAAATTACTTACCACATGACAGGATGCAAGGAGAATGCAGCACAGCTTCTGTGATCTTCCTGCTGAAGGTGCATGCAAGTGAATCCAACCCTGAAGAAGCATCAGACTCACCCCAGGTGAGGGACGCGCTACAGAATAACTGGCCTGTCATCGGGACACATAAGGCCATGGAAGTCAAGGAAAGAAGGGAGAACCATTCCAGATTGAAGGAGACCACAGACAGGATAATGAAACCTGTGTATCTTGGGACAGCTGATGAAACTTCAGAGGAGCCTGCAGATAAAGCAGTAGCAAGGTGTTCATGCAAATTGCCGGGATCATGCTCTCAAATGGCGCAGAAAAATGAATGTTCTTTATTCTCACTTTAACTTTTCTATACATTTAAGATGATTTAAATTATATTTTTAAAGGTGCCAAAAATTTTCTTCCTCTTTATAGAATGAAACAGAAATAAAAATTGAAAGTGGTAACCTCTGGAAATAGAACTGGGGGAAAGAAGGAAAGAATATTAACAGGAGTTATGTGACCCATAGGATTTTAGGTCATTTTTTGCTTTGTTTCCTTTTCTAAATTTCTCTCTATTAAAAAAGAGTGCGTGATTACAACTTTATAAAGGAAAGAATCCATAAAATGTATGTAATTAAATCCCATAGTACAAAGGGCAAAGAAGCTTGGCAACAACCATTCCAGCCTCAGTTTCGTTATCTGTAAAATGGAGCAAAGATGGGTTCAGGCTCATTGCAAACTGGTGAGGATTCAAATAATTAAGGGATAGGGATAGAATATCAAAGTCTTTTCAAAGCCACGTAGAAGGGAGGTGTGAGGGAGGGTTCCTAGGACTTCAGAGTCGGAAGCCGATAAGGGCCTGGTCTTCCAAGAAGCCTTCTAAGTAGAGATTCTGACCAGCAGGGCTGCTGAAGTGGGCACACCTGCTGTAGAAGGTGTCTCCTTGGGCCCTGAGGGGTCACCTGTCCTTTGTTTGCCTTTGCTTCTCTGCTGAGACCATAAAGAGGCTGGGCTGTAAAATAACCTACTCTGGACCCAGGAAAGAGATAAGAGATGTCAGCTGGGCAGCCAACACCTTCCCTGCCTCTCACCCCAAACAGCTGACCCTGCCCTGCCCACCCCCACCTCTTCATCTCTCCAGGGTAAAGCTGGACTTCCCTACTGCCTCCTCCCTGCCCCTTCTCACCAATGTTGCCACCCTTGTTCTCCACTCTATTTCAAGGAAGTTGCCATCTGCCACTAAAGCTTTATCCCATGGTCCAATCCATGACCTTGAATCTGACCAGCTCAGAACAGCATTTTCCCCCTTGATAGAGAATTTCACATTATTTCCCTAAAGGTACATTATTTCCCTAAAGACAAAGGCAGGCCTATATTCCCTGTCTTCTGTGAACCAGTGAAATTGTCAACCCACAGTGGGTCAGCTGCCCTTCTGTGCAGCACATCAGAGGGAAATACCAACGCAGCCCTGCCTGCACACTTTGTATTGACTCTCCCAGTCCTTCTCCCTGCCTTCTGGAACTACAGAGGTTCGTTCAGTCTACTGTCTTTCAACTAATATTTTAAAACAGTTCAGTAGACTGACTGTTACATGGACAATAGACTCAGTGTTACATAGACACTGGATGTACAGTTTCACTTCCAAAGACACGTTATAAAAAAAGGGCACAAATGGGACATTAAGTAAAATATGCACCAGATTACCATATGCTTTGAACAGAGGATAATATTCTATTCCCCATCTCAGATTGTGCTTAGCTATGTTGTCCTACCAAATTTCCCTGATATGGTGGTATATCAGTTAGCTAAAGCTGAGTAAGAAAGAGCCACAAAATCTCAGTGACATACAATTGACATGACTGCAGGTCAGCTGGGCCTAGCTGACCTAGGCTGAGCTCAGTGGGGCAGCTCTGTTTCAAGCTATGAGTCCAATTGGACTTGGCTCCTCCCTGAGATTTAAGCTTCTCCACTGGTGTTCCATCTGGGGCTCAGGCTGAAGGAGAAGTTCAAAGGAAGTGTTATGCTTGGAGATGGCAGCAGTTCAAGAGGACAAGCCCAGCTATGCAAAGTCATTTCCATTCCTCCATGAGTCACATCTGCTAACATCCATTGACCAAAGCAAGCTGCATGGCTGAGCACAGCCGAGAGGCAAAGAACTGTCCCCTACCTACCCTGAGGCCAAAGCAAGTCAGAGCCATGCCCAACATTAATAGAACCAGTAACTACACTCTTCCAATGAAATGGAGAGGTGGAAGAGTGAGTATGTTTGAACAGTAATCTCATCTATCACAGTCAATAATACAATAATACAATTTCAGAAGTATTAAGGAAACCAGTATTTGTATCTATCTCATTGAATATAATAATGAAAATTTTCCCATCTTACATTATTAAGTCCAACTCATTTTTTCCACAGATAATTTTAAATCTTCCCCCAAAAGAAGCCCCATTCCATTTTCTCATGAAAATAATAAACTCAGAATTTCCCATCCCCTGGAGTAGTTTCACTCTGAAGGAGATACAGTTTCTCTACACTTCCAGACTAGGCTATATAAAGTTCTGCAAGGACACACAAATATAGACAAAAAAGAATATTGCAATATTAGTCGTGTGTGTTGTATCTGTGTGTATGTGTTTGAGAGTGTGTGTGTGTGTGTGTACATACATCACATGAGCAAATTCCCAGATCCAAATGAGGTTATCATAGCATCTTATAATTAGAGTAACTATTCCATTACACAAAAAATCTTTCTCCCAAAAGGTACTGTTAAATCAAGTTTAGCCGGCCCGGTGCGGTAATCCCAGCACTTTGGGAGGCCAAGGTGGGTGGATTACCTGAGGCCAGGAGCTCGAGACCAGCCTAGACAACATGGTGAAACCCCATCTCTACTAAAAATACAAAAAATAGCCAGGAATGGTGGCACACACCTGTAGTCCCAGCTACTTGGGAGACTAAGGCAGGAGAATCGCATAAACCCAGGAGATGGAGGTTGCAGTGAGCCGAGATCACACCACTGCACTCCAGCCTGGGCAACCGAGCGAGACTCCATCTCAAAAATATATATAAAAAAAATCAAGTTTAGCCTAAAGCTGCCTCCTTACGTACTTTAAGTTCAGCCTAAAGATTTTTCTGTACATCATGAACTATAACAAGTGGAGGTATAAACAGATTGTAGTCTACACTTGTGCTAATCACTGAGTTTTGGCCAGTAGCCAACTGTTCAAACTCTGTTCAAATAAGGTGAACACTAAGCTGTAACCAATCAGCTATTTCTATACCTCACTTCCATTTTCTGTACCTCACTTTCCTTTCTCTGTCCATAAATCTTCCTCCACTATGTGGCTGTGCTGGAGTCTTTGAGCCTACTCTGGCTCAGAAAGCTGCCCGATTTGCGAATCATTCATTGCTTGCTCACTTAAGCTCCTTTAAATTTAATTCAGCTGAAGATTTTCTTTCATCAGATCGTGTCAGAGTGGGATCTGAAGTAGAGTTTCTAATGACCCCCAGGAGTGCTGAGTGACCGAAGCCAGGTACCTGCAGGACCCATTTGTGTCTATTGATCTCTCAGAGCAGTTGGAGGTCATAGTAAGTTTTCTCTCCAATGTCGGAGCTCTACAGATTTGTGTTTTGAGCTCTCCGAGTTTCTTTGAGCAAATTTCTGTTCCAAACTGGGTTTGGAAGTCATGACAGAAACTGGGCTGGTTTGAGGAATGGATTTGATCCAGTAATTAACTGGCTTGGATTCAGTAAGAGGCCTCTTACATCTGACTGGGTCAGAAAGAAACTGGTAGTAAATGGTAATACTGCAGGGGGTGTAAAATTTGGCTATTGAAAATTCACAGGGATTTTTGTGTTTTACCCCTTTATTTCTTTTTTTCTTTTTTTTTTTTTTTTGAGACAGAGTCTCACCTTGTTGCCCAGGTTGGAGTGCAGTGGCTCAATCTCAGTTCACTGCAACCTCTGCCCAGGTTCAAATGATTCTCCTGCCTCAGCCTCCTAAGTAGCTAGTATTACAGGCGTCTGCCACCACACCCTGCTAATTTTTTGTATTTTTAGTAGCGATGGGGTTTTGCCATGTTGACCAGGCTGGTCTTGAACTCCTGACCTTGGGTGATCCACCCACCTCGGCCTCCCAAAGTGCTGGGATTACAAGCATGAGCCACTGCACCCAGCCTTGTTTAATTTTTCTTACACATTTTGGTAGGAGAAAAATCACTGGCTAAGGTGATCAAAGGAACCTGAGAGCAAAGCCAAAATCTGAGGTAAAAATTGGATCCTTAATTTCTGAAATACTGAGTTCCTTCTGGCTAACACTTGCATAAGTGTTAGGCCCCAGAAGCAGCATAGTCTTACAGAAATGGCAAAATCTTACTAAAGATAACTTAGAGTGGAATGTTCCAAATAAACAAAACTGCACTGAAGTGCATTTGAAAATGAGGGCTCCCAAGTTAGTCTCATCTAGGGATGTCTATTGATATTCAGAAGCTTCTAAAAAGATTTCAATATTTTTATTTGAAGACTTTACAAAAGGCAAATAGAAAGCTTATGCGACTCACTGACTTAAAAAATTAAATCTGCTAACCTTTTAGCTTAGTTATGATCCTGATCCAAAGGAAATAGACCGCAGCACCAGTCGGCTGACTTTGGGTGAGTAGTAGGTTCATTTTACCTTATCAGTAAAGTCCCTCTTGGTTAAACATGGATTTGGCTACAGGATTAACCACTATTCTCTTTGGAGTGATCTGCCTTGCACTCCTTGCTAACACCAGTGGGTGACAGGATTAGGCATGTACCAGGCCATAGAACGTGGGGAACCTTTTCTCCCCAAAGGGGAAATTTTGAGAGCTGATGGGACTGCTGGAAAAGATCCCTTCATGACCAACAAACAGCCGCCTGAACTTTTGATTCAGTATCCCTGCAATGGGTGGGTCTTTCTCTGGCCTCCCTGAGCTCCTCATCTTCCCCACTCTGCCACAGGCAATGCTTTTCTCCCTTTCTCTTCTTTCCCTTTCTTTTCTGTTACTCAGGGCAGCCATCTTGCCCAAATATCACATGTTGAAACTCCTTTAACCCACTTTGAATGTATTAAAGATGACAGGTACCAACTGGGGCCGAGTTTGAGCCTCACTTAAACTTTGATAGTAGGTGCTAAGCAGAGTGGTTAATGTCTATGTTTGGTCACATGCATTTTGCTCTGGCCAGAATGGAAAACGTTAATTTGGGTCCTCCATGCAGCTACTTGGGTGGCAACTTGCAAAATTGAGAGGATTTTGCCTATGGTTACAAACTTTGCTGCAGGTTCCTGAAACAAAAAACTGGATGAGGTCTCCATCTTGTTTTATGTCCCTGGGAGCTTGACCTTCTAACCATATGGTAGTACTTTCTCTTTGTTTCTGCCATTCTAGGGAAGAGGAATCTGGGGGTTCATATCACAGTTAGCCCTAAAAATTATTTAGAGTAGTTAAAAGCCATTGCAAGCTCAAAATTGACTGCTCTAGACTCTTTGTGGGAAGAGGAATGGAAACTGCCCAATGTTTTAGCTCAGCAGCTAAGACTTTGCCATTTTATAATGGCAGCCTGGGTTCAATCCCAGCTTAGAGAATGAGTACATTCCGGTGGACATCTCTGTGACCTTTACCATTTGTTGATTCTCTTCCCCTCCATTAACAACTTCTGGCTTCTCTTCTTAAATTTTCCTTTCTGTGAGCTACCTTTGAAGATTCTTAATTTTGTAAAAATTGAAAATACCTCATACACTCATGGTTAAGTCATAACGTTAGTTGAGGTTTGTTGGTTTCACTTGTAGGGTTACTTTTGGTAAAGTTTAAAAGTCAAATATATTGGCTGTTTGGCCTGGCTAAAGAAGAGTAATGAGAAATTAAAAGGACATTTTTGTTAGACAGTCAGTTTAATTAAAGCTGATTGTATATCCAAGCTATATGTATATTTAAATGGCCTTTATGGGTTTTTATTCTCTTCTTGGATCTTATTTTTCTGAAGAAAAAAGGTTTGTTTGTTTTTTCTTCTTAGCCAACTGAACTGTGTTTCTCCATTTTGTCTTCTTGCCACTCTTAATGCACGCATGAGAAGACCTAAGTAACTTCCAATAGTCTGGGACTTCTTAGGAAAAACAGAGGAAGTGCCATAGACCCGGTTTTGGGAAAAAACCTCGGTTTTCCTCATGAAACCCCAGGAATTGAAAGTAAATAGATTTTGCATTGTATTATCTGATGGTTTTCAGTTTTGGGGGTATCAAAAATTACTTGCATTGTGAGAGAACTTTTGTGTGTAATAACTAGGTAGGAAATATACTTTTAGAGATGGTTAATAGCAGCTATTGGGGGATACTTCTCATGCTTGGATCAGAGAAGCACGCTCTTGGCCACCTAGAAGGTACGGAAAAATCCCCACCCACTACTAGGAGTCAAATTAATTGACTCCCATGGGGGACAGGCTGATTGCAAAATGAGCTGATTGGTTTTGGGTTGCCACGCAATTAAATGCATGGTAAAGCATTGCACTGTCTTCTCATAGCATTTTCCTCTTTTTGGGGATCCGGGATGTGATATAAAAATGGGACCCTTGATTTTGGAGGTCTGTTTTTGTCATCCAGTTGTGCCTCCTTATTAGGTCCTAGAAACTGCATCTTTTCCTGGCCCTGCTCCTTGAAGGACTCCACCCTGAAGCCAGTAATCCAATTAAGAAACTTAAAAACTGGCAAATGAAAAATCTTACAACTACTGGATCTTTTTCTGTCTGTGTAGTTATATACGTGTTATGTGTGTGATGTTTATATAAATGGACTCTAAGTAATTGGCTTAAAGAAAAATAAGGTTTAAATAAAATATTTTGAAAGAAAAAACTGTAATGCCTTGTAGTTCATGTGACTTTAAGTAATCTTTGAGAAATAAAAACATTTTAAAGATTATTGGTAAAATGAAGACATTTGGTCTAAATTAGGAAGGTCAGGCTGGGTGCAGTGGCTCATGCTTGTAATCCCAGCACTTTGGGAGGCCAAGGCAGGTGGATCCCTTGAGTCCGGAGTTCAAGACCAGCCTGGCCAACATGGTAAAGCCCCATCTCTACTAAAAATACAAAAATTAGCCAGGCATGGTGGCATGTGGCTGTAATCCCAGCTACTCAGGAGGCTGAGGCAGGAGAATTGCTTGAGCCTGGGAGGTGGAGGTTGCAGTGAGCCAAGATGGCACTGCTGCACTCCAGCCTGGGTGACAGAGCAAGACTCCATCTCAAATAATAATAATAATAATAAAATAAGTGAATAAATTAGGTAGGCCAGATGTTAGGTTTACTAAATGCTTTAAAGTCATAAACTGCTTCTTTGGCATTTGAAAATTGTTCAACTTGCCTGCTTCACAGCTAGATCAGACCCAGGGACATGTGGAATTAATGACACCACTAGCTATACTGAAAAGAGTCAGACCTTATCTGTATTTCTGTCTGGTGTCCTAGGCTCCAAACCTAGTACATAATTAAAATCACTTACTTAACAGAGTTTTCACCAAAAATTAAAATTGCTAAGAATTAACATTGTAACATGTAATTAAGACTACTTTAAAAAAGTTTTACATGCAAACTGTGTAAGGAAAGTAAAATGTGCTTTTACCAAAAGATTATCACAAGGCATGGAAATGTAAATTTTTGCCTAGTTTAGAGAGCTAAAGTATTGTTTTAAATTAGATAGGATAAAGCTAAAGGTTTGAACAAGTTGTGAAACATTTGTGAAAAATTAATTGTAACAGATTCTGTGTATGATCATATTGGCTAAATTTAAAGGGGTATTATTCTGTTTTTCTGTAAGTTGAACATTGGAATAAAAGCATAACAGTTTCCTTAGAGCACTGGTCTGCTGTTTAACAAAAATTGTAAAGGGTTATAAAAAAGGCATGAGAATCTTATCTTATGGTCAGACATTAAAATTGAACATATATGTCTATAAGGTTTTATTAAGAATGAAGTTTGACATCAATAATGCACTCATGCAATGGTAAAATTAGCTTTCTCTCTTGAACAAGATTTTTATGCTATATTTTTAAAAATGAAACATTTTTGTTTGCCTTTTGAATAAACTACCAAAAAATGAAGGGAAAGACAAGAGACAGATTGTCTGGAAAGCTAAGTCTTCCCTCCATCAATGAGTAAAGGTTTATGCCTTCTATATTTTTGAGTCATCATTTTGGCTAAATGAATGACTTAAGATGACCTGAGATTCTATTTCATAATATCAAGTGTTTTAAACCTTAACATATTTGATAAGCTTCCCAAAATCAAATTTCAGCTTCAAAATTGTCTTTTCTGACCTCTAACTTTGAGGTGCTACAGAGAGCCCCTGAAGCATCCAAAAGAGAGGTTAACAGGATTATTTGACATATTAAGTTACATGAGAAGCATTGTCAAAATAAAAACTAATGTTTAACCTTCTTCAGGCTGTATTTTAGTGAATGATACTAATATATGTTCCAAAATTGTATGGGATTTCTGAAATTCTAATATGTCTGAGTATATGCTATCAGTCATAATTATGGTTATGTTAAGTTATTGTAAACCACAGAAATAACCAAATTTTCTTGTCAATCCTGTTTTAAACTATGCCTGTGTAAAGTCATCTCCACAGTTATTTGCTTACTGCTGATGCTGTAAGATCCTGGTGTGTGTATATGTGTTTAGATGTGTTTACACATATGTACATGTATTATGTTTTATGTTGTGTCTACATGGCAAAATCGGGCATAGCTGGCCAAAAATTCCTTAAAGAATTCTATTTAGATAATTGAGCACTCCTATAAAATATACAGTAATTAATGAAAATTATTTTCGTTCACATGACTTAAGTAAATATTGGATATATTAATTGGCTTCAAAATTGTTGATAACATAAAATTAGAAATGTCTTCAAAATTGTCAACATATATTTTTTGCCTGGGTTTACTGATTAGACAGTTTTGTATTTGCCTCTGTTAGATCCTTTAAGGTCATAAAGCTGTGAACCCAACCTAAAACAGAATGATTTTTGTGCAATTCTTTGATAAGTAAGATTATTTTAATATTGTTGATTCAATGAAAACAGCTATAGCTTGTGAGTTATCAACCAAATACCCATTTATTTAACATTAAGGCTCTTACTTAGGTAAACACTTGATATTACAGGCTACCAAATTGGTTAATAAAAGAACTTAATGACTAGCTCTAATACCTCAATTTTCATAGTAAACTCTAGATATAATTGTTAAAAAAAATAGGTGATTATACATATAAACTGTAGATATAATTATTTTTAAACATTAGGTGATTATAAATAGAATAAATGTTTACAAATAAACTTTTCATGTAATCTAAAATCTTAAAGTTATGGTAAATTAAATAATAGGTACTCATTAAATGTCTGGTTCATATCCAAATAAGAAAAAACAAACAAATTGCTAAATAAATATAAGTTTGTTCTTGGCTTCTTCAATTTTGTAATAATACTAAATATATTTAGTTCTATTAATCAAAATACAAATAGTATGAAAAAAATTTATTTGAGAAAGAATCTTATGTGGTAAATTGTTGTTCTCAAGCAAAATGACTAGTTATTTAAGAAACAGAAAGTATAGAAAAAAGCAAAAAGTACAAGTACGTCAACTATGGTCCAAGTAAGTCATAAAAAGGTTCATAAAGGGGGAAGTTATGAAATAAATTTTGTGTATGATCACGTTGTTTATAATTAGAAGGGAATTATTTATAAATGTTTCTAAAGATTGAAATTTGATACTAAAAATACACTAATACTAAACCAAAAAAATGTGGCCCTCTATTTAGAACAACAAGGTTTTTTGGAAGTATTGGTCTGCTCTTAATAAAATTGCAAGAAGTTTTTATTTTTAATTCTAAAATCTGTTTTTTTTTTTAACAACAATCTTCTAAACTGCAGCCAGTGTCTATATCTGCCACATTTCCTGAGATCTAATTAATTTCCCTGGTTTTGGCTTAAAAATATGGTCCTCTTTATTTATAATGGTAATTCATTCCTTGAGGTAAAGTTTTCCTTTTGAAATTTCTCAAATTTATGTCTCAGAAGTTCATCTTCTGCTGTACCTTGCAGCACATGACTTGCAGCAAAAGATCCTTGCCTTTTGAACTTTCTCCCCTTGAAAAGGTATATGTTTTTGCTTGGCTGGGGTGATAATTCTCTCCTTCAACCTTTTTTTGTCAACTCTTACATCTTTCCTTTTCCCGCCTTACATCTTTCTTTTTCCTGCCAGTTCTAACTGCTGTTATGGTCTGATGCTGAAGTGTTTCTCTTAAAAACCTAGAAAAGCAATGTTTTCCTCCAGTATAATTTGATTCTATACTGTTGGCTTTTGTCAATATTTCTGAATTGTACTGTGTAACCAGGAAACTTTTCCATGCTGTTACTAAGAGCCATGTATTTTCCTTCTCGAGGTACTAGTTTTCTTGTTTACATTCTTCTATAATATAGTGTACACTCACAATCTTGGACATATTCTTTCTGTGTATGATTAAAATCAAGTATATTTTTAATTAGGTTCACCTTCCATGTTATATTAGTGAGATTCCAGTAAGGAGAAACAATCATTCTGCAGAAGATTTTCTTTTTAACTTTTTGGTTACTGAGCCAAAAAAAAAAAAAAAAATTATCAAGATAATTTATAGTGTTGTCTTTATTAGGTTTTTGATTACTTAGAAAAACTGATACTGAAAAAGTTTAAGGTGTTTACATCCATGTAACTTTCTGTATTGCTTCAGAAGCCTTGACTATCACTTTAGTTAAGTGGATGACTATTATTTTTCAGTGATCTGTGATTCTATTTCAATAAAATATTTTAAGCTTTTTAACATCGTTGACAAACTTGCCCAAAATCAAATCCTAACCTAAGTCTTAATGACCTAGAATTAACCTTGGGATTTTCTAGCTGGGCCCCTGGAAAGTCTCAAGAGATATACCTCTCATCTTGTAAATGGGGATATTAAATGATTACTGTTATTCGGTAAATCATACAAGAAACATTGTCAAATGGTAAGTGATACTAGATCTTCTTTTAGCTGCATTTATTGGTATGTTGTTGATATTAAAGTTTTGAAAATTCTGTAAATTTATAAAAAATAAAAGATGAGAAAAAAAGAAAAAAGTATAAACAAATTTATAGAAATATATCTTAGTCATAATTCTGGTTATCTTAAATGCTATATATAATAGAAATAACTAAATTTCCTTGTTGATTATAAACTTTAATCAGATTTTTAACTATGGCTATTCTAAGTTTTTGTCATCCACAGTTTTGAATTCTTCTCTAAAAACATGTACAATCAAATTAATGGAAAAGATTCTAACAAATACTCTTAAATACAGGTTTCTGTTAACTTTAAGATCAATGGACTAAATAAAAATGTCCAGATCTCTAATAAATAAATTGATGGGTTCATGAAACTAGTAATCAAGATCAATCAGGTCAAAATTAATTACATGAATTAAGTAATTGATAAAGATGTTTTTGGCCAGGCACGGTGGCTTATGCCTGTAATCCCAAGACCAGTGGATCACGAGGTCAGGAGATCAAGACCATCCTGGCTAACATGGTGAAACCCTGTCTCTACTGAAAATACAAAAAAATAGCTGGGCATGGTGGTGGACATCTATAGTCCCAGCTATTCAGGAGGCTGAGGCAGGAGAATCGCGTGAACCCAGGAGGCGGAGCTTGCAGTGAGCTGAGATTGCGCCACTGTACTCCAGCCTAGGCAACAGAGCAAGACTCCGTCTCAAAAAAAAAAAAAAAAAAAAAAAAAAGATGCCTTTAATGGCCAGGCACAGTGGCTCACACTTGTAATCCCAGCACTTTGGAAGGCTGGGGCAGGTAGATCACTTGAGGTCAGGAGTTCAAGATCAGCCTAGCCAACATGGTGAAACCGCATCTCTACTAAAAGTATATAAAATTACCCAGGTGTGGTGGTGAGCACCTGTAATTCCAGTTACTCAGGAGGCTGAGGCAGGAGAATAGTTTGAACCCAGGAGGTGGAAGTTATAGTGAGCTGAGATCATGCTACTGTACTTCAGCCTGGGTGACCAAACAAGACTCCATCCCCAAAAAATAATAATATTTGCATAACTTTTATTTAAAACTTTGTTGATTCTTGTCTTGAATGTTTTGTTCTCCAGACTTAAGAAAATTTTTTCTCTTTATCTATAATTTACAGCAATTTGATAAAGTATACTTTTTTAAACAAAGATAAAAGCATTTGGTTTTTTCTCCTTACTTGATTCTTCCAGAATTCAAAAACTATTTGTGAGAATTCTTATGGCAGTATGATTATTTGCCTAAGTGCAATGAAAATCCATTCTCTTCAGCGGGGAACAATGGCTCATGCCTGTAATCCCAGCACTTTGGGAGGCCAAGGCGGGTGGATCACTTGAGGTCAGGAGCTCAAGACCTCCCTGGCCAACATGGCAAAACCCCATCTCTACTAAAAAAAATACAAAAATTAGCTGATCATGGTGACTCATACTTGTAATCCCAGCTATTCAGGAGGCTGAGGCAGAAGAACTGATTGAACCTGAGAGGCAGAGATTGCAGCGAGCCAAGATCACACCACTGTACTCTAGCCTGGGAGACAGAGCGAGACCACATCTCAAAAAAAAAAAAAAAAAAAAAATCCATTCTCTTTCTATAGCGGAATATAATTGATTATATTACCAAGGCTTTAACTAAAATGTCATATTTGAAGAATGCATAAAATGCCTGACTTCAAGAGTTACCAGCCTTACAATGAGTACATTAAAATTGTTATTTCCTGGCACAGGAACCTTAAAACTGTAAGCAAAATCTAAAGTCTGCCTTAGTTTGACTTCCCAGTCTCAAAGTTTTAAATCTGAGGTTCTTATGTAATCAATGTTAAAATTTTTAAAACCTATGTTTCTAAAGTAAAGTTATAATATGCCTCTTAATAAATGATAACTTTGTACATTGTGTTTGAGTTCTTGTTGTTTACCTATAGACTAGTATAGACCTAAATTCTTCTGGGTTTCTCTAATTCAGCTTTCCCTCATAAAACTACCAAAACACAAACTGTTCTATTCCTAAAGGTGAAAGTAGACAAATTTTAAGGAACATGTCTCATGCCTGATATATGTGCCACACAGATAGCTGACCAAACGGCCTGATGCCATAACCAGAGGCATTCAAACTGCACACCAGAATGAGAAATTGATGTTATTCATGTGATAGACAGCTTTTCTCAAGATATCAGAACAAGATCTCATATCAAAATGAGACTACCTTAATGTTACCTTTTCTCCTTTGAAAAAAATAGTGCTGCAATTAAAATTTCACAATCAGTAGCAATTTGAGGTAACTTAACAAAATGTGACATAAGAAATTCTTTTAGTCCACCTAATGGGCAGTTTTGACAATATTCCTAACACAACTTTTTGTTCAAATTGTACTGGTGGTCCCTTTTGTAGAGTTGGCATTCTCCATTTTAATTCAGTCTAGCCATAAATTGCTACTTGATGGCTACAAGAGATCTCACCTACCTTCCCCCATAGTCTTTTGATTTTGCATTTATTTGATTTGATTTGATTTGATTTGTCTAGTTTGTTGCCCTTAGGCTTGGGCTTTTAGTTCAAAACCATTGTACAAACTAAATTTATTATGTTCTTGATAACTTTTGTGTTATAATTTTAAGTTTTGTCCTTTTTACCTGTCTAAGGTTTGTAAAGCTAGCTTTACAAACAGGATCATGTTAGCACAACCCTTTAGGATGATTTATAGTAACTATGGAACTAGTAAGATGGAGCTTGATTTTGGAGTCCAGAAAAGCCTACCATAAGAAAATTTTTACTTCTGGCTTCTTTGTTGCTCAAATGTGGTCCAGGTCCTGACCTTTCCCCTGATGTAGGACAGAGACAATGGCAACTGGTCCATCCCAGCACCACTGGACAATTAAGCCTAACTTCAATATGGTTGATCAGCAATGGTTTTGAAGAAAGATCTTGATCAAAAGGAAGACACAAGAAAGAAGATTATGCAAATTGGGCCATTGCTGTTATACCCGACTAAATCCAAATTGAAGGGCACAGGGGGAAAAAAATGACTTGGGGCACATAACACCTGCTCCAAGAATTACATTTTTCACAAGCCCAACTGCTGAAACCAGTTTTATCTAACAGCTACTGAAACAGTCTGCTGTGATTCTACCCACCACCATCCCTCACTAATCAGAGCCACCAGCTCTCCAAAACTTTACTAGTGCAAAATAACTTTCTTTCAAAATGATACATAACATTTATCCTTTTTGTAAAACCTCCCATCTTTTCTTTGTTCTTTGGACAGACCTAAGACTACCCACTCTGTGTGTATGACCCAATTTGCAATTCTTGCTTCCAAATAAAATGTTTTAAATTTAGAGGTTCATCTCTAATCTTTTATTTTATCTTTTATTTGACATTGACAAGCTGAAAGTTCCCTCCATTCCATTTCTCTGACACGTCTAGTGTGCCATCCTCACCTGCTTACAGAGCTGGCTATAGGCATTGGGAAGCGGGACAGCAGGGAGAAGGCATGCCCTTAGTTCATCAGCAGCACACAGACCCCCTACTCACATTCACTGGACAGAATTTAGTCACGTGGCCATGTCAACCTGCATGTAGTCCAGCCTTGTGCTCTGAAAGAAGAGGAAACTGGAATCTGGTCGACCACTAGCAGCCTTTCTATCTTTTTGCACTGAATTCTGGAGTATCCCCTGCCTTGTTCTTCTACATCACTAATTCTCTATGTATGTTATCATGATACTAATCCTAATCATTAAGGTATTTAGTGTATTTTGACAATCATATCTTTCATTGCCAAGATCTAATTATTTCATTTCTATAATCACTTGTTCTTGATATACTTTCATTCCTCTTGAGATATTTCCTTCTTCTAAAATCTCTTCTTCAGGCTAGGTGCAGTGGCTCACGCCTATAATCCCAGCACTTTGGGAGGCCAAGTCGGGTGGATCACTTGAGACCAGGAGTTTGAGACCAGCCTGGCCAACATGGTGAAACCCCGTCTCTATTGCAAGTACAAAAATCAGCCGGGCATGGTGGTGCTGCGCCTATAATCCCAGCTACTCAGGAGGCTGAGCAGGAGAATCACTTGAACCCGGGAGACAGAGGTTGCAGTGAGCCGAGATCGCGCCACTGCACACCAGCTTGGGCACCAGAGCGAGACTTCATCTCAAAAAGTAAAAATAAATAAATAAATAAATAAATAAAATCGCTTCATTCAATTAACTCTATTTCCTTGGTGCCAGTATTCAATTGTGACTTTTTTCACAATTGTTTGTGTCTTGTTTGAATATCTATCTTTGACTTAAGGTTCTCTAAGCTCCTTCAGTGAGCATTATCTTTGTTACCTGCAAGCAGTGAAGGCTGTCTCCAGGGCTGGGGAGATGGAGAGAATACTACTGGGCTGTGTGTGCCGGTAGTTAGTGTTCTATCCATGGGAGGTCCCCAGTGCTTCTGGGGCTACCCTCACACTCGTATTCAAGTGCCTGCTCCCAAAATTGCCTGCTGCTGGGTGAAGGAGGACAGAGTCAACAATCTCAACTCTGGTTCCTGTCAAAGAAAGAAAAAAATCAGGCTTTTTGATAATTAAAGTTAGTTTTATTCAGAAGTCTCATTGAGTATTGTAACCCAGGGGAGCCTTTCACAGAATTTCTGTTAGACTGCTCCAAAGCAATGTGGCAGCCCACAGCTTCTATACTGGCGGTGGAGTTTTTGCACATGCTCAGAAGTTATATTAGAGCAGAATCTCCTCAATGTTTGGGTGCACCTGGTTATAGGTTATAGAGGCATAATCTCTACATTATGTAATTATGTAATCTCTAATTATATAAGCTACCCTGGAGTAGAATCTCCTCAAAGTTTGGGTACACCTGGTTATAGATTATAGAGGCATAATCTCTCTCTTGAACATTGTCTTATGTACAACAAGAGGCAAAGGCTAGGATCATTGAACTTATATTTTTCTTAAAATGTAGTGATTTAGGCAAGAGGCATGGCAGCCTGTGCTCTATTCTACTCATCATCTTCAGGGCATTCTTCCAGAGGGCTGCACTCAGCCACTGAGTCAGGGGCTTCCTGAAATTCTGCTGGCAAGGAGAATGAGCAAATGTGGCTTCATATGTGTAGTATTTTGTCTCACATTCCCAAGAGGTTTGCCTGCTGTGGCTCCAGGGCCCTCTGCTCTTTCTACTTGCCTCCTCTCTGCTGGAAGCACTCCATGAGCCCCCACCACTTTCTCACCGGTCCTCCACTGCACACGGTGTGGGCTAGAGTTTCCTCCGCTCACCAAATCCCATCTTTCATCCTTCAAAGAGTCCTTGTATTTTCTGGACCATTAAGGGTAACGTGACAGGATTCTGGGGATGCAGGGAAAGAGACGAGCCATGAGTCCAGGATGCCTCTCAAGTCCATCTCACCGCCACCCCATCATATTGTTCAGAACAACATTCCTACTTCTAGCCAGAAGCCGTGGCAAATATTTGGTGCAATTTTGAGAGGAATCAGACAGAGGCAAAGAAAACAGCTCCTTGGTATCAGCTTCACTATGACTGCTGGTCAACGCACAGCAATTGCCAGAAGCACACCTTCTGTGAGGTTAAAGCTAAGGCAGGCAAGTGTCCCATCAGAAGGACATTGTAACACTGTGCCTCTATCCAGGAGCAATAGTGCCTCCCTCTTGGAGAGAGCATCAGAAAAACAGTTTAGAAATGTGTAACGCTGGCAATTCCAGTCTCCTGGCCTATTCGGAGGCTCCTTCTTCCCCTCACTGTTCACTCCTTGTGCTGGGGTCTCTGTATTTCCCTTTCAGTGCTTTTAGGTCTGGTTTTTGGCACTCCAGTCCTAGATTGAGCATAGGATGGGTCTAAGGAGCGCCTTTGCTGTCATACAGGGCATGGAAACCCGTTTCTTGGGGCGTCCCTCCAAGCACTCCTGGTTCTCCCCTGTTGCACCATCTCCTCCCCCGTGGCCGGTGCTCCCTGGTCACATTGTCTCCTTCCCGCAGTCCTCCGTCCCCAAGAGCATCGCAGGGCTTCCGAATGCCAATTCCACGTGCGGATACGGTACTCACTTACCCTGCTGACTATGCCAAATTAAGTGTGTGTGTGTTTATGTGACATATCATGTGGGGTATGTGTGTGGCATATGTGACTATGGTATATGTGCTGTGTGTATGTGGTATATTGTGTGGATATGTGTGTGTGTTATTGTGTTATGTGTGATGTGTAGTGTGTGTGGTATGTGTGGTATGTGAGGTGTGTAGTGTGTGCTGTGTTATGTGATGTGTGTGATGTGTGCTGTGTATGTATTGTGTGCGTGGTGTATTGTGTAGGGTATGTGAGTGGCGTGTGCGGCGAGTGTGGTGTACTGTGTGGGGTGTATATATGCTGCGTGTTATGTGTATGTGGTGTGTGTGGTGTGCTGTGATGTGTGGTGTGTATATGTGGTGTGTTTGTGCTGTATTGTGTGGTATGTGTATAGGGTGTACTGTATGGGGTGTTAGCATGTGTGTCTGTATGTGATGTATATTCTGTGGTGTGTGTGGTGCAGTGTGTGGCATGTGTCTGGTGTGTGCGTGGTGCATTGTGTGATGTGCATGTGTGGTGTGTGTGTGGGGTGTATTCTGTGGGGTGTGTGTGGTGTATATGGTGTATGTGGCCTGTGTAGTGTGTGTGTGGTCCAGTGTGTGGTGCAGTGTTCGGCATGTGTATGGTGTGTGTGGTGTATTCTGTGGTGTGTGATGTGTGTGGTGAAATGGGTGGTGTGTGCGTGGTGCGTGGCGTCTGTGTGTGGTGTGTGTGCTGTGTGTGTGTGTTTGAGTGGAGAGATCCTTCAACCTGAAGGATCCTGAGCCTTTCTCTTCAGGACAGGTGAGGACACCTTAGCTGGTGGCCGTGTTTCCTGCCCTGGGGAGTCTGCTGAGCAGAGCCCCACCCTGGCTAGGTGTTACATATGTTCAATACGGCCTTTGACTTCAAAAAAGCGAGCACCCCCATTTCCAGGAATCGCCTGGGAACCATTTCAAAGGAGTTGTGCCAGCCAGGACAGAGCGCTGGGAAGCGGGGCCGCAGGAGCAACTCTGAACAGTCATTGGATGCGCTCTCCAATCAGCCGCTCTCCTCACCTCAAAGCAGGCACCAAGAGAGGGAGAGGCTCTGAGCCCATGCGGGTGAATCAGGGTGAGTCAGGCAAATCTGCTGGACCCTGGTAGTCACGGCAGATGCTGCCAGGAGGCCTCCCTCATTACTCAGAGTAGGCCTTGAAGTTATGCCTTCCAGTGTGAGGTGCGCGAGCCAAGCAAAGGAGGAGGCCTGGTCAGGACCAGGGAGCTCCCTGTGACAATGGAATGAAAAGGGTGCTGCAGGGCGGGGCCTGGGCACGGTGTAGGGAGGGGAATCCACAAACCAGGCAGGGCCCTCTAGCCAAGGGCATTAGTTGCGGGCCCATCTTTCCTCCCCACCACAAGACTGGGAGTCCTCATCCTTGGCGCTTTGCAGTTTAGGAAGCAATCTCTAAAGAGCACAAAGCCTATTTAACAATGATAAAACTTCAGCTTTAAAGGGGCTGATGTGGCACCCTGGCACTAGAGCCAGGACACATGAGGGAGGAGATCTCTCTTCTCCCACTCAGCGGCTAGCCTCCCTACTGAGGGACCACCTCGGACTGACTGGAGGAGGCCACTTGGAATGGCCAAGATGGGGGCAATGCAAAGACCACAAGGACGGCTTCACAGACAGGATGTGGACTTGGCATTGGGCAGACCTGGATTTAAATCCCAGCTCTGCCTCAGTCCGTTTTCCATGAAATGAAGACACTTGTGCAAGGTGCTGTGAGAATTCCAGTGACTGAAGTGTACAACATTCCCCACTCAGAGTTGCATGGTCGGGACTGGGTGAACACTGTTACTACCCTTACCCCGTGTGCTGCAGCTGCATCAGGGCCAGCTGCCCTTCTCACAAGCACCTATGCACAGAGAACCCGCATTTCACCCCAAAGGACAACAATTCAGAGAATTACCATCTATCAAGCCAGGGGACTCCAATCAGAGGAAGGTGTCACTTCCTGGTAGGACAGCTGGAAGGGCAGGAGCTATTCACTGGGCGTAAGAGGAAGACATGGTACAGGTGGGGCATTTGTGGAGAGCAAGACAGGGAGCAGAGAAGTTTCCAGCAACCTGCTGCTCCCAGAGGAATAGGGCTGCCACACCTGGTATCAGGAAACTGGGGAATGGCCACAGCTCAGCTCTGCCACCCAAGAACCCCACTTGCCACCTGCATAGGAAAAGATAACATTGTGGCCACAGAAGGGTGAGGGGCCCCACAAAACTGGGGATGCCAAGACACTAGGTCCATGGGAAGCTGCCTTTTGCTGTGGCCTGTGCCTGGAAGCAAAACCATCATCCATAACTCCATCTAAGGATTCTTAGAGCAGATACTAGCTGGACCACAAGGGGTAGCCCAAACCTTTCTGTTCCATCCCATGGCCTAGCCCTGGCTGGCCCAAAGCTCACAGAATCTGCTGGGGCTCCCCAGCTCAGGCAGTACAATATTCTGTTGACCATACGCTGACAGGTCAGGCACTGCTCTTCCTAGCTGGACCTGACACTAGTCATGATTTGCTCGCCTATGCAGAAGCCTGTGCATACAACAAAGCTTAGCCCTTCTCCCATGGAGGTGAACCCTTTGTTCCTCTCTCCTGCTTTCACCGCCCCCACGCTACCCAAAGAAGAGGAAGGAAACAGAGTAGCTTTGTCAACCTTTTCTACCCCTCTCCCAGGCAAGAAAAGCAAAAGAAAAACCTGAAGAGCAAGGCTTCTCTCCTGTATCCATCTCGCCTTCAGCCTGTGTCCCTTCTTACTACCCTCTCTCCATTATAACTTGCTCTCTGTACATTTTAAATCAATCAAATTAGCAAAATAAATCATGAAAACCCTATACATGTATAAACATAGTAATATGTAATGCTCATAAGATGCAAGGAGATGGGTACTTTCATAGTGTTGATAGTAGGAATATAAATTGAAAATGCTTTTTTTGGTAATGCAATTTGGCCATTTATATCAAAACATTAAAAATGTTCATCCCTCAGACCCAGGTATTCAGTCTCAGCAATGTATCCTAGAGAAATCTAAAATACAAAAGTCCCAAAGCTCAATGCAAGAAAATGATATCATCTTGCTAGCTACAAAAGTGGAAAATTGAAAACAATTTCAATTTACAGTATATGGAACTGGTTAAGTAAATATAGCAATGTGATACAACATTAGACTGGCTCTAAAACAGTGTTTAACCAGAATGTTAAACATTTATTGTGTAGTATGAAATGAATATAGCAATGTAATACAACATTGGGTAGACTCTAACATGGTGTTTATTCGGAATTTTTTTTGTTGTTTTATTGTGAGACAGGGTCTGACTCTGTTGCCCAGGCTACAGTGCAGTGGCATGATCATGGCTCACTGCAGTCTTGACTTCGGCAGGCTCAGGCAATCCTCCTACCTCAGTCTTCTGAGTAGCTGGGACTGAAGGCATACACCACCAATCCTGTCTATTTTTTTTTTCTATTTATTTGTAGAGATGGGGTTTCAGCATGTTGCTCAGGCTGGTCTTGAACTCCTGAGCTCAAGTGACCTGCCTGCCTTGGCCTCCCAAAGTGCTTACATTACAGGCATGAGCTACTGTGCCTGGCCTGTTCAAAATTCTAAATGTTTACTTTGTAGTGTAAAATACATGTGGTAAATTTATTTTAATATGGATCCTACAGAATTTCACATACAGTATAAATCTCAAAGACATTTAAAGGTTTTTTTAAATAATAGGAAATTGAATGAAAAGGAATAAAGCAAACTGTTGACTGATTGTGATCAAGTAATAAGACTGTGTGTTATTTATTTTCATTCATATATTCCTAAATTTTCTAAAAGGTTTATAATGTTTTGAAATTTTTTTTAATCTTTGTTTTAAGAAAATCAACTTTTATAGCTTAGAGTGGGTAAATTTGAATTAATATGTTCCTTTTGTCAGGAATATTTGCAACCTAAACACACTCTAAACTTTGGCTTTTCTCTTGTACCACCCTGTTGCCACTTACCAAACTATAGTATTCACAGCAAATATGTTTATTATTGTTTCAATCCTCATTGATTGTATCCTATGGACTATGCACCTATTTAATCCTCATACAGAGTGTACTCTGTAAAGTATGCTGACACTGAAGGTCAGAAAGTTTGAGCTGCTTGCTCAGGATACCACAGGTCATCCGCAGAGCCTGCTTGATACTGCCAGTACTTTTCAGATAGTCACTCTATCAGGGCTTTAGTCCACAGTGCTCCTGTGGATGCAACTCTACCTGGGAATTGTTCTCCTTTTCCTTGAGTCCTCCTGTCTTAGTCTGTTTTGTGTTGCTATAACAGAATACCATACCCTGGGTAATTTATACAGAAAAGAAATTTATTTGGCTCACAATTATGGAGGCTGTGAAGTCCAAGAGCATGGCACCAGCATCTCTGCTTTCATGTTGCATCATCCCATAATAGAAGGTGGAAGGGCAAGCAAGCACACGAAACAGAGAAGGGAGGGGGCCAAACTTGATCCTTTTATCGGAAATCCACTCCTACAATAACAGCATTAATCCATTCATGCAGGCGAAGCCCTCATGACCTAGTCACCCCTCAAAGCACCCTCCTCTTAATACCATCGCAATGGCATTAAATTACAACATGAGTTTTGGAGGCAATGTTCAAGCCATAGCACTTCTCAAGAAGGGCACCAGCAGAACATGCTTGTGATCGCTCTGAATCTCCATCAGGTCATAGTATGGAATGAAGGTATCTGGTTTACTCAAGCATCCCTCCCAGGGCCTGAGGTCCAAAGATCGGATTTGCTGTTCCCATCATTGGAAGGTAGAGGAATCCTTGTGGAAGTGCATCTGCCTTCACAAGACCACACCAGGAGCAGGAATTGTAGAATTCACCTCTGCTCTCCCAAGAGAGAAGATAAGGAGAGGGAGGGAAGGAGCACATTTGGCAACTGACATTATTCAACAGAAACTGTTCCTTGGAAACCCTATGGGGCAAGCAGTGGAAGGGACACTAATTTCCATCTGGAAAAGCTACGGCCAGTCCTCTAACTTCAAACTCTGGAAGGAAGGTGGGAGCTGACTCCTATTGGGGATCTTCTTGGCACCAGATGCTGGACTGGGTACCTTGCATGGGATGCTGTATTTAATTCTAGTCAACTTATTGAGGGAATGAGACTCCAAAAGGTGAAATACCTTACCCACGCTCATGCAGCTGGTAGGTGACACAGATGGAGCTGAACCCAGACTCTTCCTTTTATCCAGTCACAAACTGAGACCCTGCATTGCCGTTGGAAGCCATTTGCCTTTCTTCTCAGTGCTCTGGGTGTCCTTTGCGCTCTCTGTCTCTCTCTCTCTCTTTCTCTCAGTAACTTCAGACTAGAGAATGGGGTGCCAAGGTCACTGCTAAGGAAGACCAGGGCCTGGGGGTAAATTTTAGTGAGTCAGTAGTCCTCAATACAGATCATCTTCTTCATGGACAACCATCAGGAGCTTACCATTTGCAGAGAGAAGATGGCTTAACCCTGAATCTCTGCCTGACTGGGATCTCATACCCTGCGGATTCTATAGTGTAAGCTCAGGGAAGGGGTTCTGGTGCCTGAGGAGAGAGACTCCCCTAATTAAGAATGACAGCCCGTTTGGACAATCTCCCTGAATCCCACCAACAAAAGAAACAATGGCTTCCCAATGACATATGACATGGGTCTTAAGATTGACTTGGGTAGAGCAGGCACATGCCAGCGGGGTGGGGTAGTGGTCTTCCAGGAGGCAGCGATCAAGCCCCCAGCAGGAGGAAGGGCCCTCCAAGGCTCTCCTTCCTATCTCTATCTCTGGTCAGTATGAGACCGAGTCATTCACTTAGCCAAGGACCAGACAATTAAAGCACAGGAACATATTCAAGCATATGAATACATCTATTATATGGTAAAGTCATATTATAAGTCAGTGAGGAAAGGATGAGTTCCCTAAAACACACATTGAGACATCCGGTTATCCATTTTTAAAGAAAATTCCAATCACATACCATTTACAAAATAAAGTTAAATTCCTATCACATACCATTTACAAAATTTCCAGATAGATTGAATATCTAAATGTAAATAAACACACACACACACATATATATAGTATTATAAGAAAATGTTGGGTAACCTTACAATGAGGATTTCTATTTAAATAAAACAGGAAACCTAGGCCAGGTGTAGTGGCTCATGCCTGTTATCCCAGCATCGCCTAAGCTCACAAGTTTGAGACCAGTCTAGGCAATGTGGCAAAACTCCATCTCAAAAAAATAAAAATTTAGCCAGGCATGGTGGTGTGCACCTGTAGTATCAGCTATTCGGGAGGCTGAGGTGGGAGATGGCTTGAGCCCAGGAGGTGAAGTTTGCAGTGAGCCAAGATCCCGCCACTGCACTCCAGCCTGGGCACTAGAGCCAGACCTTGTCTCAAAAAACAAACAAACAAAAACAAAAGAACAAAAAACAGGAACTCTAGAACCCATAAAGAGAAAAACTAACTTGATAAATTTGATTACATAAACTTTTTAAACTCCTGATTTTTTAAGTCATTAAAAAGTTTTTTAATAGACTCGAAGAAAATAATTGCAATACATAAAATAGCAAAAGGTTTATATCCCTGATATGAAAAGTTTATGAAATTAATAATAAAAAGACAACTGTAAAACAGATAAAGGACACAAAGGGCAATTAACAGAAGAGATTATACAAATGAACAATAGCATGCTACAAGACAACAGTATTGGGATAATGCAAATTAAAATTCATCAGTTTGGCAAACGTTCAAAATGTTGGTACCAATAGTCTAATGTTGGTGACACTAGAAATTGCTACAATGATTTTGAGAAATAACCTGGCAGTTACTGCTGACATTTTAATCTGGATGCCCTTGGATGCCACTTCTGGGAAAGTCCAGGGGTCATAATCAAAATATTAAGTTACTCTTACATCACAAGCATGCCCTGATCAGAACAGACACTGACCACAGTAACCAATAAGACTGTACCATACTTAAAAATAGATGTATATGAGTATGCTCCTTGTACAGTTGTTTATGTTAGCAAACAAACAAGCAAACCTGGAAACAATCCAAAGTTTCACCTATACGGAGAATAACTAAATTATGAAGGATCATCAATCTAGAACCACTACAGCTCTTTAAAAAAGAAAAAGAAGGTAAAACTACTATGATTGACCTGGCAGGATATCCACTATAGTTGCAAAAAAAAAAAATTAGAAAATAAAAATGAACAAAGGAAGTAATTCAATTGCAGCTGCTTCAAACTGAGATGGTAATAACAGCAATTACTTAAGTACAGTGTAATTATGTCTTCCTGGGGGTTGGTTACATCTTGGCAAAGTTTATCATGGCAAGAATTGGTTTTGGCTTCTGGGGTTGGAGCCTTAGATTTGAGATAGAAAAATCCTTAAAGGAAGCATTCCTGTCCAGAAGCTAAAGTGATTCCCACCCCCCTCTTCACTGCTACAAAAGGTCATGGCTCTGGGGGGTACTGAGGCACTGAGGTCTAGCATCGACCCTTAAGTCTCTTTTTCCCATAAGGAAAAACACAGGAGTCTCATGCTAGCACTTTAGAGAACCAAGCATGTGGATCTACAGTTCCAGGGAAGTCCCTGACTCGGAGACACCTTCCTCCTGAAATCCCCACACTCAGTCAGGGCCCTGTCATGTGTTCCCATGGCTCGCAGTTCTCTTCTTGGTGGCACATACCACAAGGGTCATTTATGTTCGGATATGTATCTCTTTTTCCCTCCATGAGACTCTCAGGGGGTCACCATCATCCCCAGCACCTAGACAGTGCTCAGAGCTTTGCATATACAGGGTAAATATTTACCATGAATAAGTGAAATCAGTAAGGGGCTACAAGAACCCAAGATGACTGGAGAGATGTTCCAAGAAATGATCAAATGACAGCCAGAGTGTCGGTCACTCAGCTGGTTACGAATGCCTAATATCACTTAACTCCCTCTGTCTTCACCACGGCGCTATGAGGTGACCACACTTATTGTGCTCACTTTATGATGGGGAAACAGGAGCATAGAGGTTGGGCAACTTTCCAAAGTCACACCATGAGCGATTCCGCAGCAAGGGGTTGAACCCAGGCTGTCTGGGTCCAGAGGTTTTGTTCTTAACCACAGTGGGCTGCTGCCTCTTCTCCCTAAGCTAGTACATCCTGGAGGTCCTCAGAATGACTTGAACTGGCCAGAGGGTCAACCTCTGCTGAAGGAATGAATGGGCAATGAATTTCCAGGAACCTGGGGCCCTGGGGACTAGGAAGGCCATTGGCTCCCCAAGGGAATGATACAGGGTCAGTCCGCTCTCCTTCTGTGTGGGCCCCTGGGCACTGGTCTGGCATTGTCCATATACCAAAGCACATCCGCATAGCATGCATCAAACAAATGGAGACCTGCTAATGAGGAAATAGCTAAGACAGGAAGCCATGACCAGAGTACATGCTTCATGCCTCGAGCCCGCATCGGGCAATGGAAGGGCAATTGCTCCTCCATCTCTTCACCTGTACAGGGCAGACTTGCCTAGAAGTTCCGAGGCCTTTCTTGCAGCTTGGCATCCTTTCTTCCAGAGTGTTCCCAGGCTGGGTGAGGACGGGAAGAGCCTCAAGGATCACAGCAGTATGACTGAGACTTGGCCAATGGGCAATGCTGGCACTGCCACCCTGGCCAGGAGAGCTCACTGTGGAACACTTTCTCATTGTTTACTAGAGAAGAGAAGGTTGGTTTGGAGTTTATTTTGATTTGTTTTTGTAAATTCTCTTTGCTTTCCCAATTTAAACAAAAAAGAAAATGGAAAGAAGGGGAGTTTTTAATCAAATGGATTTTCACTTGGGTTTTATCATGAACATGGAACTGCTTTGAGAGGTGAAGCCAGCTGGGCTTCTGGGTTGGGTGGGGACTCCAAGAACTTTTCTGTCCAGCTAGAGGATTGTGAATGGACCAATCAGCGCTCTGTGTCTAGCTAGAGGATTGTAAATGCACCAATCAACACTCTCTAAAAATGGACCAATCAGCACTCTATAAAATGGACCAATCAGCACTCTGTAAAATGGGCCAGTCAGCAGGACATGGGCGGGGCCAAATAAGGGAATAAAAGCTGGCCACCCGAGCCACTGCAACGGGTCCCTTTTTCAGCTGTGGAAGTGTTGTTCTGTTGCTCTTCATAATAAATCTTGCTGCTGCTTAGTGTTTGGGTCCGCACCACCTTTAAGAGCTGTAACACTCACTGCGAGGGTCTGCCAGGGTCTGCCAGGGTCTGCCGCTTCACTCTTGACGTCGGCTAGACCACGAATCCATCTGAAGAAATAAACTCCGGACACGCTGCTTTTAAGAACTGTAACACTCACCGTGAGGTCTGTGGCTTCATTCTTGAAGTCAGCGAGATCCCAGAAGGAATAAACTCCGGACCCAGCTTGATTTTGTCTTTGATGATAATTAAGAAGAGTTACATCCACTGATGACCAGTTGGGGGACAGATTTACACTGGCCGTGCCCAGTGGGTACCCAGAGAGCCGCAATTACTCTCACTGTGGAACTTCCTTCAGTGGAACCAGAGACCAGGAAGGGCGCTAACTAGGAGACCTCAGCCTGTGGAAATCAGATTGTGGTGTGAGCCCTCTTGTTAGCCAGCAGCAGTGCCGGCTGCCTTCTCACAGTGCCACTTGCCAACCAGAATGCAGGGACTTCACCGTGAGTTTGAGCTAAAATTTGCTTGCTAGTGAATCTTAGCACAGGTAATTTTTGGTTAGGAGAACTTTGGTTTCTCTGATGACTTGTTTGACATCTTTAAGATTCAGCAAACCCCAATTCTGATTAGACTTAAAACCTATCAGTGCAAATCAGACAGCAGTGGTTACTCTGTTTGTTGAGACCTAGGGACATCCGTTTGAATTCAGTCCACACCCCATGGAGGAGCCCAACTCAGTGCCAGGAAGTTTGTGAATTCCTGGGGCCTTCTAGTTTCATGGTTACATCTGCTGCCAAAAACCAGATCCTATGAAGTTAGTTCAGTTTAGTGATCTTCTCATCAAGCTTCAGGGGCCATCCTGTTCTGTACCCTGGTGATAAGGCACAGAGCACACCCTCTTTTTACCTTCAAAGAAAGAAGCCAGCCATTCATACAGGATACTGTGTATGCAGCAGACTTTCCTGAAGGTTTTGGGAGACTGAGCATTGATATCTCAGATTCGCAAACTTAACAGAACAGCCCCTTGAGGATCACTATGACCCAGGCAGAAGGCAGAATTTGTTTTTTAATCAAATCACGAATTAATGACCGAAAGCAGTATCTCCTGGCACAAGAAATTATGATTCCTCTATGCTTGAAACAATATGAAACAGAGGAAAATTATTTACAAAAATTGGCTGAATGTGCAAATTATGCTTCCATATGAATAGCAAAGTAATTAAAACCATTTTCAGAAAGTGAACTGCTTTATTAAAACAGCATGCCAAAGCGGTCCAGAGTTCAAGATTTTGAAAACAAAAACAAAGTTGGTACTTGAATTCACAGATTTAAGCTAACTAGAAGTCAAAGAAAAGACATACTGAATTGTGAGAAGGAGCAGGGATCACAGCCAGGTGCAGGACGAAGTCTGAGCGTGCCTGACCTTCCCTGGAGGTCCCGCCCATGTCACCTGCCCACTGGGTGTTTCCTCTTTTGACCACGCATTCCTTTGACCTTCTGTTGTTCAAATTTTTTCTCCTGGAGAATTTTAACTGGCCAGAATTAAGAATCCAATTATGAAAAGACTAAGCTACTTTCATTACGACACTGCAATTAAACAAATATTACCCAAATTTGGACAGCCTTGTCCAAAGTTGTTTTATTTTGTTTTATATTTAACAATATAAAACAAAGTGTCCCATTTAAAAATTGGTAAAACCTTACAATCAATATGAATTAAAATTTTTTAGTATCACATCATTATTAATGGCAAAAGTGTCCATTTATAAAAAAAAGAACTTTCGTTGATTGCATTTATTCTTTCATCCTGGGATTTGGGGTTTTTTCAATTTTGTTTTTTAAGTTTGTTTTTAATTTTTGTTTTTTATTTTAAGTTCAGAAAGAAAACTTGTTGCCACCCTCTGCATACTCAGTCAAGGAACCCCAGACCATGCAGAAAGGGGCCACGGACAGTGGCTGCCCACCCAGGATGGGCCCAGCAAAGGAGTCGATTTCCTGAAACAGTCCCTGCCCCTTTCCTGAGTGTCTGGGGATGGTGGGGATGACGACCATGTCTCTCCTAACAAAGAGTGTCTGCCTCTGGGGGTGTCCTGGGGCATGGCTTACTGAGGGCTCACTGTTTTAAACATTCAGATTTCAGCTGGGTGCGGTGGCTCACGCCTGTAATCCCAGCACTTTGGGAGGCCGAGGCAGGGGGATCACCTGAGGTCAGGAGTTCGAAACCAGCCTGGTCAACAAGGTGAAACCCCATCTCTACTAAAAATACAAAAAAATTAGCTGGGTGTGGTGACATGTAATCGCTGTAATCCCAGCTACTCTGGAGGCTGAGGTTGGAGAATTGCTTGAACCTAGGAAGCAGAGGTTGCAGTGAGCTGAGATTACATCATTGCACTTCAGCCTGGGCAACAAGAGCAAGACTCTGTCTCAAAAAAAAAAAAAATTATTCAGATGTCCAGCTTCTTGTGAAAGAATGCAAAGTTCTGGCCACATGCTGGACAACAATAGCTGTAGCTGAGCACCTGCTGCCCTGGGAACAGGCACGTGCCCTCCAGGTGGTGAATGACCCACTTCTCCCTAGATGGACACAGCTTCAGTTGTGTCCATCTAGGACACTTGGAACTCTTCCAGGCTGCTGCACTCACCAATGACACCTTCCTGACCCCATGGGCATTTGAGTTTGTACTCCTGGCCAGGACCTAACACTGCAGACCGGATGACTTCCTGGGTTCTTGCCCTAAAGGAGGAGCTGAAGCCATAAGCACAGACCTCTAATGTGGCTCAGAGACACCGTGGAGAGAGGGCAACCCAGGCCCAGGGTCTTGATGGCCCTGCCCCTGGACTTATTAGGCCCCCTATGCATAGCTCATAGCGGCAGTGATAACTAGTGGCAGTGATACCAGATGTCACCTAAACCTTCCCATTCATGCCACACCCACTGTCATTCAGCCTCAGGGCCATCCTGACCTTAGCTCCAGGCTCCTGTCTCATGTGGGACTCTTCCACCTCTGACTTTAGCTTCCATGAAGAACTGGCTCCTGAGTCCTGGCTCCCCATCCAGGACCCAGGTTCCAGCCCTCTCAATGGGCTCTCCCTAATAGAGGTTACCTTGGGTCTGGTGCTTACCCCGTTTCTTACACACCCCACACCAGCCATGGGCCAGCCACTTCCTTTGTGCCACAGAATGACTGTCAGGGAACACCCTGCCTCTGTGCCCCAACCTATAGGCAAGGCAAGGCCTAGAGCTCTGCCCACCAGGAATAGCAGACCCAGCTAGGGAAAGGCAGGCTTTGAGATGCCCGTATGATGCTGACCCTCCCCCCAAGTCACCCCAACACACATCTGCCTGATCCTCCTCTGTTGCCCCACAGGGCCCCAGAGGGTGCTGACCTGCACATTTGACAGGCTGTGTGTCCGTGGATCCAGTGTGTCCATGGATGACCTGAATTCCAGGGCCATCAGGAAAGGCCTGTTGTACTGAGCCCCCAGGAAGCCAAGCTAGGCTGGCTACCCTGGGATCTTCAAGGGAGAGCAGCCTAGCTTATACAGATCCCCTGAATTTCAGTTTCCCCTTTTTTACAGCAACTCATGAGAGTGAACATGACGATACCATTTTACAGATGAGTAAACCAAGACTGAAGGAGGTGATGCAACTAATGAGTGACAGACCATGAACATGAAACACGTCTTGGCAACTCCAGTACCCAAGATTTCTCCGTGCCAGCAGTCAGCAATCAGCCTGCCTGGCTCACAAAACCTTCATCCCCAGTGTTGGAAGGACTGAGGCAAGTTAGGGGCTTCTCTCTCACAGGGCCCTTATGTGTGCCCACCCTTCACACACACAGAGCGATTCACACATACATACATACACCTGCACACACAAACACCTATAGGGGTCCACACACATGTACACAAATACACAAACACCCTGCATATCCACACATACACACAAGCATATTCACACATATATACATGCACCCACATACAAACACACACATAGACACAAACACCCATAAATATCCACACACACACACACACACAAATGTGCACATACACACAAATACTCATACCAAAACACCCCTACATATTCACACATACAAACACCTGCACTCACACAAACACCCTCCATATCCACACATCCATACATATATATTCACACACACGCACACACACACACACGAGCAGAGTACAGGGAAAGGAGCACTGGACCAGGAGCAGGAGCTGGGACTCTCATCCCAGATATACCATCACACCTCTCAAGCCTTGGCTTCCTCATCTGTGATATGGGGTTGTGGCGCCTGCTTCCCAGAATGTTGAACAAGCAAACATGCATGACAGCCCAGAAAGTGAGAAGGGTGTACAGGAGAAGAGCATCCTGACTTTTGGCAGAAGTTGCCCAGGGAGTAGTGCATGCTCCACACCTTTGCATGTCGTGTACATTCTCTCTGGAGTTCTTTTCTTCTCTGGCTGGTGAACTCATCCTCACCTTCCAGCTCCAACAACCACACCTTGTGTTCCTGATGTCTCCCTGTAATGGAATTCTTCCACCATCCTCAGTGTCCCCAGCTCCTGTGTGAGACAGGGCTTCCTACACTGGAGTAGGACACGTGAATGAGGCTCTTGGGAACCTGGATGAGTCCTGACTTCTTCTACCAGAACCCAAGTCCCCTTACAGACCCACAGCACAGTCTCTCAGAGGTATCTTCTAAGGCCAGATCCTGGCCTTCCGTTTGACAGCACTGATGAAAAGCTCCTCACGTGACCAGGGATTTAAGAACCCCATAAATCCCCCTAGCTGTCTGGCACAGACCTGCCAGCCTCTGCCCATCCTGCTTCATCTGCTCTCTGGTGGAGTCCTTGCCGTGATGGCCTGGGCCCAGTCTGTTCTGGCCTAGAGGGGTGCTTTTCTGCCCAGGCATCAGGGCCTGTCCTCACGCAGAGTTCAGGACACAAGCAGGCACCCCATCACCCTCGAGGTAGGCCTCACACCTCCTAAGACAGCCTCAAAAAAGCAAGTATGAGGTAGGTCCCCTTTCTGGCTTTCGGTAGGGGCTGCAGTTCCTCTTGCCGTGTGGAAGCTTCTTAAATATTGTACTTCAATCCTTAAAAATATTCCCTTTGTTCTACATACCATTAATAGATCAACTCTCCTACAGCTCTGCAATCACTTCTGACTTGGCAAAGCTGAACCTGAGCTCAGGGAAGGGCTCTGGCTTCAGCCTGGTGAAGTGGAAAGATCGTGGACCCTTGCACAGGATCCCTGTTTACATTTCTCTCCAGCACAGCCTCACCTTCTCAGTCCTGCTCCAAAAACACCACACAATTTCCAGTTCTGAGAATGCACCCTGTTCTCTCAGCTCTGGGCTTTTCACATGCTAGCCCCTTCTTAGAACCTCCCTTCCTTCGGTTCAATACCTATCTGATTTCTATTCTCCTTCAAAACCCCATTCTAACTTCACCTCTTCTGGGAAGCTTCTGTGAGGCCCTCCCAGGCTATCATGTCCTTCCTGATAATGGCTCATTATAGCACTGACCACTTATATGGAAGTGGTGCATTTGAGTCTCTCCCACTGTACCATGAGTTTTCAGTGGAAGAGTGTGTGTATCATTCATCTTTGTAATCCCAGCTCTGTCATCACAAGATGGAATTTAGGCATGTACCTGGTAGTTGATCAAGCTCTATATTCATAGAACCCAAACCCAAACCTAAACCATGCAGAAAGAAGGAAATAATAAATGCTAGTCTAGAAATAATATAGACCAGACTAATTATTTAATAATAAATAAAGACAATAGAGAAAATACTCCCCCAACCCATACTAATGCCAACGGGAAAAAAATAGAGAAATCTTTAAAAACCAAAATTGGTTATTTGAAAAGATTAACAAAATTGACAAATCTTTAACTATACTGACCAGAAAAAAAGAAAGGATTAAAATCAGAAATCAAAAAGAAGACATTACCACTAACCTCACAAAAATAAAAAATTATAAGTGAATACTATGAACAATTATATGTCAATAAATTAAATGACTTAGATGAACTGGAGAAATTCCTAGAAAAACACAGAAACCAAACCTGACTAAAGAAGAAATAGAAAGTCTAAAGAAACCTTTAACAACTAAAGAGATTAAATTAGTAATGCAACAACTAACTGCAAAGAGAAAGCCAAGCCCCAGTGGCTTCACTGGTGAAATTAAACATTTAAAGAATAATTTGCATTTAAAGAATATTTGCATTTAAAGGAATATTTGCATTTAAAGGAATTTTAAAGAAAAATTATTATCAATTCTTGCAAACTTGAAAAGCTAGGAGTAAACACTTCCCAACTCATTCTATGAAGCCAGTATTATCCTGATACTGAAATTAAACACAGACATCACCAAAAAAGAACACTACGAATACCTCTTATGTATATGGATACAATGATAACAAAATACTAGCAAACTAAATTCAGCAACATATAAAAAGGATTATACACAATGATCAAGTGCAGTTTATCCCAGGAATGCAGGGTTGGTTTAACATCCAAAAAATCATCAACATAATACCATATTATTAATTGTTCTATTAATACTGTATTAATAGAATAAAGGAGCAAAACCTCATAATCATCTCAATAGATACAGAAAAAATGACAAAATACAAAACTCCTTCATAACAAAAACACTCAGAATGAATAAAAGAGAATTTCCTCAACCTAATAAAGGATATATACTAAAAAGCAGCAACAACAACAAAAACATACATAACGTCACGTTTAGTGGTGAAAGACTACATGCTTTCCCCCTAAGATCACAAAGGAAACAAGGATGTCTATTCACCACTTCCATTCAACATCATACTGAAGGTTCCAGCTATTGCAATTAGATAAGGGGAAAAAGGCACCCAGATAGGAAAGAAAGACGTAAAATGGTCTCAATTGGCAGGTGACACGATTTTCTTTGTAGAAAATCCTAAGCAATTCACAAAAAATTAAAATATGTAAATGAATTCAGCAAGATTTTAGTACATGAGATGAGTTTACAAAAATCAATTCTGTTTCTATATACTCTCAATGAACAAGAAAAAATGAAATTAGAAAAATAATTCCATTTACAATAACGTCAAAAAAATACTTAGGAATAAAGATAACAAAAGAAATCCAAATGGCATACTCTGAAAAATATGAAACATTGTTGAAAGAGGTCTTAAAAGATCAAAATAAATGAAAATATATATCATGTTTTTGAACCAGAAGACTTACTATTGTTGAAGATGGAAATATCCTAAAGTTAATTGAAGATGGAAATATCCTGAAGTTAATCTATAAGTTCAATGCAATCTCTCTTAAAATCCCAGATGGCGGCTGGGCATGGTGGCTCATGCCTGTAATTCCAGCACTTTGGGAGGCCAAGATGGGCGGATCACGAGGTCAGAAGATCGAGACCATCCTGGCTAACATGGTGAAACCCTGGCTTTACTGAAAATACAAAAAATTAGCCAGGCGTGGTGGTGGGCACCTGTAGTCCCAGCTACTCGGGAGGCTGAGGCAGGAGAATGGCATGAACCGGGAGGCGGAGCTTGCAGTGAGCCGAGATGGCGCCACTGCACTCCAGCCTGGGCAACACAGCGTGACTCCGTCTCAAAAAAAATAAAAAATAAAAATAAAATAAAATAAATAAAATAAAATAAAATAAAATCCCAGATAGCTTCATTGCAGAAATTGACAAGACAGTCCTCAAATTTGTATGGAAAATCAAGGAACACGGAATAGCCAAAATAATCTTGAAAAATGAACAAAGCTGGAGGACTCACACTTTCCACATTCAAAACTTACTAGAAAGCTACAGTAATCTAAACAGTGTGATACTGGCATTAAGAACTGATCAATGAAATAGAACTGAGAGTCCAGAAATAAATTCATAATCTATCTACATACATCTATTGTCAATTAACTTTTTTTTGAAATGGAGTCTTGCTCTGTTGCCCAGGCTGGAGTGCAGTGGTGCTATTTCAGCTCACTGCAACGTCTGCCTCCCTGGTTCAAGCAATTCTCCTGCCTCAGCCACCTGAGTAGCTGGGATTACATACATACACCACCACACCCGGCTAATTTTTGTATTTTTAGTAGATACAGGGTTTTACCATGTTGCCCTGGCTGGTCTCTAACTCCTAAGCTAAAAGTGATCCGCCCATCTTGGCCTCCCAACGTGCTGGGATTACATGTGTGAGCCACCATGCCCAACTGCATTGTCAATTGATTTTTAACAAGAGTGCCAAGACCATTCAATGGGGGAAATAATAATCAATAATCTCTTCAACAAATGGTGCTGGAACAACTGGATATCCACGTGCAAAAGAATGAAAGTGGACTCCCATCTTACACCATATAGAAAAATTAACTCAAAGTGGATCAACAACCTACATATAAGAGCTAAAGCCATAAAACTCTTAGAAGAAAACACAGGAGTATATCTTCATAATTTTAGATTTAGCAATAGAGTCTTAGATATGATACCAGAAGCATGAACAACAAAAGAAAAACTAATAAATTAGACTACATAAAAATAGTAAACTTTTGTACATCAAAGGAAATTACCAACAAAGTAAAGAGACAACGTACATAATAGGTTGCAAATCATACATCTGTTAAAGGGTCTGGTATCTAAAGTATTTAAAGAATTCTTACAACTCATCAGCAAAAACACACAACTCAATTTTAAAATGGGCAAAGGACTTGAATAGACATTTCTCCAAAGAAAGTATACAAAGGCCAACAAGCACATGAAGATATTCAACATCATTAGTAATTAGGGAAATGCAAATCAAAATTGCAACGACACACCAACTCACATCCACTGTGTATATATATTTAATAGGTGGATGGATATATATAATATTTTTATATAATTATCTATAATATGTATATATAATAAAGTTATTATATAATAAATTATATAACACATATGTAATTTATTAATTTTTTTAGAAGGATCTTGCTCTGTTATCCAGGCCTGAGTGCAGTGGCACCATCACAGCTCACTGCAGCCTCAACCTCCCAGGCTCAAGTGATCCTCCACCTCAGCTTCCTGAGCAGCTAGGAGGTACTACAGGCAGGCACAACCATGCCCTGCTAATTTCTTAATTTTTTTGTATAGACAGGATCTCGCTATGTTGCCCAGGCTGGTCTCAAATTCCTGGACTCAATCTATTCTCCCAAAATGCTGGCATTACACGCATGAGCCACTGCACCTGACTTAGGATGGATATAATTTTTTCAATGGAAAATAACAAAGGCTAACAAGAATGTAGAAAAATTGGAACCCTCAAATGTTGTTGAGAATGTAAAATGGTGCAACTGCTGAGCAAAGTTTAGTGATTTCTCAAAAACTGAAATATAGAATTACAGTATGATCAGGCAATTCCACTCCTAGGTATATACCCAGAAGAATTGACAATGAGTACTCAAACGAGTACATGTATCTTTATAGCAGCACTATGCATAATAGCCAAAGGTGGAAACAACCCAAATTTCCATAACAAATGAATGGATAAACAAATTGTGATATGCCATGGAATAATAGTCATAAAAAGGAATGATGTACTGATGCATGCTGGAACATGGATGAGCTACCAATTTACAGGAAACCCAGAGGACAGGGGACATGGTGAATAGCACCATGAGAGTGCAGTCAGCAAAATCCAGACTATTGGAAACTCTACAGATCAAATGAACTGGGTCTTGAGAGGTGGTAGGAGAACCTGTGTATTAACCAACTTTTAAAAGATGTATTTTTATAAAATAGATGAGATTTAATTATAGGGTATAGGGATACATATGTTGGTAATAATTAGACTATAAAGCAAAGGAAGGGAGTGTCTACTGTAAGTCAAGGTAATGATGACTTTGGAGAAGAGAGTGGGGAGGTGCCTCTGGGCAAAGTTCTGTTTCTTGGTCTGGGTGGTGGTTACAAAGCTTTACTCTTGTAAAAATCCATTAAGCCATGCAGTTGTTTTATGTGGCTTCTTATAGCTTTGTTTATTTGCAAATAATAACCTGGTTCAGAGATTCTGATTCACAGGGTGTGGGGAAGAGTTCAGGAATGCTTTTAAATTTTCCCGTGTTGTGTGTATGAGCACACGTGTGCGTGCGCGCACACACACACACACACACACATATACATTCATACATATATATCTGTCTTCCACACTAGGCTGGTGCCTGTTTGAGGAAGGTTCATGGCTTGCCTCAATTAGGACTTCCCAGCCTCCAGAACTATGAGAAATAAATTTCTGTTCTTTATAAATTACCTAGCCTCAGGTATTATTTTATAGCAACACAAAACAAACCAAGATAGTTGCTATCTCTCTCCTACTGATGGATGAGCAGGGCATGCTTTGTTTCTCTCTTTCCATTCAGCACCTAGTACACAGTAAGTGCTCTGTAAATGCTGGTGAGGCTGGGCTGATGCACAGGTGGACTGACAGTGGGCATGCCAGACAAGATCCAGTGGCTCCTGAAGCAGCCAACTTACCCACAGCAATGCTGGGGGGCTGTGAACTTCCCGATCTCATTGAGGACCACAGGCACATTCCACCTCTACTGGGCAGTAAAATCCAGAACGCCGGCTGCAGATATTCCATGTAGAGCCATGCCAACATCCTCTCTGGGCCCCACTAGCTTAAGACAGAGCCACAGACACAGGCGTCCAGAATTAAGAGACCGTCTCAGCCCTGAGGCTGGTTTCTCACTACACGATGACCCTGAGAGAAACTTCCAGGACTGCAAAAGGCAGCCAGAAACACTGGGAGAAGGGAGGGAAGAAAGTGCCTCTGAAACAGACAGAAACACTAACACACCACCAGTGCCTCTTTCAGACATAAGCCAGTCCAGCTGCCCATGGGCTGGCCCAGGATCATACAGAACACTACAGATCAGGTCTCTGCCCAAGAACCAGTCTGTAGGGGCCACCAGAGCCTCACTGGAACAGGTTAATGCAGACTATAGTCTGTAAGTCCAAACGGAGCTACAGGCCTTCCCCGGTTACAGAAGACAGTGCCCTCTGGGGTAGAAAGGAAAACAATACTCCTTATCAGCATGACCATCCTATGTTGAGTCTTGCGATGCATCTTTGCAAGTTACTCGAAGTAACCATGGATCTTGTCCCCAACTCAGGCCAGCCAGCTGAGAGGCCCTGAAGTCAGCAGCTGCAGTTGGCTGACTCTGAACCCAGTGATGCCTGCTGTTTGCAGGGAATGAGTTATTTACTTAATTATCTCAAGTTAAAACACTCTTACATATTTCCTTAATTTAAAAATCATACACACACAGAAGTGAGGACTTCTAAAAATGGAATCTGCATTACTGATGTGTAAACCAGAGAAAAAGAGGAGTTCTCAAATACATTCTGAGCTGGACTTCACAGCTATGCCAGTTCCTCAAGTGGCTCGTGGAGGTGAGCGGCAGATGCAGGCCAGTCTTACAAGGTGAAAAATCTGAGAGCTATAAGACAATTCGAAAACAGACAATAAGTCAAATCCCATTGAATTGTGTTATTTTGAATATAAAGAAAGAAATGTACAAACGTTTAACAGAAAGTTTAGATTCCCCCTGCCCCCACAAATCAAATCCAAAATTACCCATGTGAAGGCTTCACGGCATTATCCACTTTCCCCCAAGGCCCCCACCTGCTTGTTCTCTGGCCAGGCCTTGGTAGTGTGGACTGGTCACCATGTGAGGACAGTCCTCTGTGAGCTGCAGACCAAGGGAGGTGGCCCGGCAGCCTGCTGGAGGCCAGGCAAGGATAAAATCTACTATGAATCTGCTTTTTTTTTTTTGGAGATGGAGTCTTGCTCTGTTGCCCAGGCCAGAGTGCAGAGGTGTGATCTCGGCTCACTGCAACCTGCCTCCGCCTCCTGGGTTCAAGCAGTTCTGCCTCAGCCTCCCAAGTAGCTGGGACTACAAGCGCATGCCACCACACCTAGCTAATTTTTTTGTATTTTTAGTAGAGACTGGGTTTCACCATGTTGGCCAGGATGGTCTCGATCTCTTGACCTCATGATCTGCCCACCTTGGCCTCCCAAAGTGCTGGGATTACAGGCGTGAGTCACCGTGCCCAGCCATCAGTCCCTTTTTATGCATAATAGGCTCAGAGAGGTCAGATTGCATGGCCCAGTTTGCACAGTAAGGTGATTACCTGTCATGGCCAAATAGCCACTATGTCTGGATAATCCATGGCCACTGGTTTCTGTGGAGTGGTGGAGAGGCGGCCTCAGCCTGAGCCCTCTGGATCGTGGGCAAGGGGTGGTGTGGGGAAACTGTCCAGCAGCGATCTGCTATCCCTGCATTCCCACACTGCAGGGCCGGGGTGCATCTGCATCCCACCCGGGGAATGCCCGGACATGGGGCCTCAAGAGGCACTTAGCAGGAAGGCCCCAGGTGCTCGGAGGAGCCGCTGTCCTGGCAGGCTTTGCTGTCCACATTTGCCCCTTTTCACGGAGACTGCTGTCCTTGAAGTGCTCTGACCTGTCCACAGAAAACCAGGTCAGGCACAAAATAACCACCCTTGTCTCAAAGCAAGGGCCCAACTTCCTCCATTCCTTCAACACCTCTTCCTTCAGCCAAGGTCCCCTGAAGTCTTGTCCTGGGCACTGAATTGGGTGCTGGCGATGGGTTGGATGATAAGGAAGGAAGGAAGGTCTCTGCTCTCAAGAAGTGGTGGGTCCCCCATCCCAGGGCACAAGGCACTGCCGTCCTGAGTCAGCTTAACTCAGATTTCATTCCCTCTGTGCTGAGCCCTGGGAACAGGGAGATGACCCTGCCATGGCCCTGCCCTCAGGGGCTCCCCATCACATGGGGAAGCCAGACACAAAGGTGAATTTGGGCGGAAGGCCCCAATGCCTCATAAGCTATCAAAAACCAGAGTCCGCAGCAATGGGAAGAAACAGGGCAGGGAAGGCAACCTGCAAAGAAACGAGGGCTGGGGAGGTAACATGCAAACAGCCAGAGGAGACTGTGAGGAGACACCTCACAGACTCATCACCTCGAAGCGGAGCCCCAGGAATGAACAGTCAGCTCTAGGATGTGCTAAATGCCCCAGGAGAGGTACGATCCAGGGGGCCACTGACCCCACTCAGCCTCTGGAGGAAGGCATATTGGCTGAGCAGGATTTCCTCAGGTAGACACGGGGAAACCAAGCATCGCAACTGAAGGCCAGGTACCACAGATCTGCTGAATGAGACCTCGTGATTTTCAAACAAGCAGACAAAAGGGATTCATTCTATTCTGCAACTGTCAGGCATACTCAGACCGAGAGTAATTTTTCAAATAAACCTCAGAAAATGAAATCACGTATGCCATGTTCTAGCCCTGCAGTGGAAAGTGGTTCAGCCTCTGGTCCCGGAGTCCTGCCTGTCTCTTCTCCCACCCGCCTCCCCTGCCTCTCTCCTCCTCCCAACTGCCCGGAAGGTGCCTAACTGCACATTCACCTTTTTTCTGCTGATTCTTCCAATTTCTGATATTAAGTAGCACTTTCTCTGCAAGCAAAGCTACACTAATATAATACAGATGAAACAGGGAAAGTCCAGGCTAAATTTTAGGATACCTATACAGAAATGCCTTGAGATACAGTACCTCACTCGGAAACCATGCCTTATCGCTAGTGCTAATAAGCTTCAATTGCATCACAGAACTTTCTACCCCGTATGAGTTCTCTGACCTGGCTGTGAGCTTCTTGTGGGTGGGGTCTCAGTCATTCCCAAGCAGCCAGATGTGTCTCAGTACCTGGCACACAGAAGGCATACGATAAATGCTTGCTGAATGAGTAATTCACAAGTAGGTCAATTGTTATAAATGAATGTTTTGGAAACACAAGCTGTCACTGACTTCCACATGTTGTGTTCTGCTTTCAAACGACCTGCCCTGAATATATCTCATACACAGTCTTGCATATGCCTGATTCAGACTTTTGCTCACAGCTACGGGGAGGTGTTGAGCTCTGCATGGGCCCACGGATCCAAGCAGAAAAACTTCCGTGTCTGTACAGAAGCATTTGTTCATTGATCCAGTGGTTTATTTTCCCCTGGTTTTATTAAAATAGTGAAAAACACTAGCATGGAAAGGCTTACACTCAAGAGCAACACAATTGGAATGAGAGCATGGGTTTTCAGGGGTGCCCAAAGAAGTCCTTCCCCTCTGTTATATGTCCACAGGTCTTAAGCCACTAGACTGAATTCACGTGTGAAGGAAAGGAACAAAATTCAAGAGTGTGTATGAAATGCTAGCAATACAGCCTTGAATGCTGTATCTGGATGTAGAGCAGGAAGCAAGGATTGTGCCATCTCTCCCTTACCTCTCTGAGAAGAGGCCCCACCCCAAATCGATCTACTCTGACCCCAACACACCCCCTACATATGACCCACTCTGTGGAGGTAACAGGGAAGTCCTGCTCTGTGTCTGAAAATGAAAAAGGACAGCTTATTCCATTTGATGGCTTATGGGAAGCCATCAAATATGCCCCGCTGTGCCGTATATGTTATTCAGTTTCTCAGTAAATCCTTTGTTTCTGGAGGGCAAAGGTCACTGGCAGCCCAACCTCTGCCCAGACAAGGAGGGGACAGGCAGGGAGCTGGCAAGCGCACACAAGATCATGGCCAGAGGGTGAGCTCAGAGCCCAGAATCTGTTCCCTTAGGAGCATAGGATCCCCAGGCTTTCAGTTCTCCAGACTTTGTTTCCCATCCTATAAAATGGGTACAAACTGACATCCTCTCAGGATGTTATAAAGATTCAATGATATTACAAATGTGAAAGCACTTTGGAACCCATAAAGTGCTGTATCAATACTGGTTGATCATGCTCTTATTAAGATTATTCTACTAATAACTCATCTAAAATTACGTATTTATAGATGTGCGTTTGTGCATCTATTGGGCCAGTTGCTCTCCAGCCTGGGAAGCCAGAAAGATCTCATGGAGGAGCTGGTCCTCCTACTACCCTCCCTTGCTAGGGCCAAACCTGCCCAAGTGAGCTTCATCTAGAGGGCACCTCTGAGGCTCAGCGCCTGGAGCAGCCCTCCACGTGAACAGTCAGGCCTGTCCGCCCAACCAGAGGGGGCCATGGACTTTGTCCATGGCAGTTTCCCAGACTCCATGGCAGTGATTTAGATGCCCCTGCCCCTAGCTGCACACTGGAACATGCGCACCTGGTTTCTCCCAGCACTGACCTACTTATCCATCAGTTACTCAACTGTCTACTGACACGTGTTTATTAAGCGTGTCCCAGAGGCCAGGTACCAGACCACTTGCTGCATGTGACATGCAGACACACGTGGAATCAGGCCAGCTCTTGAACAATCACGACAAGTGTCCCAAGTGCTACCAAAGAGAAGGAAGGGATGATGTTGCAGAAAGTGGGGAGGGAGGGGGCAGTGCTAACCTGCTCTGGGGTCTCTCTCGAAATTTCCTTTTATTTGTCCTACTCAGCTTTCTATGCATGATTTTACTCTGAAGTCACACCTCCTTTTAACCTGTAGAAAATTCTCGGTCATGTCATTCTACCACTCCTACTGTATCTTCTCTACCATTCTCTCCACATTTTCTCCTCCAGGACATTGGTTGTTAAAAACTCAGCCATTTCTTAAGTTCTCTTCCATAGTTCCATCTCCTTCTCGGGCTGCTTTTAGCTTTGGTCGCAAATTCTATCTTTGACTAGCTCATCTATTGATTTAATTATCATAGCTTTTATACCTAGATTTCTACTCAGTTTTTTTCAGAGCCAATCTGTTCTTACCTTATACTTTCCTGGGTTTATTTTATAATTACTTTTTATGAATGCTATTTCTTCTTTTTTGTAGGTCTTAAGATGCTTAAGGCTTTTTGGTTTTGAGACTTCTCTCCTATTTCCATTTCTTTGGCAGTTAATTCATCTCCTATTATTAATTTTGTCACCTTTCTTAGAATTGGTTTTTTCACATGCTTCAAAATGTTCACTTGCAGTAGGAATTATGTGTTTTGTTCTTCCCACTGCATTAACCTCCCAGACTCACCTGCACCCTCCCAGGATTTTGTCGTTGCTCCCATCTGGCCTTCTAGAGTACCCAGTCCCAAACAAGACTTGCTCTGACAGCTCTGAGCTCCTGAAATGCCAAAACGGAGGAGTCAGCCAGTCCAGTCATTGGCCCAGGGTCTGGCCCAGGAGCTACCTTTGAGGCTCCCGCTGCCCCCTCTTGCCCTCTTAGGCATGCAGGTCTTGCAAGCCTTAGCCCTGGTAGCAGTTCCAGTATTTTCCAGCCACCTGTCACAGGTGGCTGGATCTGCCCTGACTCCCAGTTTCCACAGCCCCTGACACAAGTGAGATGCTTTGGGCTCTCAGGTCCTTTGCCCATGTCAGAGCCCAGAGGTGTGGCCTCACTATGCTGTGGAACCCCAGCTGACAGAACCACTCACTGCCCAGGGATCCTCGGGGAGGTTGAGAAGGGAAGGCAGGTAGCTTTAAAGGCCCCTGTTATAAAGCCCTGGCCAAAGCAGCTGTGGCCTATGAAATGGACCTACGAGAAACACAGCAAGAGAGAAGGTATGAAAACCAGGAGTGCCTCTCAGTTCCTGCATGAGGAAGCAATGTGACTGTTTGATGGCCCTGAGTTATGTGGGGGTCATACAGGCCCCTTAGCTAGATCATCGTTCCAACAGCACGAAGACATGAAAAAAACCTGTAGTTTGCAAGCAGTTGTGCCAGAGACAGACTAGCAACACCATGAGGCCAAATCATACAATTGCACAGAGAAGGCAGCCCTTCTGTGTGCCTGTGCAGCCTTCCTCCCTCAACTGGCATTGCACCTAGGGCAGGCCCTGCGTCCATGGTGAGCAGTGATATCAGGGTTACTTTCCCAGGTCACTGACAGTAAACGACATGTGTGTGTCACTGGTCAGTTGCTATTGGTCTAAACACTTTTCCTGTAATATATATGGGCTAGTATCCATTTGGGATGGTTCCAAAGTATAAGTTGGGGTTCTCCAGGTTTGGAATGGTGCATTTCAGAAGGTAAAAACACCAGAAATTAGAGTACAAGAAAATGATAGGTTAGAGAGGAGTGTGGGGTAAGGAGACTAACAGCAGAGAGGCAGGCAAGATTTAACATTTTGAGATTTATTCTGTGTTATTGGCAGGCCTTCATAGGCTTTTTAGCAGGATAGTAACAAGGAAATATTTAGGAAGAAAACTGGCAGCCACATGGATGAGCTGTTGGAGAGGAAGAGACTAGAGACAGTGTCTGGAGTCAGGCTGGCCCCAGGTTCCAGGTTTATACCCTTCTGTAGGTGCTTTTGTTCCAACCTTGGTCCAGGTCCACTCCTTAAATTCATCAGGGTTTCCACTCCTTGAAGTCAGAGAGTTCTAATGAACACAGCACTTTATGCATATTACCTTTCTCAGCCATCAAATCATCACAAATTAGAACTTGGAACTAGAGGCAGCTAGTTACTTGCCTAAGTACACAGTTATCAGACAGGTGTATGGGCTTCCCAAGTGATGCACCAATCCTCCCTCTCCCTAAGCAGGATGCAGAGAGCAGCAAGGGAGGGGTTCCGAATGGGTGATGTGGCGCTCTCGCAGCAACCCAAGGCTCAAGTTCAGCTCTCGCCCTCAGTACTGAGCTAAAACTGGCCAGGTGCAGTGGCTCATGCCTGTAATCCCAGCACTTTGGGAAGCCAAGCCGGGCAGATCACTTTAAAGGTCAGGAATTTGAGACCAGCCTGGCCCCCATGGTGAAACCCCATCTCTACTAAAAATACAAAAAGAAAAAAAAATTAGCCAGGCATGGTGGTGTGCACCTGTAGTCCCCAGCTACTCAGGAGGCTGAGGTAGGAGAATTGCTTGAACCTGGGAGGCGGAGGTTGCAGTGAGCCAAGATCACGCCACTGCACTCCAGCCTGGGTAACAAAGCGAGACCTTGTTAAAAAAAAGAAAAAAAGAAAGAAAGAAAGAGAGAGAGAGAGAGAGAGAAGAGGGAGGGAGGGAGGGAGGGAGGAAGGAAGGACAGACGGGAGGAAGGAAGGAAGGACAGACGGAAGGAAGGAAGAAGAGAGAGAGAGAGAGAACGAACGAACGAACGAACAAACTGAGCTAAAACTGAAGACAGTTACGGAGACCCTGGTCAGCCTCTCATCCCCTCTCCTTTCATGTCCATTCACCTCCAGCCCCAAGCCCGGCCAGCGGTCACTGGGGCCACATGTCCCCATCTTTGTGCTTTGCACATGGGTCCTCTGACCCAGCTGCCTTCCACCTTGATCTGCCTGAAGAACTCTTCGATATACAGCTTCTGTTATCAGACTCATTTCGGGGGCACAGCTGCCACAAGTGTGGCTTCTGCAGCCAGAGATCCAAGTTCAAATCCTGGTTCTGCCTCTAGTGAGTTGTGTGATCACAGTCAAATTATTTCACTTCTCTGAACCTCAGCTTTTTATCTGCAAAAGCTGTCCTAAGGTCATTTTAATAAATGCACACAATAGCTGCTGCAAAGCGCTCAGTATTTGCTGAAAACTACTGGCATCTAGAAAGTTCTGAGTCAGGGTTAACCACTGTGGCATGTATGGTAATTGTTTGCTCGAGAACCATCCTTCCCCTCAGCCGCCTGTGAGCTCCTCAGGGAGAGGAACCATCTTTGATTCATGGCTATGTTCCAGTGCCTGGAACAAGGCATACTTCGGAAATGCTTTTTAAACAAAGGAAGGAATGTGAGAATGAATGATGAAAACTCTCTTTGCCAAACATTCTACCAGTGACTTCTTTGGGAAAACTGGCTGCAGGATGGTGATTTTGATTTGCTGTAAACCTACTGCCAATTGCTTCCATCTGAGCTTTAGACAGGTGAAGAGCCTCCCCTCTCCCCAGGAGTGTTACATCTGTAGCCAGGGCACCATGGATAATCCATTTACACAGATTCCCTCTCTGCAACCTCAATGACTCTGTCAGCTCCCAGCTGCTAAAAGGCTGCTTCAGCCATGACCTGGGACCATGACCATCATACCTGATTCACCTGGAACTCCCACCTGGACACCCCACCTGGATCTCCCACCTGGACACCCCACCTGGATCTCCTACCCGGACACCCCACCTGGATCTCCTATCCGGACACCCCACCTGGATCTCCTACCCGGACACCCCACCTGGGAGTCCCACCCGGACATCCCACCTGGACATTCCACCTTGGGTATTCCACCTTTTGCCTTCCTGGCTTCAGAAGACCCAAAGCCAAACCTGGCCACACCCTGGGAGTAGCAGAGCTTGGGCCTCACAGAAGCTGCAGATGTGGAGCCAAACTTTACTGTGGCCTGAGGACCTGGCTTTGAACCTAGCTCTGCTAACTGGCTTTATAACCTTGGGCAACTTACTTAGCCTTTGGAGGCTTGATGTCCATTTATCTAAAATGGAAATAGTACTAGCTACCGCTTCTTGAGCACTCATCAAATTGCAGGGAAAAGCCTCATTGTTATTTCTATTCAGCATTGCCTTCTCAGGAGCATGGGTCTAGGTTTCTGGAGGATCCCTGAGGACCACGAGCTCTGATGTGTGGAAAGAGCTGTGGAGAAAAATGGGAAGAATGAGAGAGTGAGGAGTGAGGGGCAGGGGATACGGGGCCTTTGAGGAAGAAACTGGACCACAGCACCCTGACTTTGCTGCTGCAGTTACAGTACTTTACTTCCCAAGGCCCATAAAGAATCACAGAAGCTAAGCGAGGTCTGAAGATAGGCATAATTTTTTGGATTCCAAATCAGCTGGTAAGTGAATCCCAGCAAACAAGATTACATCACCAACAGCCTGGCTATTCCTGAAGGTGGGAGGTGGGGTAGGGTGGAGAGGACAAGAACGCTGAATCACAGCTGCACCCTGAAGACTACGGCTCCCAGGCCAGGTGGCCAGGGGCATGGAGCAGTCAGCAGTGATGCCTGGTCCCCCCCGCAGCATCCCACAGAGCAGGTGGTGCTAGGCCTGTGCGTCACACGGCAGAAGCAGGTCTTCATATTGAAGATAGCCATGCAAGCCAGCGTGTCATAGCTGGGGGGTTCAGAGAAGCTGCAGGGAGGGACAAGGTTTGCACCAGGGCTCAGAGGGTACCCACTCCTCATCGTGCCTTGCAGCTGGGCTGGCTCCTGAAGATGGAGGAGTTGAGATGGTATACCCCATATGGGGGGTTCCGTGGGACCATAACAAGCCTCAGGGTAGAGCCTGGGCTGGCAGGGAGAGTTGGGGGGCTGGTCAGGAGGGACCTGGGAAAGTAGTCGGTTGTGGGCAGAGGCTGATGGAAGTTGCCCTGAGAAAACACTGATTCTGGCGTGTGTGGTCCTTGGGCCCCTCACAGCAGGTGCTACTCTCCTTCCTGCATAGGACTCCACACACAGGGACTACATTGTCCACAACAAGGATCTTGGGACCCAAAGGGGCTCAGTGCAGCAAAGGGCTGCTGATATGCTCACCTAGGCTCCTGATGGGCATCCGTTTACTACAGAACTGTGTGCTCGCAGCTGCGCTCAGTGGGCCACATGGCCCTGCCTGTCTGGCCAGCCCACCTAAGTTCCACTCTGTTCCCGGAGTCCCTACTGCTAGGCTCTGGCTGATGCTAGTCCCTGTGATGGGCTGCCCGCCGCACATTTCCCCTGGCTGGTCTCCACTCTCTCAGCTACTCCCTGTTCTGTCCCGTAAAAGCATCAAGGCAGCCTTCTCATCTAGATCATTCTTTAGGCCTGGAATTCTTTAATCTGAGGGCTTTTGCACACCCTGAATTGGATGCAAAGAGGGTATTTGTCCCATGTGTGTTTTTCTGGGAAAAAGACTCACAATTTTACCAGACTCTCAAAAGCATCTGTGCCCCCAGCAAAAGCCCCAAGCCCTGCCTCAGGAAGCCTGCTCTGCTCAGGCTGGGTGACTATCTATCTGTGTCTATCCCCCACACAGTGGGGTTCAGCAACTGATGCTGGGGCGAACTGCCCTGCCATCTGCCAGAATGTAAAGCATCAGCTGTGTGGAGGATGGGTGGGGGGCTGGACCCAACTAGGCCCTTTCAAAGGCACTAGGGGTTTGGCCGTAGCATGCATCCCTGTTGTGGGTAGCAAAAACCACTGCCAGGAGTCAGGCTGAGCTGGCTTAAATCCCAGTTCTGTCTCTGACTCATTCTGCCTCCATAGGCACCTGTTTAACCTCTGTAAGCCTCTGATTTCTTATCTAGAAAATGCCTATAAGAAGATGTACCTTCCAGGATTATTGTGACAATTAAATGAGATACTGTTAAGAACAGCCAATTTACCACCTGTAAATGTTAATTTTTTAAATTGACTCAATGGAAGACATTTTACCATTTTAAATACCCTCAACCCCTGAAACACTGCAGCTCTTAGCTCTATGACCCCAGGAAAATTACTTATTTCTATCAACTGTCCTACTTCTGATAAATGGGGATGGCTTCATGTTGGTGTTCGCAAGATGGCAAGTCAACACATAGGAAGCACTTGAACCAGGGCCCGGGTCCTTGTAAGGTCTTGCCCTGTTATTTCTGCTGGGAAGGAGTGGCAGATGAAGAGTCCCTCCCTTAGACTGTGCCCAGGAGCAAAATTGCCATTTCTCTCTATCTTAGTCCATTTTTTTTGTTGCCATAAAGGAATACCTGAGGCTGGATAATTTATAAAGAAAGGAGGTTTCTTTGGCTCACAGTTCTGCTGGGTGGAAGGTTCAAGACTGGGACTCTGGTGAGGGCCTCAGGCTGCTTCCACTCATGGCAGAAGGTAAGGGGAAGCCGGTATGTGCAGAGATTGCATGGTGAGAGAGGAAACGAGAGGGAGAGACAGAGGTGCCTAGCTCTTTAACACCAGCTCTCACAGGAGCTAATAGAGTGAGAACTCACTACCTCTAGGACAGCGGCAAACCATTCATGAGGAACTTGGCCCCATGACCCAAGTACCTCTCAATTAGGCCCCACCTCCAATAGTAGGGTTCAGTCCCCCCATCCTGAAGACGGAGTCTCACTCTGTCACCAGGCTGGAGTGCAGTGGCGCGATCTTGGCTCACTGTAACCTCCACCTCCTGGGTTCAAGTGATTCTCCTGCCTCAGCCTCCCAAGTACCTGGGACTACGGGTGTGTGCTACCATGCCCAGCTAATTTTTGTATTTTCAGTAGACATAGGGTTTCATCATGTTGGCCAGGATGGTCTTGATCTCCTGACCTCGTGATCTGCCCACTTCAGCCTCCCAAAATCCTGGGATTACGGGCATAAGCCATCACGCCCGGCCTAGGGGTTCACATTTCAACATGAGGTTTGAGGGGACAGACATCCAAACCATAGCACTCTCTCTCCTTGCCTCTCCTTGCCAATGGGCCACCAGAAATCTCTCTTCCATTCTTCACCAGACACTGCTCCTCCTAGACAGTGGTGCAGAGGCCAGGAGGCACATGTTGCTTAGCACAGAACCTCCCATTCCATCCATTTTATTGGCACTGTGGGCTCACATGCTAATGAAACAGATGGCAAGATGTCAAATTCAGTCCCCATTTGGGTGGTGGGGAAGAGGCCCTACTCACTGACTTTGCATTCGTCACCTCTGACCCCATCACGACCTCTGAGACAGAGCCAAGAAGCCCATTTTATAGATAAAGAAACCAAGCCTGAGTGGGGTAAGTGCTTGCCCAAGGTCACACAGCTGGCAAAGGGCAGTGAGGTCTGCCTAGCCTTGCTCCTTCATGCCATGAAGCTCTCTTATTCACCTCTTTGTTAGCAAATGCCTTAAAGGCATTTGAAGTGCCTGAAATGTCAAAGTCCAGCTGGCATCCCCATTAGGGAGGGCTCGTGCACTGAGTGGACAGATTATGATGACAGGTACCTGCCCGGGTCTTCCCACACACCCCGGCAAGTGATCATATGTACTCCCTTCCACAGATTGCACCTCCCGGGTTTTCTCTCTCCCACACTTCCTTTCTCACCTCCATACCCTTGACCCAGTAATTTCTCAGACCCTACCTGTCTCCACCAGCCCACGTGCCCGTTAGACTCAAGGAGAGGAAACGGCAGAGGTTCAACCCAGCAAGCCCAAGCTCTGGGTTTTCTGGCTTTCCCTGAGTGATTGTGGCAGGGGGTGGGTCACTGAAGGTTATCAGCATATCCCTCGCTTGACCCTGGGTGGGAGGCAGGGAGGGCTTCTCACTTTGAGGCGCCCCCTCCCCCAAACCCCCGGGGACAGGGTAATGATGGATAGACAGGGCTGAGGGATGGCCTGGGGTCTCGGGCATCTACAGGCTGCCCCCAGGCTGCAGCATGCCTGCCAGTGGGTTTTAGGCCCATATGAGCTGGAGGGTCCTTCCTTCCTTCCCAGGCTCACAGAACCCCTGTGGGGTGGCTGTGAGGACACCCCAGCCAGGCAGCCTTGGTAGGAACAGTCCAGGCCAAAGGGAGGTTGGAGCCAGGAAATTCCACAGTGGCGGGACTGGCCTGCTGTATGCACAGATTCAGGCTCTAGGAGGCCCTGGGAAGGGAAGGGCCCTGCCCACACCCACAGTCCCTCAGGGCACCCCTGGCTACGCTTGTGTTTCCTCCCCTAAGAAGACCTTTACAGAGCCCAGGCTGGAGTCCTGGACGTGGGTGCAGGAAGGGAACTCAGAGCCTCCAGGAGGGGCTGGCAGCCACACCTCTGCTGCTCCTCTGCAGGGCCCTGGCATGGCAGAGCCAGCCTGGGCGGGGAACAGCAAGAGGAGCAGGAAGCAGAGAGAAGGTTTCTGTGGGGGTGTAACCGCCCAAGGGGTTCTCCTCGCCTGCTGCCCAGACAGCTGATTTATCATGACAGGGGAATTACAGTAGAGAAAGACTAATTCATGCAGAGCCAGCTGCATGGGAGACCTGAGTTTTATAATTACTCAGATTCTCAAGTCTCCCTGAAAATTCCGAGACTCAGGTTTTTAAGGATAATTTGTTGGGTAGGGAGTTGGAAAGTGGGGAGTACTGATTAGTTGAGTCAGAAATAAAATCATAGGGTGTCAAAGTGGGATTTTTTTTTGCTGTCTTCATTCGGTTCCTGGGTGGCATCGCAGAACTGGCTGAGCCAGAGTACCACTCTGGGTGCCTGCTGCTGCATTGGAACACAGGGTCTGCAAAATAGCTCTAGCACTAATCTCAGGTTTTACAACAGTGATGTTAGCCCCAGGAGCAATTTGGGGAGGTTCCAAATCTTGCAGCCCCTGGCTGCGTGACTCCTAAACCATAATTTCTAATCTTGTGGCTAATTTGTTAGTCCTTCAGAGTCCGACTGGTTCCCAGGCAAGAAACGGGGTTGTTTCAGGAAAGGGCTCTTATCATTTTTGTTGCAAAGTAAAACTATAAACTAAGTTTCTCCCAAAATTAGTTCCACCTACCCCCAGGAATGAACAAGGATAGCTTGGACATTAGAAGCAAGATGGAGTCGGTTAGGTCAGATCACTTTCACTGCCATCATTTTCTCACTGTTATAATTTTTGCAGTCATCTTCAGGGGGAGGAGGAGTTTCAGTGCTGGGGCTTGGAACGACCTGGAATCCTGCCCCAAGGAGCCCAGGAACCCACCTCGGGCTGCAATGGGATCAGAGCTGGTTCAGGGGTAAGGGTCGTGTCCAGAACACCCTGGGACTGGCATGGAAAACCCTGGAGCAATGGCAGCAAGGGCCATGCATCAGAGGCCCATATCTGGCCACCCATTTTACTCAGCATAGGGCCAGAGTCCTGAGGGCAGTGACTTGCCTAAGACCACACAGCAAGTGTGGGGGTGAGTGGGAGCAGTAGTGTCTTTCCAGACTGAGCCTGAGGACCACAGGCAGCCTGAGGGTGTGAAAGGGCTCTGGCCAAAGGGCACTGGCCCTGCTCAAAGATGGCCCTCTTTGGGCCGGGTCTCAGCAGCAGCCAGTGAGCACTGTGGTTTTCAAGCACATGACAGGGGAATTGTAATAGAGAAAAACTAATTCATTCAGTCATATACAAATTAAATTTTGAAATGATAATATTCTAGATATATTGGGTTAAGTAAAATACATTATGAAAATCAATTTCACCTGTTTCCTTTTGCTTTTTAATGAGGCTATTAGAAAATTTAGAATTGCTATGTATACCTGGTCTGTGGGCTTTGCAGTGACAAGGTCTCAGGGTGTTCAGGGCTCCAAGGCCATTTGCTGAAATGCTTTGCCTCAGTCTGTCCTGAAAACACAGTGCCTCTGACTGCGGCATCTCCTTGTCCATCACCAGAGGATCCCTGAGCAGGGATGATCCAAAGGGACTGCTCCTTTGTCCCTGAGGGCACTGGGCAGGTCTAGGCCTGCCCAGCTGACTACTGACCGCACACATCACACATACCACACACACATAACCACACATATCATACACATGCACACACACGTCACACAGCCCTTGACTGGGGGAGAAGGCAGGTCACTGGAGCCGATGCCCTGCAGGCCCAAGCCTTGGGACCAGAGCTGGACCCAGGCCATCCCTGGAGCTCAGGGTTATGTCCAGATGGTGAAGGAACCTCGGTGGGCAGCAGGGAGGAAGAGGATGGAGTGGGGCCTGACTATAGCCTCTCTATAGTGTCTACAGAGGACCTGAGGCTTGTGAGAGGCAGAGCTGAGAGCAAGGGGCTGCAGCACACAGCAAGGATGGGCTAAGGCCTGGACTGGTCATGGCCAGAGACAGGTCCGACCTGAATTCCTCACCCTTGGTGTACCTGTCTTTCCAGGAAGCCCCTCACAAACATTCCTTCATTAGATTTTCGCAGCCCCCTCTGAGTTTGGGATTTCTGTCTCTGCATCATAGATGGACCAACTGGAGCCAAGGGTGGGAAAGTGCTCTGAGAGAAGCGGAAGTTTTCAAACCCAGTCTGGCATATCCCCAAAAGCTGGGGTCTTGATCCCTCTTCTTGGCAAAATGGAGTCAAGAACTGGGCTCACTGGGTGATGGGCGATAGGGTCATGGATCCACCTTCTCTAGTTTTCTGTCCATTTGAATGTTTTCACCACAAACAAAGGTTTGCAATGCTTTCTCTGGTGGGAAGAAGCTCCCATCCCCAACTCAGAGCGTTCTGGACAGGGCTGGATTGAGGGAAGTCACACCAACCTCAGCCATCAGGGCAGGAACCACAGGGAAGCTAGTTGTTCAGAGACTACCAGCCCTTTCCTCCAGCTCCCGGTCCTCAGCCTGGAGTTGGCCTGAGAGTGGCCCTGGACCAGGCCCCCTGGCAGCCCAACTGTCCCGACCAGGCCTGGGACACAGACCTCCAGGAGCTGGTACCCTCACATGTCCTGGTGCGGGAGGACCACGGCTTCATGGGGGTCCTGACCTCTCACACCAATCTGCAGAGGCAAAGCGGACCTCAGACCGGCCAGCACATGGGAGAGACTGCCCCCACGCTGAGACCCTTCCACCTGGCTGCATCAGGGTCCTTGCAGGCATTGATCTCCCAAAGGCAAAGAAAGGGGCCTAATTCTGGCACCCTCTGTACCCTCAGGCTGCTCAGGCTCAGAGTCTGTGCCTACCCGAACTCAGAGCCTGCCCTGCAGCTGCAGGGTGACCCTGCTGGGCTGTCCAGGGCAAGGAGCATAGCACTTGTCTGAGGCCTTCTGGGTTCCGAATACCTATGACCCTTTCTTCCTCTCATCTTAAGTGAGTCAGTTATTACTCACCTGGTATACTCCTCTCCATCAGAAGCCCCCTACAAACCCCCTCCACACCTTTATGTGCTAGTCTGGCCTCCAGTGGATGCCTGATCAACATCTAATTAGATGACTGAGTGGAGATGACCTGGTATCAGAGTCCCTTCCGTGGGGCCTGCCATGAGTGTTTGGCCCACAGTACAGTCAACAGGGGACAGTGCAATAGGACAGTTCAGTGGTACTTCTGAGGACATGCTTGGGTGGGCTGTGGCAGAATCAGGG
>NW_012119232.1:404572-432044 GCF_000951035.1 Colobus angolensis palliatus | reverse complement strand
TGACCTCGCGATTCAACCGCCTCGGCCTCCCAAAGTGCTGGGATTACAGGTGTGAGCCACTGTGTCCGGCCAGGGACTTTGTTTTCTTTCAGTCCCAAATCCTGTGAAGATGCAATCAAGAAATGGTCACTCCTGGGCATGAGGTTTCATTTTTTTTTTTTTTCTAATTTTTAGATTTGTGCATTTAAAGAGTAAACTGTCTAACAAGTTGATGATTGCCACCTGTGACTTTAACAAGCACAATCCATTCTGTTAACACTTGTTTTGAAAACAGAAATGTGTTCCCATGAGATTGGGTTACAGTATTAGGGAACAATTTGAGCATGACGTGAATTTCACACTTGCTTATGTGCAATGTGGTCTACAAGAAACTCTAGGTGAGCATAGAAAGTTGTACCCAACTGAACCGAGCCAAGTAGGAATACACAAAATACACCCAGATGTACACCTCAAATACCCACAGCTCCACATCCACCTCTTGTGTTATGAGCCGCATCAACCCCCATCTTGTGTTACAGTTCCATGTCCAGTAACACACACATCCACACACAAACTCCAGGGCTTTTTCAAGGTGAAGTGTCATATTTATTGCAATATACATGCATTTCTTAACCATCAAACATGTGCAAAACTCAATGACTATTTTTATTAAGTTCCTTTTTGTTTCTTATGGGCCGCTGACAAAATTTTGGAGTGTTGTGCAGTTAACCCCACTTTTCCCATAAGCCCAGTAGTTTTTATTATGTGATTTTTGCATAGAACACTGGATTTTTAGGAATACATATATTATGTTATAGCAGAACTAACTATGCATTCCTAAAATCTTCTTCCTATGCTTTTTTTTTTCTCCTCTTACCAGCATTTTATTTTGAAAAATTTCAGGCCGGATATGGTGGCTCATGCCTATAATCCCAGCACTTTGGGAGACCAAGGTGGGTGGATCATTTGAGGTCAGGAGTTCGAGACGAGCCTGACCGACATGGTGAAACCCCCGTCTCTACTAAAAATACAAAAATTAGCTGGGCATGATGGCAGGCGCCTGTAATCCTAGCTACTCAGGAGGCTGAGGCAGGAAAATTGGTTGAACCCAGGAAGCAGAGGTTGCAGTGAGCCGAGATCACACCATTGCACTCCAGATTGGGTGACAGAGCAAGACTGTCTCAAAAAAAGGAAAAAGAAAAATTTCGGGTCTGTGATCAACACTGTTTCCTTCACTTACATTCATCAAATCCATCTATTGTTAGCGTATTGTGATTTAAGCCTTTCATTCTCACCAATGTTTTGTAGTTTTCAGTCTACAAGTCCTACACATATTTGTCAGATTTATCTCTAAGTATTTCACACTTTTTGATGCGATTGTAAATGAGGGTTTTTTTTTTTTTTTCCACTGAGCTTTTTAACTGTAGAGTCATGAGTCACAAGTAGTTATAAGAAATAATACAGAGAACCCCACTGTACCCTGTACCCAGTTTTCCCCCAATGTAACATCTTGGAGCACTACATGATCATATCACAACCAGGGTGTTGACATGGATACAGTCAGGCTACAGAGCACTCCATCAGGCCGGATCCCTCCTGCGGCGCTTTTACAGCCACATCTACTTAACCCCTGGCAACCACTAATGTGTCCTCCATTTCTAAAATTTTGTTTCAAGAGTGTTACATCAACGGAATCATACAAAATGTAGCTTTCTGAGATTGTCTGTTTTCACCCAGCAGAATGCCCTGGGGATCCATCCACGTTCTGAGACAACAGTTCTTTCCTTTTGATTACTGAGCAGCGTTCGGGGCATGGGTGTACCATGCTGGTTTAACCTTTAACTATCCAGCTATTGAAGCACAACTAGGCTGTTTCCAGTCTTTCTGGGGATGGTTTTAGTTCAGTCTTGAGCACTCTATTCCCCTGTTCTCTCTCCCATGCAGTTTTTTTCTTTGTTGTTGTTTTTTGTTTTGTTTTGTTTTGTTTTTTGAAATGGAGTCTCGCTCTGTTGCCCAGGCGGGAGTGCAGTGATGCCATCTCAGCTCACTGAAACCTCAGCCCCCAGGGTTCAAGCAATCCTCCTGCCTCAGCCACCCTAGTAGCTGGGATTACAGGTGTGCGCTACCACGCCTGGGTATTTTTTGTATTTTTAGCAGAGACGGGGTTGCGCCATTGTGTGCGAAGGATTACCCAGGTGCCGAGGCAAGAGACTGAAGGCACAAACTGTTTCAGTATAATAAAGAAAATAGTTAGAATAAAAATAGTCATAATACAAATTAGATATAGAGATGATCGTGGACATTATCAATCATTAGTATAGACATTATTAATCATTAGCTTTTAATATTACTCTTTGTTGCATTACTAATATAACCTAGGAATAACCGGCGGGTAAAAGTCAGGTGCTGAAGGGACATTGTGAGAAGTGACCTAGAAGGCAAGACGTGAGCCCTTCTGTCACGCCCGCATAAGGGCCGCTTGAGGGCTCCTTGGTCAAGCGGTAATGCCAGTGTCTGGGAAGACACCCATTGCTTAGCCGACCGCGAAAGGGGGTCTCCTTTCCTTGCAGGAGTCAGGGGACACTCTGCTCCACCAGCTTCTTGTGGAAGACAGGGTATTATCCAGGCCTGCCCACAGTCATCTGGAGGCCTAAACCCCTCCCTGTGGTGCTGTGCTTTAGTGGTCATGCTCCTTGTCCACTTTTATGCTCCTCCCATACTCCTGGTTCCTCTTTGAAGTTCGTAGCAGATAGCGGCAGAAGAAATAGTGAAAGGCTTAAAGTCTTTGATCTTTCTTATAAGTGTATAGAAGAAAATGCTGACGTATGCTGCCTTCTCTCTCTACCTTGGCTACCGAAAAGGGAAGGGCCCCTGTCCTGTGATGACGTGACTTGCTTCATCTTGTCAATCACTTAGAAGATTCACCCTCCTTACCCTGCCCCCCTTGTCTTGTATGCAATAAATACCAGCGCGCCTAGCCGCACGGGGCCACTACCGGTCTCCGCGTCTTGATGGTAGTAGTCCCCTGGTCCCAACTGCTTTCTCTTTGTCTCTTTGTCTTATGTCTGAATTTATTACAATCTCTCGTCTCCACCCATGGGGAGAACACCTGCTAAGCCCCGTAGGGCTGGACCCTACACACCATGTTGGCAAGGCTGGTCTCGAACTCCTGACCTCAGGTGATCCATGCACCTCCCATGCAGTTTTATCCAGGCTCTGCCTTACACAGTGCGAAGGTTTGGGGCAAGAACTTCAGAAACAGCTCCACTGATAATGGTTGCTTATTTTTATTCTCTTGGGTAATTGGAAGTTTATAGTGTTCTGTGTCTTCCAGTTATGTTGCAGGTGTGAGTCTTATATGGTTTTATTTGTTCTTCCTGTTGATCTGTATAAGTATATACTTTGCTTTTCGAAAAATATATTAAGATATAAATGTACAGTAAAATTGACTCCTTTTAGTGTACAATTCTATGAGCTTTGACAAACACATACAACCATGTTACCATCACAGTAAAAATATAGGACACTTTCACTCTCAAAATCCCTTTGAGCCTCTTTGTAGTCAGCCTTTCCCTCACTCTCCCGCCCTTGGCAAGCTCTCCTTTATTTCCTATCCCAATAGTTTTCCCTTTTCCAGAATTCACATAGATGGAATAATTCAAGTACACAGCTGTGGAGTCTGGCTTCTTTCACGTAGCAGAATGCATTTGAGATTTATCCATCTTATATATCTATCATTAGTTCATTGTTTTTTATTGATAAGCATTCTACTGCATAAATATACCAGAGTTTGTTCAAGGGTTTTGGGGTTGTTTACAGGTTTTGGTGATAATAAATAAAGCTACTATAAACATCGGCGTATAGGTTTGTGTGCAAACATAATTTTCACTTCTCTTGGGTAAGTACTTAGCAGTATGTTTGCTAAGTCATGTGGTAAATGTTTGTTTGAATTTATAAGAAGCTTCCACAGAGTTTGACAAAGTGGTGATCCCACTTTGTATTCCCACCAGCAGTGTACAAGAGTTCTTAGTTGGTGATGAGAACCCCCAAGGCAGTTGGTACTGTTAGGGTTTTTTTAAGCCACTCCATTTTGTATGCATTGGTCTGACATTATGGTTTTAATTTTCATTTCCCTGATAACTAAGCATGTTAGGCATTTTTTTCACATAACTATTGGCCAATCATATATCTCCTTTGATGAAGCATCTGTTCAAATATTTTCCTATTTTTAAACTGGGTTGCTTTTTTCTTATTGTTAAGTTTTGAGAGATCTTCATATATCCTTAATGCAAGTTATTTATCAGATACATGTTTTGAAAATATTTTCTTCCACTCCATCATTCGTCTTTTCATTTCCTTAACTGTGTCTTTCAAATAGTAGAAGTTTTGGATTATTTTTTCAGACAGGGTCTTGCTCACTTGTCCAGGCTGCAGTGCATTGGCACAGTCATGGCTCACTGCAGCCTTGACCTCCTGGACTCAAGTGATCCTCCCACCTCAGCCTCCTGCCTCAGCCCCCTACGTAGCTAGGACTGCAAGCACATGCCACCACATCAGGTTAATTTTTTTATTTTTTATTTTTATAAGGACAGGGTCTCCCTATGTTGCCTAGGGTGGTCTCAAACTCCTGGGCTCAAGCAATCTTCCTGCCTTGGCCTCCCCAAGTGCTGGAATTACAGGTGTAAGCCACTGTGCCCAGCCTAGAAGTTTCTAATTTTAAAGATGACCAGTTTATTCAGTTTTCTCTTATGGGCCATGCTTTTGTGTCACATCTAAGAAATATTTGCCTAACCCTGGTCACACATTTTCTTCTTTGTTTATATCTGTTAGTTTTCGATTTTACATTTAGGCCTGTGATCCATTTTGAGTTTGTTTTTATATATGCTGCAAAGTATGGATCAAGATAAATCTGTTTTGTATATGATAGATGATTAAGTAAAGAAAATACATTTTGTAGATGTGTGTGTGTGTGTGTACACATACACCATGGAATACAATTCAGCCATGAGAAAGAATGAAATCATGTCTTTTGCACCAATATGGATGGAACTGGAGGCCATTACCTTAAGGAAACAACTCAAAAGCAGAAAGTCAAATACTGCTTGTCCTCACTTACAAGTGGGAGCTAAATAATGTGTGCACATGGACATAGGGTGTGGAATAATAGACAGTGGAGACTCAGAAGGGCAGCAGGGTGAGAGCAGGGTGAGGGATGAGAAGTTACTTACAGGGTTCAGTGCACTCTGTTTGGGTCATGGCCACCCCAAAAGCCCAGACTTCACACTATGCAATAAATCCATGTAGCAAAAGTGCACTTGGACCCCCTAAATTTATACAAAGAAAACAAATAAATAGGCCGGGCACAGTGGCTCACCCCTGTAATCCCAGCGCTTTGGTAGGCTGAGGCGGGTGGATCACTTGAGGCCAAGAGTTCGAGACCAGCATGACTGACATGGTGTAATCCTGTCTCTACTAAAAATACAAGAATTAGCCAGGCGTGGTGGCGCATGCCTATAATCCCAGCTACTTGGGAGGCTGAGGCAGGAGAATCGCTTGAACCCGGGAGGCGGAGGTTGCAGTGAGCAGAGATTGCGCCACTGCACTCCAGTCTGGGCAACAGAACAAGACTCTGTCTCAAAATAAATAAATAAATAACTTGTTTGTATATGGATATTCCATTTTTCTAGCACTATTTGTTAGAAAGATTATCTTCATTGAATTGCTTTTGCATCTTTGTTGAAAATCGATTGACTGTACATGTGTGGATCTGCTTCTGAATTTTCTATTCTGTTTCATTGATCTATGTCTATTCTTTTTTTTTTGAGATAGAGTCTCGTTTTGTCGCCCAGGCTGGAGTGCAGTGGTGCGATCTCGGCTCACTGCAAGCTCCACCTCCCAGGTTCATGCCATTCTCCTGCCTCAGCCCCTGAGTAGCTAGGACCACAGGCACGCACCACCACGCCCGGCTAATTTTTTGCATTTTTAGTAGAGACAGGGTTTCACCGTGTTAGCCAGGATGGTCTCGATCTCCTGACCTCGTGATCCACCCGCCTTGGCCTCCCAAAGTGCTGGGATTACAGGCGTGAGCCAGCACGCCGGGCGATCTATGTCTATTCTTTACCAATACCACACTTACTTTATTACTGTAGCTTTATAGTACGTCTTAAAATCAGGCAATGTGTCTGCCAACTGCTAGTTCCTCACCCGGCTGGCTGCTGTTTCACCTTTTAAAAGTCTGTGTCCCACAGTGACTCAGGCCCTCCTGAGGGCCAAGTGCTAGGCATTCAGTCTGGCAGAGACTTGAGACAAGGCCACAGCCCTTTGCCCCTTTAACTAAGCATTGTCTGGAAGCCTTGTGTTTCCCATGCTAGATATAAACAATGTGGGAAGACAGACATGAGAGAGACAGTGCCCCATCACTGGGAAGCTCACAGTGGAGTAAAGGAGAAAAGATAAGTCCTAAATAAGTCTTAAGAAAGAATGAAGAAAGTGTCATATCATAGAGTTCTGCACTGAGGACTCAGAAGTCATGGAAGGTGCTGGGTCCATCCTCCCTGCCTGTGCATCCTGCTTCATATCGGCTGCCTGCCGTTGTCAGTGCTGCATGGGGCCCAGGCCTGTGGATACAAAGTTTCTCTCTCTCTCTTTCTTCCTCTTCTCTGTCTCTCTGCCTCTCTCTCTTCTGTCCCCCCTTCTCTCTCCTCTCTCTCTCCTCTGTCTCTCTCTCTCTCTCTCTCCCCTTTGTCTCTCCCTGTCTCTCTCTTTGTGTCTTTCTCTCTCTCCTGCCCCGTATCTCACTCATGCTGAGTCAAGTCACTTCGGTTTTCCCTCCTAGTCCTCCTCCTTCTCCTTTTTCTCCTCCTCATCAAGGTGATATCATGGTCTTTCTATACAACCCAATTTGATTCTGGTCTCCCCTGGCTAAAACCCATCCAGGAGTGCCCTTAGCAACAGGGCAATATCTGACTTTTCCCTGATGGTCCATGCTTTCCCCCTGGGGCTCTTCCTCACCTCTCCAGCCTCCCTGCTTGGCCCCATGCAACAAAATTGTGCAGGAGCAACTGCTGCCTCTTCCTGAAATGCCTCCCTGCCCCTGCTCAGGTTCCTCCATCAATCTGGACCTGAACACCACCCTGACCATAGCACCCTCCACTCTGTAGGTGCTTGCAGTTATTTGATACTGGGGAGCAGGCTGGGTGCAGTCACTCACGCCTTAATCCCAACATTTTGGGAGGACGAGGTGGGTGGATCACCTGAGGTTAGGAGTTCAAGCCCAGCCTGGCCAATGTGGCGAAACCCCACCTCTAGTAAAAATACAAAAATTAGCTCTTGGTGGCGGGCACCTGTAATCCCAGCTATTCAGGAGGCTGAGGCAAAATAGTCACTTGAACCTGGGAGGCGGAGGGTGCAGTGAGCCAAGGTAGCGCCACTACACTCCAGCCTGGGCAACAGAGTGAGACTCTGTCTCCAAAAAAAAAAAAAAAAAGGAAAAAACAACAACAACAGATACTAGGGAGGAAAAGCTGCCCTGCCCCTGCCACACAGGAGGTACTCAGCCTCTTGGGACTGCTTCCCTGAACCCCAATTCCCCAGGGAAGCTTAGCTGCTCCCACCTCAGGCTCCCACCACAGTTCTTAATCTTCACATTTGCTGGCCGTTGGAGTGTCTGCTCTGCCTTAGCTTTAGGAAGACCAGAACAAGGTCTTTTGGCCGGTCTTCCTCAGCACAGGGCATGGCACAGAGCGGGCCTCAGGCAGTGTTTGCTAGGTGAGTGAATGAATGAATAATACTGGAGTAATGGACTTCTGCCTCACCTAGGGGTCCTGCTAAAATGCAGACTCTGATTCAGGGGCTCGGAGTATGCTGAGACTCTACCTTTCCATCAACTTCCAAGTGGTGCTGAGTCCCTGGATACATGGAGGAGCAAAGGCATGAACCTTTCCTTGCTCCTGGTAACTGGCTCCATCCTGCTCCCTATGGGCTTCACGAACTTGCCTGTGACTGGGGATACTTCCTGCCCTTATGGACCCCAGAACCCCCATCTCTTAAAAAGGGAAATTTCCCTGGACATCTCTCAGTTGCTGTCCACCCTGTGAAATGAACTCAGGAAGCTATGGTTAGATACCCTAGCCCGGTCTGGCCCAAATACAAGTGTTCTGGCGGTGACCACTTAGCATAGGGTTTGGAGAGTCCCTCTCAGTGATGTGCTAAAGCAACCTATATGGCACCACCTCACCAGGGGGCGCCAAGGCAAGCAGGATTCCCAGGAATCACAGATCTGAAGAGAGAAAAAGAACCAGTCCCTGGGCTTGACAAGAGACAAAGGAGACCAGAATGGACACACGGCAGCCACTCTCCTTTCAAGTTTTTTCCATCACCTTCATCCCCTTGTTTCAGTCATACCAACAATCCAGCAAGGCAGAGACAGCAGGCCTCCCATTTGCTTTACAATGGAGTGGACTAAGCCCAGAGAGGTGTGAGCATCTCACTAGCATCATCTAGTAGTGAGTAGGGTAGGCACATGGTACCTGGCTCTAAATGCCTGGTCTAGGTTCTGTCCCCCACGTGGCGCTGGGTTAAGAGACATCCTGAGACATGCAAGGATACCCTCGGGAGCTTGGAGGAGCTCCAGGCACCATGCATAGCCAATAAATCAGAATAAACAACTAGTCAGGAAAATCAAATGCTTGGATTTTGTTAAAATATTTTTCAAAGCTAATGAAATTGGAAAGTGACGAACTGAGACCTGACTCTATTGCTCATCCCCAAGTTAAAAGAGCCAGGTTAAAGTCTTGCTTTAAGCTCACCTGCTGGGTAACTTGACAGAATGTGCACACACACACACACACACACACCCCTCCCCTCCTAGACCTTCCAAGCAGGGAGTCTCGCCTAAGTAACATGTACCCTTTACTTACATTCCTCCTTTGATTTATCAGGAGAGAAGGTCAGAGCTTAACAGAAAAAGAAAAAGGACCCAGGCTCTTGGGTTCTGAGAGGGTACAGGGTGAGACTGTCTGTGATGATGACCTTGACATTTTCCTTCCTGCACCTCCAGATTCCCTCTCCCCTTCTCTAAGAGTGGAGGAGGTTGAACCTAGGGGCCAGGACCCTCCATTTCAGTCTGTACAAACCACGAATTACCTGTGTGTCCTTAGGCAAGTCACTCGCCCTGCCTGGTCAATAAAGTCTCCTTCTTTACTGAAAAACACATCAGCTTGCCTCATGTGGATGTCCTGAGACATAAATGACAGATGAGAAATGAGGAGCTTTGTAAGATTTAAAATGCTGTGTCCCTGAGAAGGATGTTGCAATGGTTTGGAGCCAGGATCTGATAAATAGGAGACAAGTGAAACACTGGAATAAAAATATACTTGTAACTTATATGAAAAAAATAAACATATGTTACTAATATACAAAGAGCTCTAAGCAATCAATAAGAAAAAAAATCCAGGGAAAATGGGAAATTGATACGAACATAGGAGGATCATAAACCAAGAAATTCAAATGCTTATGAACATATTGGAGAATAATAATAGCTTACATTTACTTGGCCCTTATTTTGGGCCAGGAACTGTGCTAGCACTTTACATGAATGATGCCATTAAATCCTCCAATCCAATTAATAAGGTAAAGACCCATTACCATTCTCATTCTATAGATGAAGAAACTGAGGTCCAGGGAGGTTCAGCAACTTGCCCAGCATCACGCAGCTTGAGAGTGCCAGAACAGGAATTCTCACTCACGCAGTCCAGCAGAACACAACCTCACTCACAGACTGCAAATCACAATAACCAGGAAGACATCGTTTTTTCACTTATCAAATTAGCCAAAATATTAAAGTTCAATTAACAATCAAATATTGGCATGGGTATGAGAAAATAAGCATTTTCATGTATTATGAGTGCAATCTTTCTGCAGAGCAATTTACCAATACCCACAGATAGTTTACATGTACCGCTTGATGAAAAATGTATCCTACAGATATACTCACACAGGTACATAAAACTATACATACAAGGATATTTATTTTTATATGAGAAAAAGGAACTCTCATTCATTGCTAGTAGGAATACAAAATTGTACAGAGAGTTTGGCAGTTTCTTATGCAGCTAAGCATAGTCTCACAGCAATGTTGTCCTATGTATTTAAACAACTGAAGTAAACATATGTCCACATCAAAACCTGCACATGAATATTTATAGTAGTTTTATTCATAATAGCCAAAACCTCAAAGCAACCAAGATGTCCTTCAGTGGATGAATAAATGGCCGTATGTCCAGACAACAGAGCATTTTTCAGCACTAAAAAGAAATGAGTTCTCAAGCTATGAAAAGACATGGAGGAAGCTTAAATCCATATTGCTAGGTGAAAGAAGCCTGTCTGAAAAGGCTACATGCTACATGATGCCAACTCTATGACATTCAGGAAAACTATAGAGACAGTGAAAAGACCAGTGGTTGCCAGGAGTCCTGAGGAAGGTAAGAGGGGTGAATGGACAGAGCACAGGGGATTTTTAGCTGGTCCAACTATTTTGTATGCTGCTGGAGTGGGAGATACATCACACTGATTTTCAAAACCCAGAGAAGTGTCCAACACAAAGAGTAAATTTAAACCACGAACTTCAGGAAACAGTAATGTATCAATATTGGTGCATTAATTGTAACAAATGTACCATGTTGTACACTATGCAAGCTCATAATAGGAGAAAGTGTATGAGAGTGAGAAAGTGTAGGGGAACTCTGTATTTTCTGCATACTTTTTCTCTTAATCTAAGATTATTTCTAATTAAATAATAAATAATTATATAAATAAATAATTAAATAATAAATAAATTAAATCTAATTTCTCATCTAAGAAATAAACCCATTAAGTTAAAAAAATGTGAGGTATAACATAAAGTCCAGAAAAAGAGGGCTGGTTTAATTTTAAAAGGCACTTGTATACTATGCAATACAATATGCCCAGGAAGAAAATAAAGAAAATATTGCTGTATGTGACAGTATTATCTGCAAGACATATCTTTTTTTTTTTTTTTTTTCAGAGTCTCGATCTGTCGCCCAGGCTGGAGTGCAGTGGCACAATCTCAGCTCATTGCAACCACCACCTACTGGGTTCAAGTGATTCTCCTGACTGTAGCTGGGATTACAGGCATTCGCCACCAGGTCCAGTTAATTGTTGTATTTTTAGTAGAGACAGGATTTTGCCATGTTGGCCCAGCTAGTCTGGAACTTTTGACCTCAGGTGATCCGCCCACTCAGCCTCCCAAAGTGCTGAGATTACATGCGTGAGCCACAGTGCCTGGTCTACCTTGAAGAATTAATGCAGAATAGTATCTAAGTGGGATCTCACTTGTATGGAATATTCAGAGGTCTGAGCTTGTGATTACCAAGGAAGCTTGTGGGAGGCCTATGGAAATTATTAACATTTTCAGTGGTAACCCGTGGGAATTCCAGAGAAAGGCGAGAGTCAGACTTTCAGTTTACACACTATTTGAAATTCCTATCATGAATAAAACAAAAGGCCGAGGTCTGTACTGTTTCAAATTCTTATCATAAGTATGTATTATTTTCATTTTTGAAAAGACAAACAAAATGACCGCCCTGGAGTCAAACACACTGAAGTATGAATTCCAGCAGCTGAATTCCAGAGTTTAAATGCAGCAGCCATCGTGGGAGTAAGGACAGCCCTCACTACGCTCTAAAGATGGCAAAGCACAAATATGGAAATAACCTGAATCCATGTCCACACTGAGCCACACAGCCCGCCCTGAAGCCAGTTACCTCCTAAATTCTTCAGTGGGAAGGTGAACATTCTATAATAATTATTTAGGTAACTTTCAGTTCAAAGTTAAGTTACTTGCAGCTGAACATGTCCTAAGGAAGACAGCAGCTCAAAGAGGACTTGTGCGCATGAAAGGAGAGAGGAATGGGTGTTCAAGACACAGCCACTTCCTTGACTCCCTCCCCAGGAAGAAGGGAAGCCCAGCCCTTTGCGGATGTCATGGGGCAAACCACCAAACTGGGGTTCAGCCTGGGAGGCTACGTCTGTTCTTGGCTTCACCCAGGAAGGAATTCAAAAGCCAGTCAACAGAGTAAAGTTTTTATCAAGAAAGTAAAGGGGCCGGCTGCAGTGGCTCACACCTGTAATCCCAGCACTTTGGGAACCCAAAGAGGGTGGATCAGTTGAGGCCAGGAGTTCAAGACCAGCCTGGCCAATGTGGTGAAACTCCATCTCTACTAAAAATACAAAAATTAGCCAGGCATGGTGGCGAGCACCTGTAGTCCCAGTTACTCGGGAGGCTGAGGCTGAAGCTGGAGAATCACTTGAACCCAGAGGCTGAAGTTGCAGTGAGCGAGATTGTGCCACTTGCACTCCAGCCTGCAAGACTACGTCTCAAAAAAAAAAAAAAAAGATGAAGGCAGACCAAAGGTTTGCACCACCAGATTTGCACAAAGGCACAGCTTAGGGGGGAAAGAGAGGAAGGCCTCTTTATCCAGCCCCTCGCTAGGATGAGCTGCATCTGGAGTCAAAGGTGTAAGTGGGGCGCGGGACTGCAGCTCAGGGCCTTGGGGACCCTCCCCCGCCCCACCCCACCGGGACTCCTGCCTCCTGAATCCCTGCAGGCTCCGGGGCTCCAGGCTCTGGAGCCAGATGCCCACCAGGAGGCGTCGGGTCCCGTCACGGGCCGCACCGCCCAGGACCATGCCTGGCCCGGGACCCACGCCTGTCTGGGGACACACACCTGACCGCAAACCAGGCCGCGGGATCAGCCACAAGCCACCCTCCCCAGCACCACCCTGCACTGCAGATCAGGGTAGGAGATTAAAGTAGGAACGCTGGGGGGCCTATCTGCTCCCAGTCCCTATGATACAGGGACTAAGAGTAGTGGGAGAGGAGGAGGAGAAGTCAGGCAGGGACTAGGCACAAAATTTAAGGCAATACTAAGTGATTCGGTAACCATAAGATAAATAATATTTTAATTATTTTAATGTAGTGTTTTAAAATCAAAACTAATGAAAAAATGATAAAATATAAAAAATTTCAATAGAACAGCATGTGACTTCCTGCCCAGCTGTCCTACAGTATCCCAGGTGCCAGCCCCCTATGTCCACACCCCTGCTGGTTCCTGCCCCACCCCTTCCCCCAGCCCAGGGGGCTTCCACCCCTTCAAGAATTCAAATTCACAAGAAGCCCTTGTCCCTCTCCCTGAATCCCCCCAACTCTGAAGAGAAAAAAATCAAACCAGAGAGTTTTCCTCAAGAGTTGCAGGCTGGGCTTACAAAAGCCACAAAGCTTGTGTACAAAATGACACCCTTGGCCACCATCTCCCAGTCTGCTGACTCCTAAAAATGAGAAGTGAACAGAGGGAAGGCCAGGCAGAAGGCTGCAGGAGAGGGGCCAGGTGGGCAGCAATAGGAAACAAATCTGAGTGGAGGGGACAATTCTACCCCTCCCAGGGTTCCAGCCCCAACAGAGGCTCCTTACTTGGGCCTTGCTCAGGCCTGGGAAGGTGATATGGTTTGGCTGTGTCCCCGCCCAAAATCTCATCTTGAATTGTAATCCCCAAAATCCCCACGTGTCAAGGGAGAGACCAGGTGGAGGTGATGGAATCATGGGGGCAGTTCCCCCATGCTGCTCTTGTGATAGTAAATTCTCACGAGATCTGATGGTTTTATACGTGTTTGGTAGTTCCTCCTGCGTTCATTCTCTTTCCTGCTTCCTTGTGAAGAAGGTGCCTTGAGTCTCCTTCGCAGTCTGCCATGACTGTAAGTTTCCTGAGGCTTCCCTGGCCACGTGGAACTGTGAGTCAATTAAACCTCTTTCCTTTATAAATTACCCAGTCTCGGGGCAGTTCTTTATAGCAGCATGAAAACGGACTAATACGGAGGGGTCAAAGACAGAAATCTCCTCCTCCAGTCCCCAGCCCTGGCTCTTGGACATGAATCCAGTTCCTGACAGAAGAGAAGCACACAGGTGGGTCAGTGCAGTGTGTCCCCACAGGGGCTCAGGCCACACCCCAACCCAATTACAAGCCATGCAAGAAGATTCTGAAAACATGGACGAGGAGATGGCCTGCCTAAAGCCAGCAGATGGGTGCCACCCACCTGATGTACCTCTCCAGCAGCCTAGCCAACAAGCCCCCAACAAGGGCCACCAAAAGTTAGGACTGATGGGGTGGCCTTCCAGCCTGACCAAAGTCCTTCCATTCACCCAGCAGGACTACTGACAACCGATTTCTCATTCTTGGCAAAAGCAATGGAAACTTGGCACAGCAACCCCAGGGAGATCTCCCTCTGTAAGGAGACGCTCAGATGTTTTGGCTTGTGTTCAAAGAGGGGAAGGACAGGTGGAGAGAAAAGGCCTAGACCTACGTAAATCAGAAATGCCAACACCCAGACGCAGCCACAGCTGGGGCCTGGTGCGGGGAATGGCCCAGACCACAAGAAGAGAGACTACTGTACGGAGCCAGAAGGTGAAGGCAAGCAAATGCTTGGCACAAAGCGGGAGGAGGCAGGAACAAGGACAATAGACAGCGGGGAGGCAGACAGGTTCTGAATAACCCAGAACAAAGAGAACATGAAACCAAAAAAGAAGAACAAAGAGAAATGGGGGATGGCGATGACAGAGCACCCAGGGCAGTGGGTGCAGGATTAGCAGACTTGTCCTCGGTTGTGCACACACAGAGGTACTGCAGTCCTGGGGCCATGTTCATAGGATACAGAGAAAGAACACTCTGCCTTTTCTCAGGAAAGCTGCAGGGAAATGAAAAACTCCAAGCAGGACAGACCGGGCAAGGGGTGCATAGCTAAAAGCACACACCTTAAAACTAGACACACTCCCCTGCCCTGAGCCCCAGATGTCAATGGCTCTCACAATTTTCATATTCCTTCCCAATAAAGTAGGGCCATGAAAGATGAATTTTAGGATATCCACTTGGGGAGCTCATATTTTGGGGCTAGACCTGCCTCCTTGCTGAACTATCTCAGGCTTGGAGTGGGAGAGCCCAGGCGGGAGTACTGGAGACTGACTTCACAAGTGAGTCAAGGTGACATTCACCCAACTCTTGGGACAAAGGAGTCAGAGCCCGCCACCCATCCCCAGTCCCATAGGCCCATGTCATTTTGGTTTCGCTTGTTTCTTTTTTAGTAAACAACAACTTTCCTCAGGTGTTTTTCTGGTTTATTATTTCTGTGTAGCCACAGCAACAGAACTAGCCCCATGTCTTTCAATCAGGGAGGTCCCCAGGCAGCTTTGGAAAGACACCCATTAAAAAGAGTGAGCAAACCTAAAGAAGGGTTCAATAGGGAAGGTACCAGTGGCCAACTGCAGAGGGGCTCCATTCCTCTGACCCTCAGTCACTTCCCAGGAAGCATGCAGAGGAGCCTGGGTGTGCCAGAAACAACCTTTCATAATACAAGATGGACAGGAAAGAGGCCAAGGGCAGGCAGTTCCCAATCTACAAAAGGGCAAGAAGGTGGAGTCCATACTTCTTTCTTGTCTTTTCTTTTTTTGAGACAGGGTCTGGCTCTGTCACCCAGGCTGGAGCACAGTGGCACTATCTCAGCTCACTGCAACCTCCGCCTCCTGGGCTCAAGCAATCCTCCCACCTCAACCCCCTGAGTAGCTGAGGCTACAGATGCACAACACTATGCCCAGCTAATTTTTGTATTTTTTGTAAAGACAGGATTTTGCCATATTGCCCAAGCTGTTCTCGAACTCCTGAGCTCAAGCAACCAGCCCACCTCAGCCTCCCAAAGTGCTGGGATTATAGGCATGAGCCACTGTAACGGGCCGAGTCCACACTTCTAAGCTTGCTGTTGCTCTCAGACTTGCAGACCAGCCTATGAAACAGAAGTAGGTAAGAGCTGAGAAAGGGAAGTGGCCACGACAGAACCAGTTCTGCTGAGAACGAGGACTCGAGTCAGGCTATGCTACCCTCCTTCCATGGCCATGGGAAAAACGGGTGGGAGCTGTTGGTGTGATAGATCTGGATCTTCACAGATCAGACTTAAACTAATTTGCCCATGATGAAGGTGTGGATTTGATGAAGGTGTGGATTTGGAGGGACCTGGGAATCTCACAGACCTACAGGATGTCCCAGTGATATGTCCTGGGCTTCATACCAGCCCTGCCCTGTCTGACAAGTTGGATGAAAACTGATAAAGGACTAGTCATAGCTTCAGATGGCAAAATCAGGCCAGGCCAGAATGAAAAAAGAGAAGGAATTTAACATGGGCAAATGCCAAACTCTGCATTTAACTAACCAAGGATGCTTGGCATGAACAAAATTGAGACAGAACAACGCATGGAGGAAAGGTCTGGGCATTTGTGGACCACAAGCTTGGCATGACACGGACACAAATGTCAGTGGGTGCACCCCCAAATGCCTCTGACTCCCTCTGGTGGTTTCTGTGCACAACTTCGCCCAAAATAGGCCCTACAACTCCATGGAGACCTACCCTGGGGCTTCTAGAGCTTCCTAGCCTGCCTGCCAGAGAGCAGAAGTGCCTGGAGGCTACAACTCCACCCCAGGGTAGTCCTTACTCTGAGGTGGGACTGCACCCAGGGCTCCCCTTTAGGGTCTGGCTTGGACTGAAATCACACCCTGCCTTGCCTTCTGTCCCTCCCCTAATTTGCTCTCTCCTCCCTAGTAACTCCAGCATCCTCATCTCAGCAGAAGCTTCTGGAGAACCCAACCCAAGATGAGTGGTGAGGGCTGGGGTAGCCCTCCTCCTCAATGCACTCTGGGAACTACATTTTCAGAGGCCCCTTTCAGAAGACACAAGTCCCAGGCAGGGTGCAAAGCTGTGAGCGAGGAACCTGGAAAGAGGTTCTGAACAAGGAACTTTTAAGGATGTGGGCTTTGATCACAGCCAAGCTAGCAAGGTAAGAGCTGGCCCCTGAATGTGGCTATGAGAGGGGTGCCCAACACTACCAGCCTGTGTGCTGAGCACTAACTCAGTGCCAGGCACTACCTGGGTTACTCTATTTAATCTCCACACCAAGCATGTGAAGGAGGCACCATTGTCATCCCCATCTTACAGATGAGGAAGATCATCAAGGCTTGCAACTTGCCCAAGATCACATGGCTATAGGTGTGGACCCAGATTCAAACTCCAGCTTTAGCCCACTAAGCTACAGTGGCTGACCCCAGCCCAAAGTGTTAGGACCTGTGTGCAGAAGACCTCTTCAGCTCTCATAAAGTCAGGATCTAACATGTCTAGGGGAACGGAGACCCAATCCAGGTGACACAGGAGGTAAGATCACAGTGGAACAGGCCATCCCTGCTTTTCCACCACCGCCAGCACTGTGACCTCAGGCCAGCTCTACTCTACCAGTTTCTTGTGAGAGTGATGGCAGCCTGGGGCCAGACAAGGGATGCATGTCTTGTGTCCTGAACACAAGACAGGCATGCCCAGAGGTGACAAGCTCCAGGAAGCCAGGCCTCAGCTCTCGGGGGTCCCGAATGCCACAGAAGGAGAGCAGGTCGCAGAAGCGGGGATCCCCTGGAGAATACAGACGGGGGATTCCTGCTGAGACGAGGGGCTCTAGGACTCTGGGGTTTAGGCTCCAAAGAACAGAATTTACGACGACAAAGTAAACAAGACCAGCTGGGACCGATGACCCATCCCTGCTAGGGTCTGGCAAAGTTCTGACCTCTGAATTTGTATCTATTTTGAATTCAAATCCCAACACACACATCAACAGTGAACTCCAATGCCTCCCAGAGCAGGACCTGAAAGGGACCCAGAAAGTCTGGCCAGAAATCTAGAGTCCAAGGGGAGAAAATCTGTAAACTAAACCACTGGCCATGCTCTGGGGCCCTAAACCACTGCAGGTATCAGGCCTGTCCCAGGAGAGGTCACAGCAAGCGGGGATGGGAGGTGTCTCCAGTTCCAGTCAGAAATGAGGCTGCAGTCACTCCTGGTAGACCTGTCAGCAGCAGCTATGCAACCAGGCTAGGGACACAAAGATCGTGGTTTAACCTGGAGAGTGGTCTGGGACCCCAGCCAAGACACAGGTGTTGGATTCCAGCACCGCCCTGCGAATATTCATCTCAGTGACGATGAGGTGAGTGGGAGCCTGGCTGAGCCCAGCCCGGCTGCCATCCTGGAGACCTGGGGCAACATGGAGGTAGCACAGAGTGGCACCCAGCCAGTGTGAACACATGAGAATCTGCACGTGACAGAGAAGAAAGTCTCTTCATGAAATGGGTTTCACTGGTCCCAGCCAAACCCTGTGGCATGTGGCCCTTTCTGCACCTACTGAACATGCCATTCACCTTGTTCCAGGTAGTGGCCTCATCCTCCTCTTGCTCAAACGGGAAACCTCAGCATCCTGAAATGCCTCCTCCCCAAGTCCACTGCACACGTGGGCCTGTGTATGCATGTGTGTGCACATGTATGAACTCAGCCCCCAGCTGCCCACTCCATTGCTCCTAAACAGGCCCCTCCTTGGCGTCCCCCAGCACATACTCCTGGATTCCTGCCTCCCACCTCTTCTGCACCCTGCTCTTCTCTACTGGAAGCCAAATGGGTATTTCTAAACTGAAATCTGGTACCCCCCAACCCCTTCCATAGTTCCCTAAAGTTCCTTTCCTCAGTTACACCAGGATCTTCACAATGGGGACCCCTGGTCACCTCCCAAACCAACAAACACCCCAAATGAGCTGCCACTGCAGAAACTCATGGCCCCAGCAGGACTGGCACATCCAAGTATCTGACCAGGTTGTAGCATCTGCCAGGCAGGTCTTGCCCTCCCTCCACCCATGTGGCCCCAACAGGCTGGGGTTTCTGAAGACTCCATGGGGAGCCACGCATGAAGATGGCATATACCCATGTGTCACTCCCCAGAACGTGAGCTGCCTGCTCTGGCACCATACACAAAGGAACTGACAGCCCCAGAACCCCAAGAAGGGGTGCACCTATGCATACGGGAAAGGCACATTTACAGGTGAGAATGGTCCATCGTGGGCCCTCAGGAGGCATCTGGCCTGACGCACAGCTTTCTCACTTTGTCCTTGTGGCCTGCTGAAATGCCACTCTTGCTTTACAAATTCACCCACCGTTGCATGAGTCATTTCCACCTCAATGAGTACCAGGTCTCTGAGGATGGGGAAAAGCCAGCCACCAGTTTCGGGGTTCTGGGCTTCTAGGTGCAGAAGAGGCCCCAGAAACACGCCAGATCATGGGCCATGACCCCACACTAGCCCTTTGGTCCCTCGCAAGGGTGGATTGGGGGGCTGTGTCCCAGGAACTTAGGATCTTCAAGACTAAGACCCAGAACAAGAACACAAGCCCACTCCCGTTCTTTACAGGCCTTGGGAAATCTTTGGGCAACGAAGTCAGACTGTGCCAAACCCCTGTGTTTCTGTCTCTCCAACGCCCCTGGCCCCCACTGCCTAGCCTAGGTCAGGTCATGTGGGCAAGCGAGCCCCCACAGCCTCACAGCCCCTACCCCAGGGCCAGGGCAAAGCTCCTTCCCTGTCCCCCTCCATTCCTGTGTTCCCTCCTTCCACGAATTACATCAGTTGGGGAGAAATCCTTAAGCCGACACAATGAGGTGAAAATAGTGCAATTTTAGGCTTTGCAACTGATTTTAGGGCAGGTGGCCACCCATTCTCCCCTTCCTCAGGACAGCCTCCGACATAATGACCCTGGAAGCCTGGCAGCCCTCCGTAATGGTCAGCATCCTCCCCTGCCATCCACAACCCACACCATAAGCTCAGCCAGGGCAGGGGCAGCCTCTGTCTCATTCACCACAGATCCACAGAACCCAGCACAGAGTATGGGTTCAGTAAACTCTCCTTATATATGACTACACTGACTGGACTGGGCACACGCTACAGGGAAACACCCCAGGCTCAGCCAGCCCTGGCTTTGAATCTCAGTCCCACCTCCTCAAGCTGTCCAGTGTGGGGCACAGCGGCTACAGCCTTGCCAAATGTCTGTCATTTTATCTGTAAACCAGGATGAAGAGGTGAAGACAGGACAAGTACAGTGTGTGGTACACAGGAGGCCTCTGATAACATCAGTCCCCCTCCCTAAAGAACCGGGCAGTCCCTGTCACTGGGGCCTCACACTTCATGTCGAGAATTCACTATTTCTCAGTACTGCTTTCAAATAAAGCCAAGAGTCTGAGGAGGCAACATGGCAGAGCTCTGAGGGTGGAGTGAACAAAAGGTCATTTTTTACAGAAAACTCAGGATCTCCCCTCTGCACAGTGCTAAAGCCCTGTCTCAAAGTTCAGAACCCACAAGGTGCAGAGATGTGGCCCTTGGAAATCAAGCCCTTAAGAAAACAGCCCAGCTGCGTGGGGCAGGAAGCCCCAGGCTGCAGTCCTGTGGTCCAGAGGCAGCCGATGTTCAGGTGAGAGATGTGCCCAGCTGCCGGTGGGTCCAGGGGACACGGAGCCCCCATCATCCCTGGCCCAGGTCTAGGACCAAGTTAGTGGGCCCAGGCCAGCTCCAAGGGCCACAGCTCCTCACTCAGGGGCCGCACTGGAGCAGCCACAGCAGCTGGGGCGCCGCAGGGACTGCATGACAGCCCGCAGTGGTCCCCTCCGGCCCTCCACAGACAGGCTGTCCTCGCTGGTGGGCGCTCGCTGCAGCTGCTCAAACTGCATCTCCAGGTGTTTCTGGATGGCCACACCGAGTACCTCTGGGTCCACCGCAGCTCCGTACACCTCCCATGTCATGCCCTCAGCATCCCATCGCACATCCCGCACGGGGGACGGCGTCTCCTCCAGGCTGGACCCCAGTGTTACCTCTGGGAACACATGCAGGGCTGCAGGCGCTTCCAGGGACGGACTGGTGGCCACAGCCTTGCAGGCCGCCACTGGGGCCGCCTGCACACCAGCATCCTGGGCTGACAGCAGGGATGCCTCTGCAGGGGCCAAGTCATTGGCTGAGGTCATGGTCCACACATCTTTGGTCCTAGAGCCAGGCTCTGGGACTAACCCGGCAGGACCCCAAGGGTGGGCACAGCAATGGGAGTGCCCAGGGAGCCCCCCAGACAACCTACAGTGGATCTTCACCCCATGCTGAGCCTGCAGCCCAGACTCGCTCACTGACGCCACTAGTTTGGGAAAGGCCAGGATCCTTGTGGCAGGTAGGGCATGGCAGCAGCCACCAGCTCCCACCTCCCTCATGCCACAGAGTAGAGCAGCTGGGGGCAGAGCATGGCAGGTGGCGGTAGCCAGCTGTTCAGTGGCTTTGGGCTCAGCCTCAGCACTGCTGCTGTGGGCAGTTGTGTCTGCCAGGTCTAGTGGAGGCACTGACAACTGACTCGCCCCCAGCATCCAGGCTGAGTTAGAAGTCCCATCCTCAGGAGCCAGGTCCTTTTCCAGGCCTGCAAGGGCCTGGCCACCGTGGCCAGAAGTACCACCCGGCTGCAGCTGAGCCCTGTGGACAGGGCTGCTGCCAAGGGCTGAGCAGCTGAGACTGGCCTTCCGAGCACCACTGTGTCCCCGCATCTGGGTGCTACGGACCAGGTCCGAGTGGCTCCTCTGCATAGCAGCAGCACTGGGGGCCCGCAGGCGACACAGGTCACCACCGCCCATGGTGGACACATTGCCCACAGTGCTGCTCCGCCAGTGGCCTCCAGCACTGGGTCGCGCCTCGGGGCCAGAGGCCCGCGCCAGCTCCATGCTCTCAGGCGGGTTCCCCTCTTCCTCCGGGGCCTGGGATCTGGTGCTGGCCTCTCCCAGCTGGGCCTGCCACACGGTGCTGCTGGCACTCTTGCGGAGCTCTGGCCTCTGTTCCTGGTCTTCACCCAGCAGGCTGGAAGAGCTCTGGGACAGCGGCTGAAGGCTAGGGCTCAGGGGTGCCCAGGGACCCGGCTTGGGGCGGCTGGAGCTCATGGCTGCCTGCAGAAGAGAGAAAGGGAGGGAGTGGAGTTGAGTTGGGTGGCAGCACCTAAGCCAGTTCTACTGTGAGCTCCCACAGTGCTAGGTTCACCAGGGAGCCAGCTTCAGTCCCAGCCTGCCTGACTGGTACTTGCGTACGGTTGTACACAAGGCAGTGACAAGACACCAGACACTTCAAATCAAGGTCATCTCACATTAGACACAAGGATGACACTGCAAATTATCTTATCATCAGTCCCAAGCAATTAGAATCTGCCCTTGGGTGGGGTCCTGGAGGCCGCCACTCTATCCACTCTCGACTCTTTACTGGCTGGCTGGTGTGGGAGGGGAAGGAGGAGGGCCAAGTCTGCTGGGGCTTTGAGAGCGAAACTGCAGCCCTAGGGGGTGGGGCTGTGGGATAACAGCTATTAGTCAACCAGTACGGAAGTACTATGGCCTCTTAACAGGCACAGCTGGACAGCCAGCCCAACACTGGGCTACTTCCTCCTGGGACTGGCAATATCCAACTCACCGTGGACAAGGTCTCCTTGGTACAGAGTGGGAGCTCAGAGAAAGTTCACGGGATGAGGGAGCAATGACTAGAGGACACTGAGAATCACCCTGGGCTTCCCCAACCACCCCCATCCTCCCTGGCCTAGCCAGGCTGAGCTGGCATGTCTCTAGGGTTCCTTGATTCCCACCTCCTGCTCCAGAGGCAGGGAGAATCCCCAGCATCAGCTTTTTCCATGAGGGACTCATTCAGCATCTGGTCATTGATTCCACAGCCATCTCCTTAGCCCCTACTGCGTCTCCAGCTCTAGGGCTAGGGAACATGGGATTCATTCAGACCCTTCTGTACTCCTGGGGACAGTGCAGCGGTGAGATAAGATGCCCACCCAGTGCCACCAATCAGACCTACCCTGCATGACATTTAACCCCCTCTTGCCCAGTGTACCTGCATCCTCATTGTCTCCCACCCTCCCTGCCATCGCTGTCACTTCCCCCAGCCACAAAGACTACCCTGGCCCCTGACCCAGCTGCAGCCTAGAGCAGCTCTGACCCTCTCCACCTCAGCATCTCTTCCTGGGGCCCCTTTCCTGACTCTCCAGCCAGGCAGCCTTCATCCCTGACCAAGCACTGGGCCTGGATGGATCAGTTTGGCCAACTGTCAGCCTCCCCACCAGCCTGAAGTTGGCAAAGCCTGGCCTGAGGCCTGCTCCCCTCTGGCTGTCCAACACCCAGCACTGACCTGACATGTAGTTGGCACTCAGAGAATATCTCCTGTGTGTCTAACCAAGAGAACAAACAAATATAAGAACACACCCACAGAGGGGGGGCACTGAGTGCCAAAAATGGGGTCTGAGGGAGGCCCCCACCAAGGCAGGAGAGCTCACTTAGGGTGAAAGATGAGAAAAGGCTTCCTGGAGGACCAGCCACATAAGTCAGGCTTGGAGTGAGAGAAGCAAGAAGGTGTTCAGGTGGAGAGCGGGGTGGGCAGGAGGAAAGAGGCATGAGGGGAGCAGTGGGGTCAAAGTGTCTGGGTCACTCGGCCCTGGCCACAGCAGTGAATTAGGAAGAGCACTCTGGGACTCCTTGACAGGCAGGAGAGGCTGGAGAAACAGGGTGGGGACAGGAGGCAGCAGCTGCATTTGTGCAATCCCAGTCCTGCCCTCCCACCCTAAGCTGATAAGGACTGCCAGGAAACAACCTCCCCGGCCAGGTGAGCAAGGCTACCCAAGAGGAAATTCGGGAAGGGCTGTGGGACTCGGTTTCTGTGTAATTACAAATGTCTTGGCAGCCCAGCACGCAGGAGACGGCTAGTGGCTGTTGAGCCACAGTGAGGATGATACTGGTGCCATAGTCCCTGAGGCTCTAGTGCTGCACAACTTCCTGTGATGATGGAAAGATTCTACCCTGTGCTGTCTAACAGGTAGGCACCAATGGCATGTGGGTACCAAGCACTTGGCAGGGGGCTACTGCAACTGAGACACTGAATGTTTAAGTTTTATTTGGATCTAACTGGCCACATGAGGCTAATGGCTACTGTACTGGACTGTGCAGCTCTGAACACAGCCTCAGCCTGGTAAAGATGTCCCATCCCAGCTGTTTCACGGGGCAGAAACCAGACTTGTCCCTGGGAGGATCAGGAAGAGAGGAGTAACCAAGAGAGGGTTCTGACCCAGACCCTGCCCTCAATGAGCTCTAAGATGGACATACAAACAAAGGAGGGCAATAAAGCACGTAACAGTGATGGTAATAACAGCTGCCAGGGCCTGATCACTCACCAAGGGCCAGGCATGTGCCACATCCTTTGCACACATTGTCTCATGTAACTGTGCAAGCAACCTCTTTGGACAGTCATTATCTCCATCCTACAGACAGGAGAATTCCATAAGCTCAGAGAGGCTTAGTGACCCCCAAGGGCACACAGCTCCGGGACATCTGAGCTCCTCTCCCCTTCGAGCACTGAGCAGGCCTGTGCCTCACAGCTCTCGACCTTTTTACTGATCTGGCCTGGCCCTGCCAATCGTGCTTCTTAGCAGCTCCCGAGGCTGCAAGAATGAAGAGGCCAGGAGGTGTTCCTCCTGACTGGGACAGCCCCTGGCAGGGAGAAAACCACTCATTTGCAGGTCCAAGACCCCAGGGAGGCCCCATCTGGACACCTACACAGCTTCTGGCCAAACCCCACCACCCTCCCAGGGAGGGGGGCCATAAACAGCCAGGCCAGCAGCCTCTGGCCCCTGAGGAGACAGGTGGAATGAGGTCCTCAGACCCCCACCAAGACCCATTGAGAAGCTATCAGCAACGAGCATCCCACTATGCCTGTCTCACCAGAGGGCTGCCCAGCACCCAGGGCTAGTCGCCACCCAGAGACCCCCGTGGTGGGCTATGGATGTACTGGTTCCCTTCCCCCTTCCCCCTTCACAAGTGGCAGGTGACAAAACTGAGGCCTGGAGAAGCTCAGAAATGTCAAAGAACACATCGGCTGAAAGTTGCTAATTCAGAACCCCAAGGAACTGACCTGGCTAACTACAACCTGGCCTTTCCAGCTCAGAAGGAAGGGCTCTGAGGGGAGTACTGGGGGAAAGAGGCTTCCATACTGCCTGTCACAATGCTGTGGACTGGGCCAAAGGAGGGGCCTCCCAGGGAGCCAGGTGTGACGAGGAAGGAGCAGGGCTCTGCCTTCAGTGGCGGCTCTTCCCCTTCCTGTGCATGTGCTCACAGGTGGACCCCTAACTTCTTTGAGCCTCAGTTTCTCCAATCTGCAAAACAGAAGTAAATCCCCACCCTGCAGGGTTGTTGTGAAGACTAAACGTGACAGCATGTGCACTGTCTGCAACAGTGTTTGTTAACAATAATCTTCTCTTTCCTCTCCCATCAAGAGCAGCTTAAGTTCACGGTGTAACAAGTATTAGTACTGGGGGGCAGACAGGCCCTTTTCAGAAGCCATCGAGACACCCCATAGGTTAGCCTCGTCTTGCTTCCCATCCTTGCTACCTTCATCCCATCCTAGAACCAAGTCACCATCAGTGTCCCCAGTCTCCCTATTACCAAATTAGGTTTCCCAGAGCCTATTTTAAATCTTAACCTAGGAGGCTACGCATGCATACAAGTCTAGAGTCTGCACTTTAAATGCCCAGAATGGCATGCCCACCCTGCCTTTATAACCATGCAGGTTCTGGTTTTGCCCTAACGGGACCCTGGGAAGATCTTTTAGGACGAGATAAAGAACAGGCATACAGAAGGATCTAAGACCTCTAGTGTTCTTTGAACGATACCTTAATGTTCTCTCTCCTGCCCCATTTGATGGCGAAGTTGCTATGGCTGTGGCCAATGCCAGGCTGTCCTGCTGCCTCAGGTTCCACGTGTCGGCAACTGGAAGATCAGCCACCTATGTAGCAATCAACCAATGTCATTTTGAGTAAAAAGTTCCCACTTCTCAGACACTTCCAGACTAGCCCAAACATAGAAACCGTTGGGTCAACTTAGGGAGTCCAGCTCCCGCGATGCTGCCCCAGCAGAGAAGCCCAGGCCTTTGGGATACGCCCGGGAGACTACCAAGACCACCACAAGTGGACTCCATCTCAGACGACACTGTGGCATCCATCTAAGTCCCCTCTTGGTTTTGTTCATTTGTTTGTTTGTGAGACAAAGTCTTGCTCTGTCTCCCAGGATGGAGTGCAATGGCTCAATCTCCGCTCACTGCAACTTCTGCCTCCTGGGTTCACGCGATTCTCCCGTCTTAGTCTCCCGAGACCAGCCCAGTTAATTTTTGTATCTTTAGTAGAGATGGGGTTTTTGCCATGTTGGCCAGGCTGGTCTCGAACTCCTGACCCCAGATGATCTGCCTGCCTCGGCCCCCCAAAGTGCTGGGATTACAGGTGTGAGCCACAGTGCCTGGCCCAAGTCCCCTCTTGTTAAGTGGCATGCGTTTGGATGATGACTTATGTGCCAGCAAAACCAAAACACAAAAAGCAAACCTATACAGTCAGGCAGGAAAACTGGTTCTATGTTAAAATATGGACCTTAGCTCTCAGGGATCAGGCAGGAATGCACACAACACAAACCCCCCCATTGCACAGTGGGGATACAGCACCCTCCAGGAAGTGGTTTAATCCACCCCAGAGTGAACGGGGCCTGATAGGAACTCAGGGCCAACCCTGGGCAACGCAGCAGGCAGCATTCCTAAATGGAGGGTTTGGAGGAGACAAAACCTGCCCTTCACAATGAACGTGCCTTAAGGGCTACATGCCCCGGGTCACAAGCTGTGCCAGGAAAGGGTTCTGGGGTAACTGTGGGGTCAGTGACCCCATGGATGAGGCTCTGCTCACCAGGAAGAGGCCTAGGTGCCCAACAGCCCCTGACCTTCCTCCCCTGGGGAGGATTTGCCCACACTCCCTGGGGGGCAGCTAGGTGGAGAAGGTGTCTCAGCCTAGAAGCAGCCTAGGCGGCCAGTGTGTCCCCATCTGCAGGCTCACAAGCAGTCACGCCCCAGCCTGGGACACACAGGCCCATTTGCAGTAACAGCGCCTACCCAGCTGCACTCTGCACGCCAAGCACAGGCCGCCCCTGCTGTGGGGCCAAAGGCCTGAACGCACCGCACCACGCAGCCTCGCCCAGCACAGCTCCCTTCCCGCCCCTGCTGCACAAAGCCCACCCGGACTTAGGGAGAAGGGGGCTCAATACGGGCCCGAAACGAGGCTACAGACCTTCTCAGAAGCAAAGGCAGCGACTGCAGGCAAATGGGGCTGTGGGCCGGGGTAAGGATGAGGGGCAGGAGGAGCCAAAGGGCAGCAAGGCTGGGGGCGGGGTAGGCGGCGCAGGAGGCTGAGGGAAGGGAAGAGGAAGAAGGGGAGAGGGAGGGGCGATGGCAGCAGGGGTGGAGGTCGAAGGAGACAGGGTCCCGGACAGACTTGTGAAAAATGGGAGGATGGGCAGAGGAAACGTGAAAGAGGGAACAAGACAAGACAGGACAATGAGAGGCGGGGAGCGGGGAGTGCGATGCGGTCACCGGTGGCTCTGGGCCCTGGGCAGGGGCCGGGATGCCAGGGGTCTGAGCGCAGGAGCAGGGAGGAGTGGGTTCCGGGGCTCAGCAAGGGGGAGGTGCCGCCCACCACGCCCCCCGACCCTACGGGCGCGCGCG
>NW_012119232.1:380070-404202 GCF_000951035.1 Colobus angolensis palliatus | reverse complement strand
CCACTCCTCCTTCCCGACCCCTCCTCTGGCCGGGTCCCCACTGTCCTCGATCTTTTCGGCCCCGCCCGCACCACGACCGCCTGTTCTCCAGGCTGCCCGGCTAACCCCCAACACTCACTTTCCCGAGGCAACCCCCCTGTCCCGGGTGTATAGGCGCAGCTCCCCACAATCCTCTAGCCCCAGACCCAGCCCCCCAAGTCCGCCTCCTCGTAGCCCCGCCCCCTCGCTCCAGTTCCCTTTCCGCACCACGCCCCGCATTGAGGTCTCCGCGCCGGTGGCTACCCCTTTCCTCTGGCCTTCGCCATCCCAGCCCCGCCTCTCACAATTATCTGGCTCCCGATCCTGCCCACGAGACCCCCTTCCTATAGGGCCCTTTCCTCTAGGATACCAGGCCTGGTCTCCACTAGCCTCGGACTTTCCAGCCCCAGGTCCGAAATCGTGGACCCACAATCCCATCCTTGGAGCTCCACCCTCACGGACCCCAAACCTCACTCCAGTCCTGTGAGCTCCATGATTCTGGCCTGACCTGGCCCCCGGAGCCCTCCACTGCCCCCCAAGAGCCCAGCCTTGATAGACTCCTTCCCCAGGGTTGCATCTCCAGCCCCACCCTTGAAGACCAGTAATCTACTACGCCTTTCCCCGCCCACGTGCTGCTACCCAGCCCAATTTGAGGCTTTCAGTCTCCCAGCCGCACACCCCAACAGCAGGCCAGGGCAGTGACCGTGCGGGGATGAGCCACCTCCACCGGAGCCCGCCTTTTTTCCTGCAATTCCCCGCAGCGCCACCGCGCCTTTCTGGTCCCACGACGCGGGGAGCCAGCCCAGGACCTGGGATCACCAGGTTCCACACTATGTGGCTGAGGACCTGGGCGTACCGTTCCCTCAACGTCCCCCAGTTTCCACAACCGCTGGCCAGCTTCAGGGCACAGGGACAAGCAGCCCCGGCCTCCCTCCACCTGTAAGGGATTCCTGCTGTCCACCCAGGGCCGCATGGTATGAGGCACTGTACTATCTCTGAGCCCCAGTATCACATAATTGGGTCGCAGTGAGAGGTGACAGCGTGCTGGCAGCCCTCGCAGCCCTCACTTGCTGTCAGCGCCTCCTTAGCCTCGGCGCCCACTTTGGCCACGATTGAGGAGCCCTTCAGTCCGCCGCTTCACTGTGGGAGCCCCTCTCTGGGCTGGCGGAGGCCAGAAACGGCTCCCTCTGCTTGCGAGGAGGTGTAGAGGGAGAAGCGCTGGCGGGAACCGGGGCCGCTCGCGGCGCTCCCGGGCCAGCGCGAGTTCCAGGTGGGCGTGGCTCGGCGGACCGAGGTGCGGCAGTCCGCCAGCAGTGCCTGCCCGCCGACTCTGCGCTCAAATTCTCGGCGGGCCTCAGCTGCCTCCCCGTGGGACAGGGCTCGGGACCTGCAGCCCGCCATGCCCGAGCCTCCCCACCTTTGTGGGCTCCTGCGTGGCCCACGCCTCCCAGACGAGTGCCCCCCGCCCTGCGCCGACCCCTGCTCCCCGACGCCAGGTCCCATCAACCTCCCAAGGGCTGAGGAGAGTGGGCGCATGGCGGGACTGGCGGGCAGCTCCGCCTGCCTGCCGTTGGAGTGCGGGATCCACTAGGTGAAGCCAGCTGGGCTCCTGAGTGGAGTGGGGACTTGGAGAACTTTTGTGTCTAGCTGGAGGATTGTAAAGGCACCAATCAGCACTCTGTGTCTAGCTCAAGGTTTGCAAGCGCACCAATCAGCACCCTGTCAAAACAGACCAATCAGCTCTCTGTAAAATGAACCAATCAGCTCTCTGTAAGATGGACCAATCAGCAGGATGTGGGTGGGGTCAGATAAGGGAATAAAAGCAGGCTGCCCAAACCTCCGGGGTCTCTGTCAATCCGCTGTGTTCTTTCTGGTTTTGTGGAAAGTTTGTTCTTTTGCTCTTTGCAATAAATCTTGTTTCTGCTTACTGTTTTGAGTCCGTGTGGCCTTTAAAAACTGTAACACTGACCACGGAGCTCTGTAGCTTCACTCCTGAAGTCAGCGAGACCACAAACACACCAGAAGGAAGAAACTCCAGACACGTCTGAATATCAGAAGGAACAAACTTGGGACACACCATCTTTAGTAACACTCGCTGCAAGTGTCCGTGACTTCATTCTTGAAGTCAGCGAGACCAAGAACCCCCCAACTCCGGACCCACCAGTGTTAGCATTTCTCTGTTGTCCGCTGTCCCGGGACCCCTAACTTGTTGGCCCAGCCCTGTGCTGAGAGGTCTGCGCTTCTCCCTTCCTAGTGCCTGCGAGCCAACACTATCTCTAATTCTCCCTGTTTGGGGAGCAAGGGACCTCAGTTTGCTCAGAGACTCACAGACTGCCCCAAGTAGCCATCTCCAGCAAGGTCTGAGAGCAGCTCTGAGATTCTGGCAGATGGTTGCCGTTGGCCAAATGCCCACAGGGGTGTCCACGTCAGGTCCCAGGCTTGGTTCTCACCAGATTCTCTGGTAGGGGATCCTGCTTAAAGGAGGCAAATAGGGGATTTGTTTGTCGAGGACACTACCCACTTCTGCACCTGTCCAGGAATTAGGACCTCTGCTTCCACATCTTAGGCATCTTACTCATATTCCCTTTTTAGTGAAGTGAGCTGAGCCCCAAGAAGGGATGGACTGCTTGTGGTTATACTGAGAGTTGGTGCCAGATCCAGGCCCCAAACCTGGAGCTCTCAGCTCCCAGGACATCTCAAGAACCAAGAACCTCACTGTGTGTGTTTCAAGGAAGCATTCTTGGGGCTGGGCGTCAGGAGATGTCTGCCATGCAGTCCACCTGCGGACACAGCTGGCTGGCCCTCACCACCGGGGCTTTGCTTCTTGTCCAATTGGCCCCCTTCTTCCATTCATGCCCTGGCAAGGAGGCTCCCATGGTTGTGGCAGCTGCCCCGGGAGAACCCAGAATGGGGAGTCAGACTTGAATTCCAATCTCAACTCCCCCACATATTCACTGGCTCTGCAACCCCACACCCAAGTAAAACTGTTCATCTCTCTGGACATCAGTTTCCTCATCTGCAGAGTGGTAGTAATTATATCTACCTAACAAGGCTGTGGGAAGAGGGTGTTTGTGAACGTGTCCCGTGGAGTGTTATTGCTGCTATCAGTCACTTGATCAAATATTTACTGAACTCCTCCTGGGTTGGGTCCTGGAAGTACAAGCTGCACTGCATGGGGGAAGGAGGGGATGGATATGTGTAGATTACTTTGGTAGAGAGCAGCTCAGGCCTGAGGACCACATGGGCCAACTACCATTTGCTGAGACTCTGAACCCTTACAGAAGAGGAATGAGTGTGGGGTGCACTCAGGGGTCCAGTGGGGGCACACTGGGATGTTTGAGGCACCACGTGGACAGGCGAGTTGCACATATAGGACTGGATGGGGTTTTTCTGTTTTCGTTCCTTGATTTGGGATTTCACTCTTGTCATCCAGGCTAGAGTGCAATAGTGTGATCTTGACTCACTGCAACCTCCACCTCCCGGGTTCAAGCGATTCTCCTGCCTCAGCCTCTTGAGTAGCTGGGATTAGGTGCCCATCACCACGCCCAGCTAATTTTTGTATTTTTGCTAGAGATGGGGTTTCACCATGTTGGCCAGGTCTCGAACTCGTGATCTCAAGTGATCTGCCCACCTCGGCTTCCCAAGATGCTGGGACTACAGGCAGGAACCATCGCGCCCAGCCAAGGATCAGAGTTTTTCAGAAGTCTGGGTGTCATGGACATGGGGTGGTTGCTGAAGTCACAGGGATGGATAAGGTCTTCAGGGAAAGAGTAGAGTGAGGAGAAGGCTTAGGACCCATCTGTGAGTCACCAGGTGTGAAGGGTGGAGGAGCAGCCAGAAAGGACAGTGGGAAACTGGGACATCATGGTGACACAGGGCACTTGGAGCAAGCGCCTTCAGTGAGGTGGTAGAGGTAGAAGCCACTGGCGTGTATTGGGGGATAAGCTGGAGGAGAGAACTAGAGATGGTGCGTGTGCAGATGCCATAAACATGAGAAGAAAGGTGTCACTTGGGAAGGAATGTGGGGTCAAGAGAGGCATTTTTTTAATGCTTTTTTTTTTTTTTGGTCTGCTTGCTTGCTTGTTTTAATATGCTGCATCCTGTAGTAGATTTCCTTTATTTCAAACAACCGAAAACAAGTCTGGTTAAGTTAAGCAAAAAGGGACGGCCGGGTGCAGTGGCTCACACCTGTAATCCCAGCATTTTGGGAGGCCAAGCAGGTGGATCACTTGAGGCCAGGAGTTTGAGACCAGCCTGGCCAACATGGCGAAACCCCATCTCTACTAAAAATACAAAAAAATTAGCCAGGCATGGTGGTGTCTGCCTGTAATCTCAGCTACTCGAGAGGCTAAGACAAGAGAATCGGGACACTTGAACTTGGGAGGTAGAGGTTGCAGTGAGTGGAGATCACGCCACCATTATATTCCAGTCTAGACAACACAGCAAGACTCCGTCTCAAAAAAAAAAAAAAAAATGCCGGGCACGGTGGCTCAAGCCTGTAATCCCAGCACTTTGGGAGGCCGAGACGGGCGGATCACGAGGTCAGGAGATAGAGACCATCCTGGCTAACATAGTGAAACCCCGTCTCTACTAAAAACTACAAAAAACTAGCCGGGCGAGGTGGCGGGCGCCTGTAGTCCCAGCTACTCAGGAGGCTGAGGCAGGAGAATGGCGTGAACCCGGGAGGCGGAGCTTGCAGTGAGCTGAGATCTGGCCACTGCACTCCAGCCTGGGTGACAGAGCGAGACTCCGTCTCAAAAAAAAAAAAAAAAAAAAAAAATTAACTGGGCATGGTGGCATGCCCCATAGTCCCCTCTTCTCCCAAGGCTGAGGCAGGAGGATCGCTTGAAGCCAAGAGGTGGAGATTGCAGTGAGCAGAAATCGTGCCACTGCACTCCAGCTTAGGCAACAGAGCAGGAGTCTGTGTAAAAAAAAAAAAAGGAAGCAAAAAGGGGATGTGTCAAAAGATTGCAGGGAGCTCCAGATGCTAATGTTTTCATGTGTGTTCTTCAAGGCAGGAGCCAGGTGACTCCAGATTCCAACAGGAGGAACCACTTGCTGCCCAGTGCAACCTCCATAGAAAGGTTTCCTGTCCATTGTCCTCGGTGTGTCTCTCAACTCAAGATTCAAAATCCCAGTGGAGTGGCAGTTCGTTTGGCTGAGCTATGGCCACCTGCCCTCTCCCTGCCCTCTGCCCTTGGACCGACATACCTGGAGGAATACCTGGCCCAGTGCCTCTCTAGGAGCACCCACTGCCCCACCGAGACTGCTCACAAGAGTTTTCCCCAGCAGGGAGGTTGAAGCCTGAGTGACCAGAAACAAATATCCACTGCACATTGTAACAAACTGAGCACATTTGACAGCTAGGGAGAAGGACCCATTGAGAAGGAGTGGACGGGAGATACAGGAGCCGGAATTGCTACTGACAATAAGATCCTCAATGGGCTGAGATTCAGGAGTTCAATAGAGGAAAGAGGTGACTTCTTTATGTAATAGCAGAGCAAGAAGAAATGATGGGGGTAGTACTGAGGTACTGTAGTCTCTCTCCTCTTGGGAAAGAAGGTTGCTGGCAACCTTAAATCTACATCCTCACATCTCTGGATCTAAACAACCCACAAATCAAGTCTTACTGACCCTACTTGACAATCCTGGACCAGAGAGAGATCTCTTCAATTGGCCAGCCTGTGTCATTGCTTTTCCCAAGAGGATGGGGCCCTGCAATAGGGCTGACAGTGGGTCACAGAGACTAGGGAAGATTTGTTCCCCAAAGGAAAGGGCAAGTTACCATTGCCAGACCAAGGAAACCTGACGCTGAGCTGGCCCAAAGCACAAATGACCACTGGGGACAGCCTCTGTGCAAGTCTTAGAGGAAATGCTAAGTTGGAATGTATCAATGCCTAAGAAAGAGCTTTGATTCAGTTAAACAGCATCTGCTTTTCTAGCAAAAATATCTCTAGGGTACAAGGGACCTCTCTAGCCAAAAGAGCCATAAATGAAAAGGCTGTCTTTTTGTCTGACAAAAAGACACTGACTCCCCGGGACCTAGCATGTAATAGATGCTTGCTGGCTGGATGGATGGATGAATGAATGGAAGGCAGTTGATTCAGAAATACCTGTTACTACCTCAGATTAGTTCCACAGACATTTTCCTGAGTCCCTAATAAATGCCAGTCTTGGGCTGCAAGGTGACAATATAAGCCAAACCAGAGGTGCCTTGACCCCAAAGCCTACATGATGGGAGATTCAGGGGACCTGAGACAGATGTCCAAAGGACAATTAGGTCACAAGAATTGAAGGGAATAGAAGGGACTGGAGTTCTCAGAGGAGAGGCGTTGTAGTAGACATCTGTTGCTTTTTCAGCTCCCCACAATCCATCCCCCGTTTCATTTGGGGGGTCATCCCAGGACAGAGACCGCTAATTGTCCCCCAATACTTATTGTCCCCTTCTTTAGTAATAGAAGTCCTCTAACCGCCCAGAAGAATGACACTTCCAAGGCATTTGTGCAGCCACTGTGCCATAGATTAGGTTCTCAGCAGTGAGATGTTAGCAGAAATAATTTTTGCAATTTCTTGGTCATGCACTTCAGAAGGAATGTGCCTCGCCCCTTTCCCTCTCCCCTGGTAGGAATGAAGTCATGGTATCAAGCCAGTTTGTATCAATCAGATGAAGCTAAAACCCTAAGGATGTCAGAGTGACAAAAGAGAAGGAGCCTGTGTCCCAACACTCTATGGTTGCCTATCAGCCCTGGACTAGTTCTAACTAGGTTTTCCGTGAAAGAGAAATTAACCACCAGTCGATTTCAGCCACTATTTGGGGTGAGTGCTCTCTTGCAGAAGGAAAGCCTGTATGCTAATTATTAGTAAAGGCTGTATACTAATTATTACCAGGAAGGGCGGTGTTGCTGGTAGCAAAAGTGAAAACGTATTTTAAATGCTGTACATAAATATGGTGGTATGGAAATCCTGTTTATGCCATGCCATAGCAGTTGATCAACTTGATTCCTGCAATATCTTTCAAAGTCAGTGCTTTCTCTAAAGGAAACAGTTGGAAATTTCAGAATGTGGGTGTTTGCTGGATGCTTCTTGCCACTCTCAACAGAGTCCTACATGAGCCAGAAGAATGTGGACAGAGCTAGCCGTGAGGAAGGCAGACATGGAAGAGAATACAGCAGTGCTGAAAGAAGCTCCCTTTGCCTATGGGCTATAATAATCTCAGTTTAAAAGTTTTCAGGCTTAAAAAAAAATCTATGGCTCGTTAAAAACTCCATATTTGATAGCTTGATTCTTATATATTAAAAAATTTTTAAAGTAGAGTTTAAATATAACTGACATTATGAAATTCTGTTACATGTTCTATAGAGCAGTTATGTATCATAATGTAGGCAGAAATCAGCCATCATATAATTGTGAGCAGAAAAATAGTTAATTGGATTCTGTAAATGGGTATATTTTGAATTATGCTGTATAGTACTTGCCCAAAAGCTTCATAAAAAAATACTGTGCCTGAAAATGGCATCAATTTATTAATAAAAATATGATTTAAGTGATTTTCTAACATTTCAAAGGACCCTCTATGGCTCTCAAAATGTTGCCATGTAATAATATTCCTTTAGAATGAAATTATATTTATTTAAAAAAAGAGAAAAATCTATTGTTTCTGTACCACAAACTGAGGCAGATACAGAATAATTTTCTGAAGAAGTAGGATTAGCAGGAGACAAGACTATGGACCCTAGTCTTTCTCAAATACTTGATTATGTTTTTCAACCTGACAATGACAGCCGCTCAGCCGCAAAGACCAGATCAAGGAAGCTGCCTTCCAGTCCAAGTTGAGTGCTTTGGCTGGTCTCAGGTTAAGAGGGAGGTGAATGGATATAACATGCAGGCTGATAAATAAAAGGCCACCATTTTTAGGCTTAAATACTGCTAATCTAAAGGAGGTTGAGCATCACCAAACCAAAAACCCAAAACTCCAAAATGCTCTAAAATCCAAAACTTTGTGAGCACACCTGATGCTCATTGGAGCATTTCAGATTTTGGATTTTCAGATTAGGGATGTTCAGCCAGGATAATGCAAATATTCCAAAATCTGAAATATGAAACACTTTGGCCCCAAACATTTCAGATAAGGGATACCCAACCTGTACTTGCCCAGAGGATAACTAGCCACAAATAGGCAGAAAGTCAACTGAGATTTTAAGGGGCGTGTACTACCAAAGAAACCATGAGTCTGGCTGGTACAAGTCTGTATTTTTGACTCCTTAAAGCAACCGACCCCTAGCCACCAAACCTGCACCTGCAAAAAGTGAGCTGCGAAAGCTATGCAGCCCAGGCCCAGTGTGGTGGCATGTGCCTGTAGTCCCTGCTGCTCTGAAGGCTGAAGTGGGAGGACTGCCTGAGCTCCAGGCACTCGAGTCCAGCCTGGGCAACACAGCAAGATCTCCTCTCTTAAAAAAAAAAAAAAAAAAAAAACATGTTTAAGCTCTATAGCCCTAAGAGGGATACACTCTTTGATGTCCTTTAGTTGTGCCATAGAAGGCAGTGGACAAAGAGGGGACCACCAGGGTCCAAAGATGTCTATCCCAGGGAATACTCCTGGAGAGAGATGCTGTCATCCAAGGACTCTGCTCCACTCCCTGGGAACCTTCACAATTTCTGCCAGGATTGGATGGGTGTGTTTTTCCCTCTTCTGGATGAGGTTTCCCACCATGGTTATCTTATTTTTACTGACTGTTGCATATTGGGTGTAAGGAGGCAGGCAATGTATGTAAAAGTTCAAGGACACCACACCATAAAGAACTGCATCCAGAGGCCTGGTGTGGTGGCTCACACCTGTAAACCCAGCACTTCAGGAGGCCAAGATGGGAGGATTGCTTGAGCCCGGGAGTTCGAGACCAGCCTGGGCAACATAGTGAGAACTTGTCTAAAAAACAAAAACCACATCGGATCTCACAGTGCAGCCTGTCCCTCCACAGATCCTAGGCTTGGAGCTGGACGCAGGCACTGGATGCAACTTTGGGGTGTCTCCCCTGGGGAGAGGACACGTGGACATTTGGCCAACGGGACAGGCTGGAGCTGAGATTGCTAATTGCCCCCGATCACACTCATCTCCTATGTTTAAAGAATTATTGTTTTTTATCTGGAGATACGGAAATCCAAAAAAAAGACTGTTTCCTCACTTCCTAGAAGCTATATTTGGCCAAGTAACGGACCAGCAGCATCGAAGTGGGGAGAGGTGATACCTTTAACCAGAGGGGCGAGCCCTCCTCTTCCGCCTTTTCCATTTTCCCTGGCTGGGTAGTGGAGGTGATGATGAAACATCTCACATCACAATACCCAGGAATAGAGAAGCAACAAGATGGAGAGAAAAAAAACTGGGCTCCCAGGCTGCTTATCTGCAGGCAGGTGAGGGAGAAAGAAACTTCTATCTTGCTTAAGCTAATCTTATTTGAAGTCTCTCTTCCAGCAGTTCAACATACATCCCACAAAGATGTTACTCACCCTCTATCTCCTCTACACCCTCTATCTCCTCTATGCCCTCTATCTCCTCTACTCCCTCTATCTCCTCTACTCCCTCTATCTCCTCTATGCTATCTCCTCCATGCTCGTGTGCTTTAGGTGGGTCTCAGAGGAGGGGTGCATGCTAGGCCCCAGCCTAGGCCAGAGATTGTTCAGGACAGGTGTGTACCCCACTTAGATCCAATGATAAATAATTTATCTGGGAATCTCAAGAAAGAAACTCACTCTATTCCCCAAGAGAATGTGGGGACGAAGCAATCATCTTACACAAAACCGGATACTGGGGCCGCCCAGAGGACAAATCAAGGATGTACAGAAGCAAGTTCCTGAGAACATCTCGGGAGCCTTGACCTCAGTGAGGACTAAGGCTGGTGTCATCCCTTGACATCTCAATTAAGGAAGACAACATATTTCCTTTTTAAAAAATCAGTTTGCATTATATTTCCATCCTTTGCTACCAAAAGTGTACTTAGTGATACGCTGGTCACTGTGGGAGGATTACAGAGGCAACATGAAAGGGGGATGTCTGCATTGGTCCCAAACCACCTGCAACTTGTTTGGGGGGAAAATGGATTTGTTATAAGGATGCATGAGGATTTGAACCAGAATTGAAAAGTCCTTAGGAATCTGCGGACAACTTACGAAATAGCCATTGCTCCCTCTCTTCCTGGAGCTTCCCGGACCGGTTTCCTCCTGACCGTGCTCTGCCAGCTGTTGCCACCAACCGGCACCCTCTCCTGATGCTGAATTTCTCCTGCGTTGAAACTGAGTCGCCACCATGCCAGCTCCTCCTAGTGGCACCTCTTCGTGTATCCTTCATGCTTCTTCCCTTGCAGCTGGCTGTCTTGCTCCTGCCATGTTTCTCAACTTCCAATTTAAAAAAGAGAAATTGGATAGACACAGGTCATCTTTAATGCCAGAAGAAAACTCACAAATCCTGACCAGCCAATGGATTCAGAGCCTGAGTCAGGTGCTTGCCTCCTCTTGTCCAACTGTCACATGGTCTAAAATAGGGCCACCTGCTGGCTGTCCCCTCGTCTAGGGCTGTGGGCTTGGCAGGTACCACCACTGATGTGTCTTGTATGCCTACACAGAATTATTGTATTAGGCAATACTCTTCTGACTTCAAGAGGCAGAAACCCAACTCAAATTGGCTTAAGCACCAAAGGGACTTTTCACTGTTTCTTGTAAGTCAAGAGTCCAGGGCAGCTGGGCTTGGCCAGAGCCACTGGCTTAAATGATGTCATCAGAACTGGCACCTCTCTCTTTTAGCCAGGTTCTCCCTACATAGTGGGTCTTGGGAACTCCTGGATTATGTTTATGTCTTCACAACTCTACGTTCATGGACAAGAGTTTAAGGAGAGAAGGACAGTGCCAAGTTAACTGTACTAGCCATTACTAGTTTGTTTTGTTTTGTTTTATTTTTGAGACTGAGGCTTGCTCTATTGCCCAGGCTGGAGTGCAGTGGCACGATCTCGGCTCACTGCAACCTCTGCCTCCCAGGTTCGAGCGATTCTCCTGCCTCATGCCATCATGCCTGGCTAATTTTTATATTTTTAGTAGAGACAGGGTTTCACCATGTTGGCCAGGCTGGCCTCAAACTCTTGACCTCAAAAGATCCGCCCACCTCGGCCTCCAAAATTGCTGGGATTACAGGTGTGAGCCACCATGCCCGGCTGCCATTACTGTTATTATGGCTCCCAAAAGTTGCCCACAAATTCCAGTTTCAAGTCATAGTAAACTAAGGTGAGCTACTGCCCAGCTCCTGACCACTCACAGAGGCCTACAGCATGTGATGCTCTGACTGGCCAGGTCTGGATCAAATCTTGCTCTGGGGTTAAAAGAGAAATGGAACCACTGAATGTTGTCACCAGAAGCAGCAAGAACGGATGCTGAGCAGGCGAAAACAACAAATGTCGTCTGCAATCTGCAGCATTGGTAGTCCAGTGTTACACATAACCCTCTACCACAAACACAGCTATTAAAATAGTCTTTCTCAAGATAGGGCAGTTATACCATATACCACCAAAACCCTACAGATTCCCACTGCAACAGAAGACAGCGCAGAACTCAGGTTCTCAACCAGTCGCTGCTTTCAGGTTCAGAACCTCTGGGAGATGTACTGTCCTTTCCAAGAGCTCAGAAAGAACTGTGGTAAGTGAAGCTCTGAGGACTTAGATAGCAGGATGCAACAGGCCTCCTCCAAGTGCCTCCACTGGGGTGAGTAAATTCCAATCAGTCCCCAATTATTCTGGCTTATTTCACTCAAGATTCAAGTGTCAGAGTGAAAGCATCTGATGAGCCCAGTTTGCATCATGCACCCACCCCCTGACCAGGGGAGTGCAGAGCACAGTGCATCTGATGGAGGCAGGAACATGGTTTCTGTTACTATGAGAGAGAAATAAGGATGCTGGGCTAACGTAGGAAATTCTCACTGAGTGGATTTCTCTGCCTCGATAATGACGTGGACACTGCTAATGAGCTAGCTGGTGGGTGTGCTGGGTCACCAGGCTCATATGTGGCAGCCAGGCAGCTCCAGATAGGAGCGTTCCCCAATGCCTGGGATCTGTGGACTCCCAATTCTTGTCTTGAGGCCCACTGGCACAGTTCTCACTTTGGAGAAATTGGGGCACTGTTTATGCCAGGTCAGGCCTAGGCCCTGGCTCCTCACTGGTCTGATCATGACCTTGCTTGAGGACTATGTGTGGACACTGCTGATTGCCGACCAGTGTCAGGATAGTCCGGGTTATGCTGCAATAGTGACCTCACAAAAATAGCAGTGGATTAATTAAACACAAGTCTCTTTCTCACCCTTGCTCTATGTCCATCATAGGTTGGCAAGAGGGCTCTGTTCAGCATGCAGCATCTTGGCACATGCTTTTATAGTCATCACATCAATGGAAAAGAACTTGGGAAACAATGTACCAACTGTCTTTTTTTAAACTTTTATTTCAGAATCAGAAGGTACATGTGCAGGTTGTTACAAAAGTATATTTTGAGGCTGAGGTTTGGAGTACAAATGAATCTATCACTCAGGTAGGAGCATAGTATGCAATACGCAGTTTTTAATCAACTCTTGACCCCCTCCCTCCCACTCCGCTCTTGTGTTCCCCAGTGTCTTTTGTTCCCATTTTTATGACCATGTGTACCCAATGTTTAGCTCTCATTTAATAAGTGAGAACATGCAGTATATAGTTTTCTGTTCCTATGTTAAGTCACTTAGGATAATCGTTTCTAGCTGCATCCATGTTGCTGCAAAGGACAGGGCTTCATTCTTTTTATGGCTCTGTAGTAGTCCATGGTGTATATACACAATATTTTTTCTATCTAACCCACTATTGATGGGCACCTGGGTTGATTCCATGTCTTTGCTACCATGAATAGCGCAGTGATGAACATATGGGTGCATGTGTCTTTTTATGCACCAACTTTTAAAACTTCCACTAGAAAGTGATACATCTCACTTCTGCTCCCATTTCATTGGTCAAAGTAAGTTACACATCCATAACTAACCCCAAGGGTTGTACCACCTGCCTGGAAGAAAGAAAACCAAATATAGTAGCCAAATGCACACTGCACTAATGACAACCACTACCCAATTTCTCTCTCCTCTTCTTCCAAAACAGAGCACCAGTTTTGACTGGGATGACAATTGTCTAGCTAAATATATTTATTTTTCCTTGTAACTTCCTTGTATCTGGGGTTAGTTACATGTGACCTTGTTCTGACCAATGAGATGTAAGAGGGAATCACTAGGTAGGGGCTCCTTGGAAAGCCAAATGTGATGCCTTGAGACATAGTAGCCATACTGTGAACATAAGGACAGAAGCCACACACTACAGAAGGTGAAGGAGGATGATGAGGGAGCCTGGGATCTTGATGAAACCCTTAAGCATCTGTACCACCCTGGGCTGCTGATCTCTGGGGTGCTGGCTACATAATAGCAATAAACCCCTATCTGATCCACTGATGGTCAGGTGTTCTGGTATGTCATCCAAACACGTTCCTTACTATTTACTTGCTCTGCATTTGAGGTTTCTCAGTGTTCAGTCTTTAATGTACAGATGATTTATGGTGCAATGGGAAGAACTTCGAATCATTTGACACTGGGTTCAAATCTTGGGTTGACCAATTTCTAGCTGTGTGACCTTGGGTGAGTTACCTAACTTCTTCCAGCTTTAGTTTTCTCGTCTGTAAAATGGAGATTGAAATCCTGTGGCATTAACAGCCATTTCTTATGTCCTCTTCCCTCAACCAATCTCCCATTGTAGGACTGAAAAGGTGAGATACTCACTTTCTTGGTCTCCTTGAAACCAGCATGGCTGTGTGTGGGTCTGGCCAGTGAGCAACAAGGTATGGAGGGAGTGTGCTGGAGGCTTTCTGATAAGATGAGGGATGTGAGTGAGGAAATAAACACTTTACCTATCAGATTCCCTTCCTTCTTTTCCTGCCTTTGAACTTGGTGTTAGACACCAAGCCATCTTGAAACTTTAAGGTGGCAGAGCAGATGACACATCCAAGGAACCTGGATCTTAGATGATGATGTTGAGCTGCCAAGTCAAATCTGAGGCTACCCAACCACAAATGTCTTGCTAAGTAACACCATTTCTCCCCATTCCAAGGAAGACATTTTTTTTCCACATTCTGACACCACTGAAATCAAGTCACTTCTCATATCTGATTTGATAATAAAGAATGGCTTCATGGTTCGGTAGCAAGTTTTGCTTATACAAAGAAAGTGGTGCAAAACAGTGGTCATTTCACAAGCAGTAGCATCTCAGAGCTAATGAAATATGGAAGCAAATCTTCTTATGGTTTAAGCCCTGTTTAGTCAGATTTACTGTAAGTTGTAACCAAAAGATTTCCTAAGTGATGAAAACACCTGCCATAGGCTGGGCACGGTGGCCTACTCCTGTAATCCCAGCACTTTGGGAGGCCGAGGCGGGTGGATCACAAGGTCAGGAGATCGAGACCATCCTGGCTAACACGGTGAAACCCCGTCTCTACTAAAATAATACGAAAAATTAGCTGGGCGTGGTGATGGGCACCTGTAGTCCCAGCCACTCGGGAGGCTGAGGCAGGAGAATGGCGTGAACCCAGGAGGCGGAGCTTACAGTGAACCGAGATCGCGCCACTGCACTCCAGCCTGGGCGACAGAGCAAGACTCCGTCACAAAAAAAAGAAAGAAAGAAAGAAATACCTGCCATAGGCCAGGCGTGGTGGCTCACGCCTGTAATCCCAGCACTTGGGAGGCCAAGGCAGGCAGATCACCTGAGGTCAGGAGTTTAAGATCAGCCTGGCTAACATGGTGAAACCCCGTCTCTACTAAAAATACAAAAATTAGCCGGGCGTGGTGGTGGGCACCTGTAATCCCAGCTACTCAGGAGGCTGAGACAAGAGAATCTCTTGAACCCAGGAGGCAGAGGTTGCGGTGAGCTGAGTTTGTGCCATTGCCCTCCAGCCTGGGCAACAAGAGCAAAACTCCATCTCAAAAAACAAACAAACAAAAAAACCCTGCCATAGATGGTGGTTGTAAATAATAAATAAATTTTTTTAAAGAATGAATGAATAAAACAATGTAAGTAAAGTATTTGGTGTCGATTATTTAGTCAGTGTTTCAAAATCCTTATACAAATTATTTTTTTCCTACTATGTCCAAATGTAAACACACATGTGTGCGTGCAAACCCAAGAAAGGTATACGTCCCTAAAATAAGGCCAGGTACAAGTTTGGGCCACAGATGGCCCAAAGCAGGTGGGCAATCTTGTATCATCGAAGACTTGTGATTGGAAATAGTAGATACCTACTCAAACTGGCATTAAGTACATATGGGAATTTGTGGGCTCACCTAAGTGAAAAACCAGGTGGTGTTCTAGCTTCATGCCTTGTCTCATTCACCAGGATCCAGTATCTCTCTCCCTCTCTTTCTCTGGGTACCACCTATTCAGCTGACCCTGTCCTCAGACCGGCTTTTTTCTCAGCATTTGAGATTCTCTCATTAAATTCAAGACTCTCCGGAAGAAGCCTTGCTTCTGTCCAGGATTGCCAGGAAAATCAGCCTTGCAGCTCATTGGCTCTGTGTTTCCCTGAACCAATCGCTGCAGCCAGGAGAAGGGACCTGTGGAGATCAACCCCAGCTGGAAGAAGAGGGTGGAATCAATCACACCCAAGAGGAGGGAAGGGCTTTCCCAGGGGACACTTTTGACTGGGACACCACTGCAACAAAAGAAGGATAAAGTATGCTGTGTGACAATCCCAGATATCCCCTACAAGCCTTCTCTCTTTCCCCTAAGCCCACTACCCCTTAGTACTTTATTCCTCCCAAAGCAGCATAGGCTGCTCCAGAGAAGACGAAGCCTAGCCAGTCAGGAAAAGTGACAAGATCACCCACCTTCAGCTACAACTTTGAGGCGTGTGTAGAGGGGACAAGGAATGTGGCCCTGCCAGCTCACAGCTCTAGTCTCATCAAAGAAATCAAAAGAGAGTGACAGTGTTTTGCTCAGCTTTTGCTGCTTACAGAGTCTTTGTGGCATCATCCACAAGCATTTATTTTTCCCTTCCATGTCTGTGGGTTGGCTGGGGTCTGCTGGCTCAGGATGGACTCCTCAGTCTCAGGCTCTGGGTGGGGTTTGGACCTGTGCCACAGAGCACTCATTGGCCTGGAGCCAGCTCTCCCTGGACCATGCTCATCTCACCGCCATGACTGAAGCACAGGAGAGCAAGGCCAGCCACACAGTGCAGTTCCAGCCTCTGCCACGTCATCTCTGCCTATGTTCCAGTGGCCCAAGCATGTCACGTGGCCATGATCAAAGTCAAAGCAAGGGGAAGTATGTTTCCCACTGATATGGTTTGGAAGTTTTTTCCCCTCCAAATATTGTGTTGAAATGTGGCTTCCAGCGTTGCAGGTGGGGCCTGGTGGGAGGTGTTTGGATCATGGGAGCAGATCCCTCATGAATGGCTTGGTGCCCTCCTTGTAGTAATGACTGAGTTATTGCTCTGAGTTCAGGGAAGATCTGGTAGTTTTAAAAAGTGTCACCCCTTTTCTTGTTTCCTTTCTTGCCACTTGACATACTTGCTTCCCTTCCCCCTTCTGCCGTGAGTAGAAGCTTCCTGAGGCCTCACCAGAAGCAGATGCTGCCACCATGCTTCCTTTACAAAAGCCTGCAGAACTGTAAGCCAATTAAACCTCTTTTCTTTATAAATTACCCAGTCTCAGGAATTCCTTTATAAGCAACATAAACAGTCTAATACACCCACCATGTGGCAAGGGTGTGGGAGCACAATACCAGTACGGAGTACAGGGAAGAAAGGACTTGGGACCAATCATTTAATTGGCCACAGAAGGTAACCAAAGAACAGCCTTCCCACAGGCTTAGCACTTTTAACTGATTTGTTTGTGGAAGTGAAACCTCAGCCTTGAGCACTAAAATCCAGTAAAATGGCCTCGTTCAAGATCTCAGGATCTATTTGAGGGAACAAAGGAGGACATGGGAGAGCCCCGAGCTCCCTAGGGGGCCACACTTGGAAGAAGCAGGTATTCAGCGAAGATCATTCCCTTCTAGCCACTGTCCCTGCAGTCCCAAGACAGTCATCAGAAAGGCCACCTAGGTAATAATCAAATCTGCAAACTTAAGTCTCCCCATCTCCCATGGTGAGGGCCAGCCACAGACAGCCCCTGCCCTTGGAGAGGGTGCCATGGTCAGCCTCCTCTCTCCTCTCTCACTGCCCACAGCAGACTTCTGAGGTAAGAGCATGAGCAGAGGAAGGGAAGGGGATTTGGAAAGTTCTGTCTTGATGGTCTCGTAAGATGCCTTACCTCTCCAGATCTGGAAGAGGTTTCAGGCTCAAATGGGCACTTTGAAAGGAACCCTCCCATCCTTCACCCGCTGTCCCCCACTCCAGAGCCAGAGTGCCCTTGATCTGAGCAAAGGAATCAGAAGCCACTTGCTCCCTCCTTGACCCCTAGAAAGTTCACCTCCTACTTCCTTCCACTGTGCTGCATCTGCCCTCTGGGCAGGCCCTGTGGTCAGGACTGATATGATCACACACTGGCTCTTTCATTCACATGGCCAGCGTCTGTTTGTGGGAAATATGCACACATTCCACATCCTGACAAGTCCCCAGGCACAGGTCAGTGACAATTCCCCATCACACTCTGAGCCACACTCGCACTACCAGTGGCGCATCATGTCCCCGAGATCCACAAATGTTTGGCTGGCATCTGAGGGAGCCTGGCTGCTTCCCAACACAGCAGCTGCCAGCACTCTTCATCAGAACCAAGAAGCCACAATTGCCTGTGCACCTCCACTGCCAGTCCAGCTGCCTCCCAAACTCCAGGAGACAGAACGCAAGCTCTCAGAGCAGTGTTGAAGCCCCCACTCTCTGGACTGGAGGGCAGGCTGTCCTCTGCTCCACCTACCCCCTCTCTCCCTGAGCACACCCCGCTCCCCAGCCCTGGCCAGCCATAGGAGGTAGGAGTCCACATCACAGCCCCAGCCCTCAGGAAAGGAATCTGGCAAACCCTCTCCCTCCCTCACTCTCTCAGCCCTTCCTGTCACTGGAGGACAGTTGTCCAGCGAGTTCTCAGCCACCTTTGGAATTCTGTGTCTTAGTCTGTCACCACTCTTTGGAGTTTGATAGGTAATTTCTTCATGTCTCAACCGACACATCTATTTAGCATATTAATACATCAAAAAACAAAGTCTTTCCGCCCTCTCATGGCTCATTGGATGCATGCCTGGGGACTGAGCACATTGCTGTTCCTGAAAAAAAAAAAAAAAAGTGGGTCAGCTGTTAGCACCAGAGAAGCTGGTGGAGGGGCAGGAGTGAGCCAAGGAGGCTGGGCAGTAAATTAATTGTTGTTTGCCACAAATGGCCCTGGCTGAAAAGACCCCATCCCTAAGTGGAGGTCAATAAACTTTAGGACAGCTGAGTGCCCAGAGGTGACGACTGAGGAAGGACAAGCCTTGTCTCAGCTCCTGACTTCTGCTCCATGCCGAGGGGCAGCCTTGGTGGTCAAGAGACTGAAGCTGGAACAGCTGATGCCAACGCCAGCTCAGCTCCTTGCTAGCACAGTGGACTTGGCCGGCTCACTCCCCTCCACTGCCCTCTCTCTCCACCCCTCCAGGGGCAAAGGCTGCATGTAGCAGGATGCAGGGGTTGCCAGGGCAACATAGGTCCCGTCCTCTGCACTTCAGCCCTGTGCACCTGTGCTGGCTCCGTCCTCTCTGGCTCCTCCACTTGGGGCTCTCCATGGTCCCAGACTTAGCTCCTTCTGCTCAACAACTCCTGCCAGAAAGGGGGTGTCTCTTCTCCAGTACATCCCACAGAATTCCAGTGTTGATCCTGATTAGCCTCTCGCGGGGGGTGTTGGGGTCATGGGCCCATCCCTGAACCTATCACTGTGGCCAGAAATGAACTAGGCTGAGCAGCCAGGCCTGGGTCATGGACAAAGCCCTAGAACAGGGGTGAGGAGGGGAGTGCCAGGTACTGTGTGGACAGGGAAAGGGAAGAAAGTTGTTCCCTCCAGAGGGAAGGCAGGGTTCTGGTGCCGGTTCAGAGGAGGCAGGGAAGCAGGCCTGCCAGGCAGGGGAGCAGGAGGGCAGGAAGCAGAAACCACACCCAGAGGCAGGAGGGAGCCACAGGCCCAGGTCCACTGTCCACCCTGCCACTGGGAGTGACTGTCTGCAGGAGGGACACAATTTTGAGCCATCATGTTTCAGTCGGGGAACGAGAGCTTCTGATCCAACAAGGAAAGATACTCCCGCCAAGCTCCTCAAAAGAAGGGGCTGGAGAAAATTAAGTCTGAGATGGCCATAGCAGAACCAAAGAGCAGACAGGATGCTGGCAGGGGAACCCTCTCCCTCCTCACAAAGAAGGACCTGGGCTGACCTGCTGCAATTTGCATGAACGTGAGAAACACAGTCTTCCACCTGCTTCTCAGAGTAGCCTTTATCCTGCTATGGCCTCTGTGTTCCTCAGTGATGAGAGATAACACTTCCTTAGACAGGGATGATTCTTAAGGTTAATTGAAAGTGGCCTTTCTCGTAATCATCTGCTGCACTGAATTATTAATCACCTGCAGGCATTTGCAGGTCTTTAAACTCTTGGACTTCCTGCAGCCCTCCTTGGAAGTGCTTTTGCCATGGAAATATAACTTCCGCTTGGCCATGAAAGACAGAACCCATATCTGCTGCTGTTTCCAGGCTTCCCAGCTCCAGAGACATGGGGAAGAACAAGGTCTGAAAACAGGAAGCAGAGCCAGAGCTGCTGCCAGACCCTGGATGCCTTTCTGTTCTGGGGAGCTGGCTCCAGGTCAGCCAGGTCTCAGAGCCCCTGGGCAGTGGAGGGAGGGGAGGCTGCCCAAAGTGCCTGTGGCTCTTTGCCTGGTTTATGGTCAGGGCCACAGGAGAGGGTCTCCTGGATCCTTGCCCTACAGCTGATCACTGGTGAAGAAGGACTGAGGGAGCCAGGTGCCAGGTCTAGCTCCACCACCTAGTGGGTGGGCCAGGAAGCCTCTTTGATTCAGTTTCCTTGTCTGAGGAGGTGATCATGACCCTGCAGGGCAGACATGAGGTAGGGCTCCATGGGATCATGTACATCAAGCCTGCATCGCAATGCTCAGAACATCAGGAGCAGCAAGAAACGTGAGCTCCCTCCTGCCACCTGCTCTCATCTTCTGGTGGAGGAAGATTGACTCAAAACTTAGTGGGCTGGCTGGCTGTGTAAGGATTTTGCAGATAGAGCTGGCAACGTGATTTTGCAGACCCCAGAAGGTGGTCTGAAGGACCAGGACAGGGAGTTCCTGTTGGGCCCTAAATTGTGAGCCCAGGATGTGTATGATGCATGGACAACGTGGGCAGAAGCTGGGGCAGCTCATCCCCATGGCACAAGCCCTTCATCTGCCATTCAGCACAGCCTCAGCCCTGGAGGTGGATACTAGGGATGCCAAGCTGAATAAGACGTGGCCCCCTGCCTTCATGGAGGCCCTGGGTTGCCAGGAAGAGTGGGGCATCAGTCTCAGGCACAGAGTCCCATATTCAGCATGGTAGCTGCAAGGACCATGAGGACAAGGAGGGGATGATGAAGGGTTTCACAGAAGACAAGATGCTGGGGGTTCATGTTGAAACATGAGCAGTGGAGAAGGCGGGTGGGAGGGGCACTGAGTATTTCAGACAGGGAGAGAGCAGCATGGTGGGAGAGCCCAGTGCATAAGGAGAGCCATGGAAGTAGCTGCACCAGTCTGGGCACAAGCACTGCAGAGAGATGCGGGGGTGGAGGGATGAAAATGGGAGGGAAGCCTGGAAGACACCAGCTGGGAAGGGGGTATAGCATGGAATCTGAAGAGCTGAGAGGAGGCCCATGCAGAGCTCCAGATGAGAGGTGATGGAGGGCTGGGCAAGGTTTTTGCCGTGATAGAGATGGACGGAGGAGGAAGAGTTGTCAGGGCTTGGCGACACAGAGAAAGATGGGGACTTTGGAAAAGCACAGCATGGGGGTTGAGAGATGGCAACTCTGGGCCTGGCACTCAGGAAATGCCAGAAGGGATTCCCTTTTCAAAAAACATCCTACTACCCAACCCCACCCCCAGAACAGCCTGAGTACAGCTTGGTCCCAATCATGGAGGCAGCTGGTATGGGTGGGATGCCATGCCCCATTGGGGTGGGCAGGTGGGGGTGCAGGGCAGCTGGGGGAAGGGGTCAGGATACCTGAAGGGTTCCATGTAGGGGTCCCCTGAGCCTTGCTAACTGCGTGAGTCCAGTGTTGAGGCACACTGAGCTTTAAACAGAGGAAGGGGAAATGTAAGCCACCCCTCCCAGGGTACTGCATGGACAACATGGTCCACACAATGGTCCCAGAGACATCACGTCCTCATCCCCCAACCCTGTGACTGCACCCCAAAAAGGGCTTTGCAGGTGTGATTAAGTTAACGATCTTGAGATGGGTGAGGGTGGTTATCCTGGATTATCTGATGAGCCTCATGTAGTCACAGAGGTCCTTACAAGAGGGAGGCAGAAATAGTTGATGTGAAATGACGCGGAGCAGGAGAGGTTAGAAAAGGCAACAAAAGCCAAAACTGAGAAATGGGTTCTAATTAAACTAAAGAGCTTCTGCACAGCAAAAGAAACTAACATCAGAGTGAACAGACAACTTACAGAACGGGAGAAAATTTTTGCAATCTACTCATCTGACAAAGGGCTAATATCCAGAATCTACAAAGAACTTAAACAAATTTACAAGAAAAAATCAAACAACCCCATCAAAAAGTGGGCAAAGGATATGAACAGACGCTTCCCAAAAGAAGACATTTATGCAGCCAACAGACACATGAAAAAATGCTCATCATCACTGGCCCTCAGAGAAATGCAAATCAAAACCACAATGAGATAACACAAGTTAGAATGGCAATCACAAAAAAGTCAGGAAACAACAGGTGCTGGAGAGGATGTGGAGAAATAGGAACACTTTTATACTGTTGGTGGGACTATAAACTGGTTCAACCATTGTGGAAGACAGTGTGGTGATTCCTCAAGGATCTAGAACTAGAAATACCATTTGACCCAGCCATCCCATTACTGGGTATATACCCAAAGGATTATAAATCATGCTGCTATAAAGACACATGCACACGTATGTTTATTGTGGCACTATTCACAATAGCAATGATTTGGAACCAACCCAAATTTCCATCAGTGACACACTGGATTAAGAAAATGTGGCACATATACACCATGGAATACTATGTAGCCATAAAAATGGATGAGTTCATGTCCTTTGTAGGGACATGGATGCAGCTGGAAACCATCATTCTGAGCAAACTACCACAAGGACAGAAAACCAAACACTGCATGTTCTCTCTCATATGTGGGAATTGAACAATAAGAACCCTTGGACACAGGGTGGGGAACACCACACACCAGGGCCTGTCGTAAAAAAAAAAAAAAAAAAAAAAAAAAAAAAAAAAAAAGGACTGTGCTGCCGGCTTTGAAGACAAAGGAAAGGGCCACTAGCTGGCAGCCTCTAGGAGCTAGAAACGCTGGGAAACAGCTCCCTTGCCTCCAGAAGGCACGGTCCCTGCCAACCCAGTTTAAATTCCTGACCCCCAAAACGGTGAGATAATAAGCATGTGTCTTAAACTACTCAATCTGTGGTACTTTGTTGCAGGGGCAACAAGAAGCATGCAGACATCTAACTCAGACCCGAGGTCTTCGGTGGGACCCAGACCCCATTTCCTGAGACACCTACCCCCACGGTGACCTCGGGAAAGCAGAAGTGAGGGAGGATTCTCCAGACAACCCAGACTCTCCAAGTAGAGTGGAGAGCCAGTTAAGCACACAGCTGAGGACAGTCACTGGGTGAAGAGGCCTGGGTCTCAGTCTTCTCATGCCCCCACCGCCCAGACCCTAGAAGGGGAGTGGCTGCGGCCTCTGCACCTTGGCACTGAGGGCTCCCAGACCCGGCCCAGTGGGGCATGCCAGTTCACCACCCTCCCCGTCTTAGGTAAGCCAAAGCCCAGGCAGGGTAGAGCCTCACGCACACTGCCCCCTAGAACAGGCACAGGTGACGCGGGGGTGTGGGACCCAGGCTATGACTCTGGACACAACCTTCAAGGTTGTAAAACGAGAAGGCCCATCCCCCCAAAACACGCACTCCCCCACAACCCCCAACCCCCCCACACACACTCCCCTGCACCACAGATACACACACTCCTTTCGGTCCCCACTCAGACGCCTCGAGGTCTCAGACGCTGCCCACCAGAGCCTCCGCGGGGGAACCATAGGGGTGCGGCCAGGGCGCGACACGGGGTGACCAGAGAGGACGCGCAGCGACCTTACTCCCGCTTTTCCCGTAAGGCGCGTTCGCCAGCCTGGACTGGTGGGCACGGGCCCTGCATTCTAATAATCACCATAATTATAGCCGCTGGGGGTACAGACTGGACCCAGGAGACGCTGGCCTCCATCCGATAACCACCGTAACAGGGGTTGGGCCGCCCCGCTCCTCGGCTCTAAGTGCTCCTTTCATAAGTCACCGGCAGGCCAGCCGCCCTTACGAGAGCCCCTCACAGACACTAACATAATTGAGAAGACTGAATCCAGAGTGCGGACGTTAAGTTGTCCCAAATCACAGGGCCGGAGAGTGAGGAGCCTGAGTTGGAACCCAGGAGCTTCTGGAACCCGCTCCAGAATCTTGCTCTCGACCTCTCGCGGTTTCGTCCGCTGAGAGCGAATGGGTGAGCGAGCGCCGCATCCCTGCCCAAGGCCGTCAGGTGGGCAGCGCTGGGGCCCAGGACCCGCGCGGAGACTCCGCCCGGGGATCCGGGAAGGGCTCCCTCGAGCTAGGGTTGGGCTGCACCTGGAGGGGCCTCGGCTTGCGGAGGATCTGGGAGGGAGGGGGCTCAGTCCTGGTCACCAGGTGTGAGGGGTCGGGCGCGGAGCCCTGTGTCAGACGCGGTGGTGAAGGTTGTAGCTCTGCTCTCTGGGATGGGGGTGGTCCTCTCACCCCACCCTGCCCCAAGCCGCAGGGAACCCTGGGCGCCCCTGGCACTGGTGCCCGGGACCCGCCCTGGCCGGAGCCCTGGGGTTTCCGGGAGCTCAC
>NW_012119232.1:372527-379668 GCF_000951035.1 Colobus angolensis palliatus | reverse complement strand
CGCTGGGGCGCATCGCCTGCCCTGCCCGGCTCGGCGCGCTCCTGGAGGGGCGCTGGGATGGAGTGGAAGCTGAGGCCCGGTCCTCGCGGTCAGTTGCGGCTTAGGAGGTGTGGAGGGGTCCAGCCTTCTCACCACCCCACCCAGTCCAGATCCCTGAGACCGGAATGCCCCGCGGCCGCACGTCACCCTAAGGGAGCCACGTTTTTTGGCCCGCCCCAGGTCCCAGGGGTTGGAACCCAGCGTCTGAGCACCCCCGGGGCGAAGCCTCCTGGGTCCCCCAAATGAGGACATGTGAGGGTCAGCAACAAAGGGGCCTTGCCCCCTCCTCCTCCCCACCCCGTCCACCGCCTCCCACCAACTCCCCTAAGAGCATGCTCACCTTGATAGAGGGCTAGGGAAGGGAGGGGGTGTTAGAGAAGAGTCCAGCCTTGTAGCAGGTTCCAGGGCCCCAGAGGGAAGATGTCTGATTGCAGACCGGGAGGAAGGTACCTTTCAGGGCTTTCCTTTACTGACTGCGTCCACACCCCTGCTCCCCTCCTGGCCTCAACAAGAGCCCAGGGGATATGGAGGTTCTGGTGAGGGCAGGTTTGATTTCTACTCGGAAGCGCAAGGAAATGGCTTCTTTAAGCCAGAATCCCAAGGGCAGGGCCAGCTGTTTTCCAAGGAAAACCAGAAGGTTCTGCCCAGGGCCCTCAGACCCTGAGGTAAACAGCTTCTCCTCTGAGAGCTGGCGGAACCCAGCCAGCAGCAGCCCTCCTGGAACCCCTCCCCCCGCAGACCTGCTCCTATCACTCCTGAGATCAAACCCAGAGGCAGGGTTGCTGCCCCAGTTCTGCCCCAGCAGGCCAGGGCTGTGAGGGAGAGTGGCTTTCCCAGGCAGGCATCATAGTACTGGTGGTCTCTGCCCCCAGAGCAGCTGGCCCTGGTGATTGGGGGCACCATCGGGGGGCTGCTGCTGCTGCTGTTGATCGGGGCAAGCTGCTGTCTGTGGAGAAGGTTCTGTGCCACCCTCACCTATGAGGAGCTGCCTGGGACACCAGCCATGGCCAGAGCAGCCGCCTCCAGTGGGCAGCAGGACAGGCCCTGCCAGCCGCATGCTAGGACCCAACTGAGCAGGTGAGGCAGGATGTGGGGCCAAGTGGGCCCATTTCCCTCGGGGTGGGGTCGAAAAGGAAAGTTCTGTTTATGGGAGTGCCTCTTCTATGCTGCTTCGGTGCTGGGAGCTATCACAAAGAAACCCCAGAAACCTCACATCAGCTATTAGGCAGGTATTATGAAATCCATGTTCCAGGTGAGGGAACCGAGGCTTAGTGCACATAAGCAACAGGTCCAGAGAACACAATTAGTAAGTGGCAGAACAGGAATTCAAACTCAGACTGGCTGACACTGTCAGGGGCTGGCTGTGTTCCTTCTCCAAATCCCACTGCTGTGTATGTGTATGTGTGTGTGTGTATGTGTGTTGCCTGATATGGGCCCAGAAAATGGTGCCCTGGCCTCTTCCTGGCTCCTGATGGCTTTTCTTCCTCTAGCCCCTGGTGCTCAGCCGTCTTGGCTAAGCGCTCTGAGACCACACCATTTACTTGCTACCTACATGTTGTCTCCCTGACTCTGGACAGGCCACCAGATGTGCCATTCGTGGTGCCCCCTTCCCTTCAAGGCCGAGATTGGGTGCCCCTGCACAGTGGAGAGTGGACCCATGCCCCATGGGACTCCTGCCCGGCATCAGAGCTTCTGCCTCACACCCCTAGTGGCGGCCTTGGTGAGTGTCCCTGCCAGGGCTGCCCAGAGGTCAGGGTCTACTCAGGTGGCCCCATCTGCTTTCACCAGCTTGGCTCTGGAACACAACCTGAACCAGCCAGGGATGACAGGGTTGCCCAGGGACCACTGTTTCTGGGTGCTTTCATTTATGAAGTGCTTGCTGCACCCCATGAGGGTGAGATATGGCCTTGGGTGCTGATTTGGAGTGAGACCTCACCATGACTCTGCCGGGGAGGAATTATCACCCCATTTTACATAGTCACAAACAGGCTGTAAGCAACAGACTGGGATTGGAACCCAGGCATGCCATGTACAGAACTTGTGCTGGCTCCCACTCTAGGATGATGGGTTGGTTGAACAAGAGGACAGAATGGTAGGGGCTGCAAGCACAGCTTTCTGCCACCTCTTTGCCCTGAAGACCTACCAAAAGACCATCCCAGGAACCACCCAATAATCACCTTGGCCCTTCTAATTTGAAGAGGAAGAAGAAAGGCAATGCTTTATCACTGAGTCATGCCCTAGACACCATGGAAGGGGACCAGGAGGGGTGATAGGCACTGTATCCTTGAAACAGGTCCTGACCTCCAAGGATGGGGGCCAATCCCAGGAGGCAGGACTCTGCTAGGATCCCCAGCCTGGCCATGCAATGCCTACACGCTGAGAAGGTTTCCTGGAGGAGCTGCACCAGAGAGAGGGGATGTGTTTAGCCTGGTGAGGAGAGTGGGGCAGATGTGGTCAGGCTAGCTGAGGCTCAGCAGAGAGGGATGGGCCAGGATGGGGTGGGAGCCCAGAACTTGCCACTGTCTCCCATGCCCCTGCCTTGCCTTCCTCTGGCCTGTCAGCCTTCCCATCCTCTGTTATAGGAGATGCATGTATGGTAGGGGCTATCAACCCAGAGCTGTACAAGTTCCCAGAGGACAAAAGTGAGACCGACTTCCCTGCTGACTGCCTGGGGCGGCTGTGGTTCTCGGTGGAATATGAGCAGGAGGCTGAGCGGCTGCTGGTGGGCTTGATCAAGGCACGGCACCTGCAAGCCCCCTCAGAGACCTGCAGCCCCCTGGTGAAGCTCTACCTGCTGCCCGATGAACGGCGCTTCCTCCAGTCCAAGACCAAACGCAAAACCTCCAACCCGCAGTTTGACGAGCACTTCATCTTCCAGGTACAGCCTCTGGAGAAGGCAGGGTCTGGTGCCCTCCGCGTTGCTGGGAAGGTGCAGACCTGCAGGAGAGCTGAGCCTCCTGTACCAGCCAGGGCACTGCAGCCCCCGGGACCCTTGATGCCACCAGCTCTGCTTTACCTAGCCTGCTAGGTTAAGGCCTATCGGAGCCGATCCCTGATAGAGAGGCAGGGGAGAGACTTGGTGAGTAGTGACCAGAGGCCTGGGCTCCCCTGTTCTGACTGCCTGGAGGAGAGTGGGTGAAAACACAATTTTAGAGCAACTACTGAATGCCAGGCCCTGGCCTGTGGGGCTCAGGGAAATTTTCCCAAAGGAGTGGAGCAGTATGGGGTTTCTGGCAAGTTTATCCAAGGAGGGCAAAAGACCGGCCTTAGCGTGAGTGCAGGAGCTTCCTGTGCTGTAAGAGGCCAGGGCGGGGGCCCAAGTACCCTCCCAGGGTAGGTGTGGTGCCTTGCTGCACTTTGGGCTGGCCGGCTCAGGCTCTGGAAGTGGAGAGGCTGTTGGGGCACCGAGCCAGTTTCACAGGGGCCTGGGAGCCTTAGCAGGTGACTGGGGGCCCTTGGGGAAGTAGCCATCGAGACCTGCCAAGAGGCCTTGGACAAACATGTTCTCAAGAGCTGGGTGGCAAGCTAGCCAAGAGGTGAGGTGCAGCCAGTCAGCTTTCAGGAGCAGTGTGACTGCTGAGGCCAGGGCCATCACTTGTGCCTTCCGCCCTGGCTGAGAGCTGGGAAGAGGGGTGCCATCAGGCCTGGTCCTGGGCCGTCTTTCTGAGGCCAGGGCTGTGAGAATTCAAAGGTGAATCGCACTTCTCCAGACGTCAGAATCCAAGGCTGCAGCCTTGCTGACGTGCAACACGTCATGCTTGCAGGAAAATTTTTCTTGGCTCATCACTTACCCACTCTATCTCACCCCAACTTGATCCAGTCCCTCTGTGCCTCCAAAGGGAAGGGGGAAAGGGAGAAGGGGAAAGAGAAGAAAATCAATATTAATGGGCCATCTGCTGTAGGTCAGACACTGTGATTGGGGTTTTACAACCAGAGAGGAAGACACATGACCCCCATTTCACAGGCAAGGAGGCCAAATCTCAGGGAGGGGAGGACTGGTATGCCCAGCTCTGACAGCAGAGACAGGCCGGTGCTCGGGCTCCTGGGCCTTTGCTACAGCGCTGGGTGGTGGCGGGGCCACACTCACCATGCAGCCGTGTCACTCAGTGCTCCGGTTAAACGGCAGATTCCAATTCATGGGTCTGGGCTGGGGCCCAAGATCCTGCATTTCTAACAGGGCTCCAGGTGGTGGTGTACGGATGCTGCAGGTCCTCGGACCACACTCTGCATAGCAAGGTCCTGGCACCTACCCCCACTTTCCAGGGGTACACAGCTCTGCTGCTAAGAAGGGTCCCCTGAAAATCCCTAGGTTTGGGGTGTGGGTCCCTGGTTGAGACACCCGTTCTCAAAAGCACCCATATCCAGAATAACGAGTCACACCATCCCATCCCCTACCACCACTCCTGACCCTGGCCGGTGTCCTTGTCTCCCCCAGGTGTCCAGCAAGACTGTCACCCAGAGGGTGCTGAAGTTCTCTGTCTACCACGTGGACAGGCAGAGGAAGCACCAGCTCCTGGGCCAGGTGCTATTCCCCTTGAAGAATGAGACCCTGGCGGGGGACTGCCGGCGTGTCATCTGGAGAGACCTGGAGGCCGAGAGCCTGGAGGTAAGGTCGAGGTTACCATGCCTGTGCCACTGAGCATCAGCCGGCAGGTGTGCACAGGGTCCAGCACCTGCTGGCAGCGTCAGCCCTCAGCATCCCGCACACCACCCTATAACAGTGACTCAGGGAGGAGGGCCTAGGCCCTGAGCAGCATGGGACAGAGGGGAACAGACCTGCCCCTGGGCAGGGAGGGGCTGCTTGAGGTCCTGTTGTCACACTGGCCATCAGACCCCCTGGAGCAACCTGAAATATCCACATTTGGATTCCCATCTAGGTCAGACAGCTGTGAGAGGTGACACCACAAATGGTCCAGCCCAGGGAAATGTTTCCCCCAGCCCACCATCCCCGGGAAGTCCCCAGCTGGCTCAGACCTGGGTGTGACTCCTTAGCTCTGGTCCACAGGACTGCACAAGCCCCTTAAACTCTCCAGACCACAGTTGCCCTGTCCTTAAAATGGCAGTGGAATTCAAAGGGGACCATGTGAGTGTGTCGCATGGACGGCTGGGAGGAAGCGGGAAGCTCTCTGGGGGTTCTCTGACCCCTTCAGCACCTGCCAGAGTAACAGGGTGGGGTGCTTCCACCTTGGCCTCCCCAGCCCCCCTCGGAGTTTGGCGACCTCCAGTTCTGCCTCAGCTACAACGACTACCTGAGCCGTCTGACGGTGGTTGTGCTGCGTGCCAGGGGCCTCCAGCTCCAGGAGGACAGAGGCATTGTCAGTGAGTTCCTCCCTTTCCTCCTGGGGAAGGTCCCGCCCACTGAGCTTACAGCCTGGGGCTACAGTCCAGCCTCACCCCTGACCATCCAGTTTCTGCTTGCATACACCCTATCACGGAGTGCTCACTACCTCACAAGACATGCTCTCCCTCAGTAGACAGTTCTGGTGCAGGAAGCCTCTTCCTATGTTGAACCCAAAGCTGCATCTCCTCAGCCTCCCCCACTAAGGGTTCTAACCCAACCACAATACCAGGCCCTGCCCCGCTGTTTCCCAAGGCAGCGTCTTGGCTCTTTGAACTGTCATGTCTGCATCCACCTCCACCTTCCCATCAGCTACGTGGGTCCAGTTCCTCAACGGTGAGGCCCGCACCTCCCTCCCCCCAGGGGAAGGGCCCCCGACTCCATGGGCACTGATGCTTGGCCTCCCAGAACACAGGAGCTGCAGGAGGGGAGGCCTTGGCTCACCCCACACGTCCCACCCCATTTGGGCTCACCCCACACATCCCACGCACCCCAGTGAGGTGGTGGCGATCAGTCACCTGTTTGTGTTCACGCCTGGGGTCACCGTAAGCCAGGCAGGATCCAGACCTTCCACTGTGACTCTGACCCTCACCCACCAAATCTTAACTCTCTGTACGAGGTGTTTAAGGGGCCCCAGGGAGCCTGGGGACCCAGTGAGCAGCCCCCCAACAGGGAGGGACAGGCATGTGGTGCCAGGCTCTGGTAAACCAGGGCCTGCCGGAGCCGTGGGTACTTTCTTGATGCAAAGAGGAAGGAAAAGGAAGGGAGTGGAGCCCCGCCTAGGCTGCAGGGCAGTGCACTCAGCCGGCTTCCTCTGGTCATGCCCGCGGGGCCACAGCACCGTGTGAGGGGTGGGGCCCTGGCGCCTAGCTTGGGCACGTGCCCTCCTTGCCGGACCTCCCACAGGCAGGGGCTCGGCTCCCGCCCACCTCTGCCAGCCCACTAGTGCTCACTGTTCCCCAGGTGTGTTTGTCAAAGTGTCTCTGATGAACCACAACAAGTTTGTCAAGTGCAAGAAGACTTCAGCTGTGCTGGGCTCCATCAATCCTGTGTACAATGAGACCTTCAGCTTCAAGGCCGATGCCACCGAGTTGGATACCGCTAGCCTCAGCCTGACCGTGGTGCAGAACACGGAAGGGGACAGTAAGTCCGCACCCCACCCCGGGCTGCTGGGACGGGGACCACAAGGGGCTGCCGAGTGTTCAGGCAGAGGAAGCGCCTCCTGTCCTGACCTCGGAAGGAGCTGTACGAGCTCCCTCCCTGGTTAAGGAAAGTAGTGCTCAGAGAGGCTGAAATACTTGCCCAAGGATACACAGCTTGCCAGCAGGAGGCCTGGGTTTCATGCCCAGCTTTAGTCCGGTTGAGCTTTGTCTGTGGCACCTTAGAAACAGGTTAACATGGTGGCTTACGTCTGTAATCCCAGCACCTTGGGAGGCCAAGGCGGGTGGATCACTTGAGTTCAGGAGTTCAAGACCAGCCTGGCCAACACGGTGAAACTCCCGTCTCTACTAAAAATACAGTAATTAGCTGGGCATGGTGGCACATGCTTGTAATCCCAGCCACTTGGGAGGCTGAGGCGGGAGGATCTCTTGAACCCAGGAGGCGAGGCTGCTGAATCTGTCAAAAAAAAAAAAAAGGGGGCCAGGCACAGTGGCTCATGCCTGTAATCCCAGCCCTCTGGGAGGCCGAGGTAGGCGGATCACGAGGTCAGGAGATCGAGACCATCCTGGCTAACATGGTGAAACCCCGTCTCTACTAAAAATA
>NW_012119232.1:369694-371372 GCF_000951035.1 Colobus angolensis palliatus | reverse complement strand
GGTGGCCAGTGAACGTTACTGCTGAATGTACTTACTCTCTGACGGCCGGCCGAGGCCTTCTTTCTAGAGGGGCTCTTTCCTCCTTCAGTTCTTTGGCATAAGGTAGACTTAATATGGCCCTACAGAAGGGTGTGGGGCAGAGCTGGTGGCCCTCAAAGAGGGAGTCTCTTTCAGGGCTCTCCTTCCTCCCAATCTCCCAGGGGGAGAAGCAGCCCTTCCAGCAGCAGAGCAAAAGCAGGGCCCCTTTGGGGGCTGTCAGCTCCCACTCAGAGAGGAGGGAAGTTACTGCTTCCTCCTGGGGAGGAGGAGGGAGGAAGGGAGGTCACTGGGGACGTGACTTCTGTGTTCAGGAACACACCGGTGCGCTCCCCTCCCTGCAGAGAGCCAGCAGCTGGGCCGAGTGGTGGTGGGCCCCTACATGTACACCCGTGGCAGAGAGCTGGAGCACTGGGACGAGATGCTCAGCAAGCCCAAGGAACTGGTGAAGCGCTGGCACTCGCTCTGCGGCATCACGGAGCCCTGACCCTTCGCCCAGCACTGCGGTTCCACTTTGGGAGCCGACTGTCCTCGCAATTGCACGTGACAGTCACAGCCACAAGCATGGACGTTTCATCCAACAGCTCCCTGAGCTGCCAGGCCAGCCCGAGCCAGGAGAACGTGAGTGCTGACGTGCAGGAGAGAAAAGGGGACAAAGAAGCCCCGGCCCAGTCAGCAGCTCTGGCCATACAGCCTTCCGACACACTCCCTTCTCCTTACCCGCGGGGCTGCCTGGGTTCAGAATCCCGGCTCCTGGTCCTCACAGCCCTAATTTGGACCAGAATCTCAGGTGCTCAGAAGAAAGATCCTGTTTAGGGATGACCCAGCTCTACCTGCTGAATGGATGTGCAGGGTAAACTTGGGTGTCTCCATCTGGAAAAGCTGATGATGTGTTCATGCAGTCGATGACCCTTGCTGCTTTTTCAGCCAGGGTTTCTCTGCCTTCTGCCTGGCAGAAAAAACATACTGTTATGGGGAAAATACGGAGAGTGCTGTGAGCAGCATGCTCAGGCACCAAGTGTCGACATGGCTCACTGTGCTGGGTGAGGGCCTCCCCAAGCATTAGGTCCTCCACAGGGCTGTGTCAAATGCCCTCCCACATTGTGTCAAGTCTACCCGTGGCCCACCCTCCCCACAGTCCAAAACCACACAGCCCTGGTTCTCCAGCTGTTCTGCTGCTGTTTCTATGCTCTCCCTGATTAACAGCATTCAGTTCCTGGGCTCTCCCTTTGCGCAGGAAATGGTGAAAGCATGTGGCTATGGTATAGCCCACAGGGCTGAGATTGTTGTGTTGCAGTATTGATGTAAAATTTGTTAAGAAGGAAGTACCCATAAATCACTCCCATCAATTCCCCAGAAGTTGCACTCAAGCTAGTGGGTAGCCCTTGTGCTTGTCACAGTTACCGTAACAGGCAGTGTGTATTTGCACCTGGCACTGTGCAGCCTGCACGTCAACACGTTGTTTTGCATAACTGGAACAGAACATGGAACCAGTATCTCTTTCTCTTTTTTTTCCTTCTTTTTCTTTTTTTTCTTTTATTTTTTTGAGACGGGGTTTCCCTCTTGTCACCCAGGCTGGAGTGCAATGGCGTGATCTCCGCTCACTGCAACCTCCGCCTCCCAGGTTCAAGCGATTCTCCTG
>NW_012119232.1:363150-368694 GCF_000951035.1 Colobus angolensis palliatus | reverse complement strand
CCCAGCTGGTTTTTTGTGTTTTTTTTTTTAAGTAGAGACGGGGTTTCACCGTGTTAGCCAGGCTGGTCTCGATCTCCTGACCTCGTGATCTGCCTGTCTCGGCCTCCCAAAGTGCTGGGATTACAGGCTTGAGCCACCGCGCCCAGCCTAGCAGTGACTTTTCTAGGGCCACTAGGAAAAGTTGATAAGTATCCTTTTCTGCAGGACAGGGTAGTCTGGTATCTCCGACTCATCCCTGAAAAATCTAAATGGCAAGAGACTAGCAGGCTCTCTGCTCTGAGGGGGAGAAGGTTGTTGTTTGGGCTGTTCTCTACAGACGTAGTCAGGGCAAAAAGCATATGCGTGCTTCCCGTGGACCAGAGAGACCTGGCCTGTGTTGTTTCAGACCCTGTCCACAAGGCAGCTCCAGAAGAAAGAAGCCCTTTACAGTTTCATAAAACACTTTAGAATCAGCTAGTCAATTTCCACAAAGTAAAGTGCTAGAATTTGATTGGATTTAACTGATTATGTAGAACAGTTTGGGGGCCATTTGACATGGTTAAAATCTTCACTCTTCCTATTCACTAACATGATATATCTCTTCACTTCTTTAAGTCTTTTGTATGTTTCTTAGAACTATTTTTGTGGTTTTCAGTAAAGTGTTCTTGCACATCCTTCAATAGATCTATTCTTAGGCATTTTATATTTGTTTATGGCTAGTATATACAGATTCTGTTGCTACAAAACTATGTTGACCTTGTTATCCAGTGAGTGGCCTTGTGTAATTCATTTAAATTATAATAATTTGCAGATTATTTTTGTATAACCATGTCATCTGTGAATGACAGTTTTATTTCTTCCTTTCTTAATCTGTATGCCTTATTTATCTCCTGCCAAACTGCAGTGGCTGAGCAATCGGACAACAAAAAGAAACAAAAGGGATCCAGATCATAAAGGAAGAAGTAAAACGATATCTGCACATGACATAATCTTGTCTATGGAAAATCTTAAGGAATCCACACACAAAAAACTAGAGCTAATAAATTCAGCAAGGTTGCAAGATTTAAAATTGGTATACAAATTGCAGTGGCTAGGACCTCCAGCAAATGCTGACTATAAGTAGTGATAGTGGATATTATTCTTGTCTCATCATCAGTCTCAGGGGTGGTGGGTGGGGCATGGGGAGAGTTGTCAATATTCACCATGAAGTTAGATGGTTGCTATAGGATTTTTAATATACTTATGAACATATATTCTCAAGCTGTTAAAAAGATTTTTTTAAAAAATCACAAATGAGATTAAATTTCTCTCAAATACTTATTCTGCACTTTTTGAAATAATTTTTTCTCCTTTATTCTTTGGATGTGATGACTTATACTAATTGACTGTTGACTGTCAAACCAAACGTACATTCTTGTAATAGAAACCAGCAGGGTATGTATGCGTTTGTGTGAATATGCAGTTTTATACACATAAACACAATAATACTTGGACTTATTTATTTAAAATTTAGATTTATTAGAGGGAACATGGCCATAAAATAAAATAAAATTTAGATATAAGTTGGGCACAGTGGCTCACATCTATTATCCCAGCATTTTGGAAGGCCAAGACAGGTAAATTACCCGAGCTCAGGAATTTGAGACCAACGTGGTGAAACTCGGTCTCTACAAAAACCACAAAAATTAGCCAGGTGTGGTGTCACACACCTGTTGTCCCAGCTACTTGGAGGGCTGGGGCAGGAGTATTGCTTAAGCCCAGGAGGTTAAGGCTGAAGGGAGTCATGTTCATGCCACTGCACTCCAGTCTGGATAACAAAGCGAGACTCTGTCTCCAAAAATAAAATAAGTAAATAAATAAATACATAAAATTTAGATCAACTTGCTGTTATATTTCTCAGGATTTTTGCAGCTATGTTTATGACAGACTTTCCTGTAATATTCTTATCATAATGTTCCTGCACTTGAAAGAATGTGCAATTCTGCAGTGGTGTGCAAGTGTTACGCGTATTTCAACTGGGCCAAGTTTGTTAATCAGGTTGGTCAAATTATCTACATCTTTACTGACATTTTTGTCTGTTTTCCTGTAAACTACTGAGAGACACTAAAGCCTGCCACTATTATTATGAATTTGTTTATTTCTCCTTTGAGTTTTGTTAATTTTTGTTTTATGCATTTGGAGACTGTGTTATTAGGCTCATACCCATTTAAAATTGACATTTTCTGGTAGAGTGAACCCTTTATTATGTGAAATGGCTTTCTCTACCACTCACAATGGTATTTTTTTCACTTTTCCCCTTATTTTTGAATTTTTAATGTTCTTATAATGATGTCGTGTCTCTTGAATACAGTTGTTTTAATCAAGTCTGTCAATTTTTGTCTTTTGTGGATTTCGTGAATTTACATTTATTGTAATTACTGATACAGCTCTGTTCATAAATACCATCTTACTATTTGTTTCCATTTGTCTTACCCATTTTTGTTTTTATTTTTTTCTTTTCTATTGCTTTCTTTCAGATTTTTAAAAAAATTCCATTTACCTCTTACCATTGGTTGCTACTTACACATTCTTTTATAATTTCTTTAGTGGTTTCCTCCACAGATTACAACTTCCGTACGTTATTATAATCTAATACAAATTTTACTTTTTATTGTTTCCCAGACAAAACTATCACCTCACAATACTCAATCTGTATTTACCTCCATTCTACTCTTGCATGTATATTATTATTACTCATTTTAATTCCACATATATTTTACACCTAACGAGACATTATTATTATTGCTATGTGCAGTCAATATTTATTTGTATTCACCCACATATTCACTGTTGTTTATTATTTCCTGCATTTCTGTGAGTCTATCATAGATCAGTTTTCTTCTACCTGAAGAATTCCCTTTAGTATTTTTTGTGTATGCACATCTGCTGGCAGCAGATTTTCTCAGGTTTTTTTGTTTGCTTGTTTTTGAGACAGGGTCTCACTCTATCGCCCAGGCTGGAGTGCAGTGGTGTGATCACAACTCACTGTAGCCTCAACCTCCTAGGTTCAAGCAGCCCTCCCACCTCAGCCTCCCGAGTAGCTGGGACTACAGGCAGGCACCACCACACCTGACTAACTTTTTTGTATTTTTTGTAGCGAAGGGATTTCACCATGTTGCTCAGGCTGGTCTCAAACTCCTGAACTCAAACAGTCTGCCTGATTTGACCTCCCAAAGGGCTGGGATTACAGGCCACCTCACCCGGCCTTTCTCAGTTTTTGAATAGAAACATCTATTTCCGATTCATTTTTAAGGATATTTTGTGAATATAGGATTACAGGTTGACACTTTTTTCTTTCAGGAACTTCAGAACGGCACTCCATTATCTTCTCACTTCCATCATTTCTGTTGACAAGTGATTTTCAGTGCTATTGTGTCTCCTTTGAGAGTAATGTGTCAGTAATGTGCCCTGGCTCACGCCTGTCATCCCAGCACCCTTGAGCCCAGGAGTTCAAAACCAGCCCAGGCAACAGAGCAAGATCCCCACCCTGCTCTACAGAAGAAAAAGAAAGGAGGGAGGGAGGGAGGAAGGAAAAAGAGAGAAGGAGAGAGGGGAAAAGAAAAAAGGAAAGAAGAAATGTGTCCCTCCTACTCACCTCTAACTGCTTTTAATGTTTTCTCCTTGTCTTTCATTTTCAGCAATTTAAATATAGTGTGCCTGGGCCAGGTGCAGTGGCTTACACCTATAATCCCAGCACTTTGGGAGGCTGAGGCCAGTGGAACACCTGAGGTCACGAGTTCGAGACCAACCTGGCCAACATGGTGAAACCCCGTCTCTACTAAAAAATCCAAAAATTAGCCAGGCATGGTTGCGCGTGTTTGTAATCCCAGCTACTCGGGAGACTGAGGCAGGAGAATCGCTTGAACTTGGGGAGGCGGAGGTTGCAGTGAGCTGAGACGGCACGCCACCGTACTCCAGCCTGGGCAACAAAAAAGACTCCTTCTCAAGAAAAAAAAAGTATAGTGTGGCTGGATGCAGTTTTGTTTTTATTTATCCTGCTTGGGGATCATAAAGCTTTATCAGTTTTGGAAAATTCTCAGCCTATATTTATTTAACTGTTACTTCTGCCCCATCTTCCCCCCTTCTTTTTCTAAGACTCCAATTACATATGTGTTAGATCTGTTCGCCTCTTCCCACAAGTATCTTATGTTCTTTGCTGTTATTTTCCATACTGTTTGTCTCTGTTCTTCAGCTTAGAGTTTTTATTCTGTCCTACATTACAGTTCAAAGAATGTTCCTTCTGCTAAGTCTAATTGTAGTTAACCCATATGCTAAGTAGTTAATTTCAATTATTGTATTTTTAAGTTTTAAATTTCCATTTCATTCTTTCTTATAGATTCCAGTTATTTGATGAAAGTCTCCATTCCATCCATCAAGTCTGTGTCTGATAACACCAATGTCTGGGTCATTAGTGGCTCCATTTTGTTGTGTATGTTTTCCCCTCGTTCCTGTTTTGTTGTGTGATTGATCATTTATTGTTGAATGCTAACCATTATAATAAATTTTAGTGGCTCCAGGAAACATTATATGAAAACAGTGTCTTTCTCCAGGGAGGTTTACCATGTCATATGATAGACAGAGTGGGAAGATTTTACCTTAATCCAATGGTACTGAACTGACTAGAGTCTACGTCGCAGTTTTTGGAAGGCTCCATCTCCACCTCTGGTTTGCTCATCTATCTAGAGTGTGGTCCTCTGAGGATTCCAGCTGAGCGTCTGATGTGATTATTAGGCTTCTTTTCCTTGGTGGGTCCTGAACTCCAATTTTTATCTCATTAATATGCCACTGCCAAAACCTGCTACCTTTCATAGCCTTTCTGCATAGCTTAACTCAGCAGATGCCTCAAGGGGAAAGTGTTCCTTTTCTGTGTCTCCCTTCTATACGGTATCTTGGCCCCTCCAGTTCCAGCTGCATTGACAACCTCAGTCTCCATTTCTTGTCTCTCCAGCACTAGACCCTGCTGCCTTTGCTGCCTCTTAGCTCTGGCCGTCTGCCTAAATGCTTGGCCTCTTAGCTAAAATCAGCACGTTTCCTGAAGGGAAAAGTAGTTCACAGAGGGCCAAGTCACCTCCCTGTGTTTTCCTTCTTTTAAGATTGTGGCCCTTCAAATTCTTGTTAACTGCAAAGCTTTCCAAAAACTTTTTTAAAAGATTTTCTGTGTTTTATTCAGCTTTTCCAGTTGTTCTTGGCATGAGCGTTGGTCTGCCTCAAGCAGAAAAAAAATTCTTTTCTCAGAACTCTTTTCTCAGAGAAAGGATTCTCGGCAGAGAGTGATTGTATACAGGGAATGGGATTAAACAATTCTTGGGAAGGCTGGTGAAGCCAACAAGGGAACAGTTACTTGTATCAGTATTTTTTGCTATAATGGTGCATAACAACTAATCACAACAGTCAATGCCATACTTAAATGAGCACTCATTTCTAACACATCTGTGGGTTGACTGGAGGTGGTCTGATCTAGAATAGGTAACTCACTTTTTTTTTTTTTTTTTAGACAGAGTTTCACTCTTGTTGCCCAGGCTGGAG
>NW_012119232.1:359079-362270 GCF_000951035.1 Colobus angolensis palliatus | reverse complement strand
GACACACAGCCACAGGGAGGGGTGAAGAATTCGGGTGGACACACAGCCACAGGGAGGGATGAAGAATTCGGGTGGACACACAGCCACAGGGAGGGATGAAGAATTCGGGTGGACACACAGCCACAGGGAGGGATGAAGAATTCGGGTGGACGATGCAATGAACCATGCTGATGTTTCCTAGAGCTGGGATCTTCAGGAGCCTGTGCTTGGCTGTGCCCAACCAGTCACCAAGGAGGAACTCCCCTGCTGCACAGCTGCTTTTGGGCCTCGATGCCATTGTTGCCAAACTGACATTCCATGATGATGATGGACTGTCATTTGTACAGCTATTTGCATTATGTTTTGTCTGTTTTGCACTGTGGAAATCTTTGCCCAAATTACTGCAAGAGTCTCGAGCATCCTGCTTTCGTAAGTTCAGAGTCAAAGGAAGAAAACAATGATTTTTTTTAAACCATCTTTCTGTTTTCTAGTCTCACCTGAGTGCCTCACATTTGGCAGAATCAACCTGGAACCCTGCTCGTAAGACTGTCCAGGAAATATAATTTCCAGACCTCCATTTCCAAAAAAATGTAATCAACACCTTTAAAGGGGATGGAGATGGTACTGTGTGCTAACCCCATTCGGAGACAAACCTGGGTCACAGGAACCATGGGGTAGATGTCTGCAGTAGAAGGGGACCTCTACTGTGAACAGGGGGACTATTCACATAAAGCCTGGCCTGCCCCTTGGTGACCTCCTTCCCTTATGCCTCTAGACTCTACTAAGTGATCAGAAATCCCTGCAAGCTAGTTGGTGAGGGAGGAGTGAAAGTGAAAAATGGAGAGGAAACACCGCTACCCGCCCAACGCCCAGAGCCACATGCAAGCCTGGGCCAGGCTTGGGGGAGGAATCAAGAGGAAGCTTCAACTTAAAATGAAATCCGAAGTTTAGACTCTTACATGGGATTGGACATTTTAAATTCTGAACAGAGTCTGTTTTTATAGCTAGAAGTTACAGGAGAAATTTTTGGTTAACTAAGAATGATCCAAAAATCATATGAATTTTGTGATCCCAAAAGTCACAGAACATGCCCTAGATTTTATCCCAGGGGCAGGGAGGAGTGACCTGCAGAGCAGGTTTGAATTGGTAAATAGAAAACAAGAATAAAATAGTTTGCTGTTTACATTCCATAAGCCTGGTTCTTTCAACATCATGGGTATATTTCTTGGTTGAATTTAGTATGCCACTGTGAAGCCGGATTGTGATATTTGCCTAGTATGTTTTGTCCTAATATTTAGTATGGAATTATTTGCCCAAATCACCTGCCCCTCTCCACTTGTAGCTTTATTTCAAGAGGTATGTTTCTCAAAGTGGAGTGACTGCCAGAGTGGGAGAAAGGAGCTAGCCCTTACAGCTGTAGTGGGTCTTCGTACATCAGCTTGGTAAATCTGCAAAGTCGCCCCGACCCCGCGCCCCTACCCCCACCCCCCGCCCCAAGTAGCCTTCCCCACCTGTGAATAAGAGAGAAGGGAGGATCCGGGAGGATGTGCTGTTTCTCAGGGCCCCACAGCTAGAAGGTGATGGAACTAGAATTTAAATCAGATTCCGGATGTCTAAAAATGTTATCGTTATCACATATTGCCAGAGAGCCCTCAAAAAAGACAGACAGAGGCGCCCTGCAGGGCCACAACATTCCAGCAACCTGGGAGGGTCTGTTGGAGGCCCCGTGCCTATGAGAGCCGCTCCTGCCCCTGCAGCACCGGGGAGCCTGTGCATTCAACGAGTCCTTCCTCCCTTCTTTCATTCCATTCCTGCCTGCCTTCCTCCCTCCCCACTCCGCTCCTTCCCTTAGACCTTCCTTCCGCCCTCCCTACCCCTCGCACGTCTCTCCCTCCCATCCTTTCTGTGTGAATTATCTGTTCATCTCCATTGCTGCAGTACCGTCTGGCAAATGATCTGCTTGGATACCCCTGGCTTTTTTGGAGAATCGGCTGGCATCAGGGTGCTGACTGACAAACTTCCAGGGGTCTGGACACTGTGGGGAGGGAGGCTGGACACGGCGGGGTCTCCGCTAGGAGAGCCGTGGGGACGTGACTGACAGGTCAGGTCGGGCCGCGAGGTGGCGGAGGGGCTGCGCGTGCGGGCCTGGGGCGCGGGCAGAGCGCGATCTGCGGCCTGGGGCCCGCAGCCGGACCCGAGCGCCAGCCTCCCGCCGCGCGTCTCTAGCGCCCTCTACTGTTCAGCATCCTCCCCGCCGCAAAGGGAGACGCGGAAGGGGATTCTGGCGGTGACCGCAGAGCAGATGTTAAAGGATGACTGGAGGTGCGAGGCCATACATTGACAACCGGTATACCGGCCGTCCCAAAACCTTCCCTTGTGTCCCCTCCCAAGCACTACCGCTCCCTCCTCGCCAAAATAACCAACGACCTGATTTTTATGGCAAACACTGCTTTTACCACCTAACCATGCAACTTTCTCTATGTATATGTGTGTGTATATGTATGTATGTATATGTATATATGTAGATGTGTATATATACGTATATATCTATGTATGCGTGTATATATCTATGTATATGTATATATGAAGCCTATTGTGATTTTGATTGGGATTGCATTGAGTTTGTTTGTTTGTTTTGAGACGGAGTCTTGCTCTGTCTCCCAGGCTGGAGTACAGTGGTGCGATCTCGGCTTACTGCAAGCTCCGCCTCCCGGGTTCGTGCCATTCTCCTGCCTCAGCCTCCCGAGTAGCTGGGACTACAGGCGCCCACCACCATGCCCGGCTAATGTTTTGTATATATATTTTTTTTTAGTAGAGACGGGGTTTCACCGTGTTAGCCAGAATGGTCTGGATCTCCTGACCTCGTGATCTGCCTGCCTCGGCCTCCCAAAGTGCTGGGATTACAGGCGTGAGCCACCGCGCCCGGGGTTGCGTTGAGTTTATAAGTCAATTCAGGGGAGAACTGACATCTTTAAAATACTGAGTCATCTAATCAGTTCACATTGTATATACTTCCGTTTATTTACCTCTTCTCTCATTTCTCTAAATAATATTTAAAGTGTCGTGGACATCTTTCATTAAATTTTTCCCAGACATTTGAATTTTTATGCTACCATAAATGGTATTGTTTTAAATTTTTTTTATTTTTTTTTATTTTTTTATTTTTTTTTTTTTTGAGGCGGAGTCTCGCTCTGTCGCCCGGACTGGAGTGC
>NW_012119232.1:350050-358973 GCF_000951035.1 Colobus angolensis palliatus | reverse complement strand
TTTTTGTATTTTTAGTAGAGACGGGGTTTCACCGTGTTAGCCAGGATGGTCTCGATCTCCTGACCTCGTGATTCGCCCGTCTCGGCCTCCCAAAGTGCTGGGATTACAGGCTTGAGCCACCGCGCCTGGCCAATTTTTTTTATTTTCTGACTCTTGCTGGTATACAGAAATAAAATTGGTTTTCCTATTTTGATATATATGTATATGTGTATATATATACACACACACTGTATATATACACACACACATATATATGTAATTTCTCCATACATGTAAGGCATCAAAAAGGAAGTATTTTGTGTTTAGCTTCCTTCATTCAACATTAAATTTTGAGAGTCATTCTTTTTGCGTGTATGCAGTTTATTCATGTCCATTGCTGTGTAATATTGCTTGATACTTCGCTGTTGATTCATTCTACTGTTAATAGACTTTGGGATTGTTTTTATTTGAGGCTATCACAAATAACACTACTATGAATATTCCTGCGTATGTATCTTGGTGCAAATGTGCATGCATTTTGGAGGAATATAACATTAGAATGGAGTTGATGGATTTGCATATCTTCAAATTTAGTAGATAAAACTATACTGTTCTCCAAGGTAGATGTGCCAGTTTACATTTTCACTGGCAATTGAGAGTGTATAAGAATTCCCACGGCTCCGTGTCCTTGTCAACACTTGGTATTGTCAGGCTTTTTAATTTTAGCCATTCTTTTCAGGACAGACAGGCATTTCCTTGTGGATTTAACGTGTACTTCTTTGATGATTAATGAGATTGAACAACTTTGCATGTTAAAGGTCATTTGAATTTCTTTCTTGTGAAGTGCCTATTCATGGGTCATGATGTTTTTTTATTTTTTTTCCCTGTTGGGTTATTTGTGGCTTTCTTTTTGATTTGTGGATCTCATTTTGATTATATGTATTACAATATTTTTTTCCCATTCTGTTCTTTAAAAACTACTAATATATTTTTTGATAACCTACTCTCACTTTATGACTTCCTTTTGATTGACGAAGTTGTTAATTTTAATGTTATCAAATGAAACAGTTTTTCTCTTATATTGGTGCTTATTGCAACCTGTTTTTGAAGTTTTTCCGTACCTTAAGATCATGAATATATTCTCCTATACTCTTTGCTAGAAGCTTTACTATTTTCCCTTTCACAGGTAGATCTAGAATCTACTTGATACCCATGTTTATATAAGTTATTACATAGAGTTCAAGTTTCTTTTTTTTTATTTCATAAAGGTATTCAATTATCCCAGCATCATCTTTAAAAAGACTCTTCTTTTCCCACTGGTCTGCTGCACCCCCTAGGTAATAAATCAAGGGTGCAGGTATGTTTAGGTCTGTTTCTGGGCTCCTTCTGTTAAGCTGGTCAATTTGCTTATCTTTATACTAACCCCTCCGCATCCTAATTACTAATTTATCATGTCAATATGTGGTTGAGTAAGTCCTCAATCTGATTCTACTTCTTCAAGAGCATTGTAGTTATTTGGGCACTTTGCATTTCCATATACATTTTAGAATCAGCTTGCTAAGTCTCTCTCATTCCTCTAAAAAGAAGCCTATTGTGATTTTGATTGGGATTGCATTGAGTTTATAAGTGAATTCAGGGGAGAATTGACATGTTTAAAATACTGGGTCATCTAATCAGTTCACATGGTATATACTTCCGTTTATTTACCTCTTCTCTCATTTCTCTAAATAATATTTAAAGTGTCATGGACATCTTTCATTAAATTTTTCCCCAGACATTTGAATCTTTATGCTACCATAAATGGTATTGTTGTAAATTTTTTTTATTTTCTAACTCTTGCTGGTATACAGAAATAAAATTTGGTTTCCTATTTTGACCATTTATTCAGTCATGCTAAACTCACTAATTCTAATAACTTATCTCTGGATTCTTTTGAGTTGTTAATATACATACAAGTTTTGTATCTCAGTTCCAATCTTAGTATTTTTATTTCAACTTTTTTGCCTTATTACTCTTGTTAGGAATACCAGGAAAGTACTGAATACAAGTGATGATAGTGGACATCTTCATCTTATTTCTGTTCTCAGAAATGTTTCCACATTTCATTAAGGAAAATATTTACCATAGTAAACAGTGTTAAAATTTTTTGGTCACTCTCCATTGATTTAATCTATGGTTTTCTAAAAATGAAATATTTTACATACCGTTTCCTAGTAAGATTTTTTACCCAATGTGCTGTAAACACCAAAATCATATATTTTTATATTTTTTTGCTTGGCTTACCTTGTTTTTTTTGCTTTAACTTAAAAAATATTTCTCCGTTAGGCTGGGCACGGTGGCCTGTAATCCCAGCACCTTGGGAGGCCGAGGCAGGAGGATCACCTAAGGTCGGGAGTTGGAGACCAGTCTGGCCAACATGGAGAAACCCCATCTCTATTAAAAATACAAAATTAGCCGGGCATGGAGGAGCATGCCTGTAATCCCAGCTACTTGGGAGGCTGTGGCAGGAGAATCACTTGAGCCTGGGAGGCAGAGTTTGTGGTGAGCCAAGATCATGCCATTGCACTCCAGCCTGGGCAACAAGAGCAAAACTCTGTCTCAAAAATAAAAAAAAAAATTCCGTTTTTTTTTAATAATCGTTTTATTGAGATATAATTCACATATACGATTTAATAATCATTTTATTGAGATACAATTCACATATACGATTCATCCATTTAAAATGTATAATTCAATGGTTATTGGAATATTTACATTTCTGTTTCATCCCCTCAATTAATTTTTAAATTGAATTGTCAACTCGTATATGCCATCCCTCAGGGACTTTGGTTATTGTTGAATTAACTCTGTATATTACATCTTCCCAAACAGCAGGAGCATGGTAAGGTCTTCCACTAATTCTTATCTCCTTTTATTTCCCTCATGATATTTAAATCATTTCCTTTCAATAAATCAAGCTCTTACAGTTTTTGGTTTTATCTGTGAGCATGATTATTTTTATTTAGAACTACATATTACTGTTATATGGTAATATAATTTTGTAAATTTGTTATGTGTAATTAATGTATTACTAGCATATTTTTGATTTCCTGGGATTATTTTTCTTAATATATATATTCTAGTTATTCAAAATAGTGACATTTTAATTTAAGACTTCCTGTTACAATTACATACCTATTTTTATTCTTGAATCATATAGCCAGCACTTCTACTGCTGAACAAAACGCTTCGAAATATCAATAATACATATATCTGACTTCTATCTAGAATACATATGTCTGATCAGTAAAAAGACAAACAACCCAATAAGATAAATGTGCAAATGACTTGAGAGACACTTCACAAGTGAAGGTATACAAATGGCCAATGAGCACATGGAAAGTTGCGCATCATTAGTCATCAGCGAAAGAGAAACCAAAACCAGGAGATTCCACTTCACCGCCTCTAGAATGGCTACAGTGAAAATGACTGACACCTCAAATGTTGGCAAGAATGTAGAACAACTGGAAGCCTCCGTTTTGGCTGCGGAGAGTGTAAAATTGCACAACTTTGGAGCACTATTTGGCAGATTCTTCTCAAGTTAAATATATACCTATCCAATAAACCAACAATCTCAATCCTAGCTATTTAAATCCCTGCCCCAAGAAAAACTTGTCCACAACAAGACTTGTTTTAAAAATGTTTTTAGCAGCTTTATTCATAATAGCCCAAAACTGAAAAGAACTCAAATGACCTTCAACAGGAGAATGGAAAATATATTCACACATTGATATATTACTGAACAATAAAAAAGAATAAACTGCTGATTCACATAAAAATATGGATTAACCTAAAAACATTCTTAGGTTAAAAAAAGCCAGTCACAAAGGAATATGTACTGTATGATTTCATTTACATGAAGTCCAAAGGCAGATCAAACTAGTATATAGTAATAAAAATCAGAATAGTGGTTGGCCATCATGGATGGAGACTAACTGGAAGGGGAGATGAACGAAAATTCTAGGGTGATGGAAATGCTCCATATCTTGTTTGGGGTTCGATTACATGAATGTGTATATTTGTCAAAACTCTACATTGTACACTTAAGACCTGTGCATTTAAGTATACATTTTCATGCAATTTTTTTTTTTTTTAATTTCAAGAAAAAGAATCTGATTGACCCAATTCGACTCAGGCATCCTACTCTCTTTGCATAATCAGTTTTTGCCAAGGAATCCAAACAACCAGTACAGACATGACCCAGAGAAGAGGCACCAGCATGTGCTTGGCTCCCACCCACAAAGTTCCAATATCTCCTATGTGATGTCAGTTTTGGGGACCAAAACCATATTATCTTTTTCTTTTATTTGGACGTGATCTTTTTATGTATGTATGTTTGTTGTTGTTGTTTTTATTTTTTTAGAGACAGGGTCTTGCTTTGTCATCCAGGCTAGAGTGTAGTGGCAGCCTCCTGAGTAGTGTGTCACCATGCCTGGCTAATTTTTTTTAGTTTTTTATAGAGACAAGATCTTGCTATGTTGTCCAGGCTGATCTCGAATTCCTGGCCTCAAGCAATCCTCCCATCTCAGGCTCCTAAAGTGCAGGGATTACGGGAGTGAGCCATCACACCAGGACTGCTCTTTCTAACACAGAGAAATTGTATTCTTTAGAAGTGAAGGATATTTCCTAGTAATTTGATCAAATAAAAATAATTATAATAAAGAAGGTAAAATCAAGCCCTAATTCCCCATGTAGGGGAATAACGATACCATTTTGGTAAGATTCTTCCAGACAGTATGATTAGGATGCTATATAAATCAAACTGTGCTATATACAGTATGCAGAGAAGGATAATTCCTTAGCTTGTCTAAAGTCTGATAGTGTGAAGAATTTGCTGACCTGCCTCTCCATGCCTGTCTGAGCATGAGTGAAGTCAATCAGAGAGAGATTGCAAGATGGAGAAAGGAGGTACAGTTGGAGAGAGTAAGGGCAGGAGAGACCAGACAGAGCTGAATCTCCCATGAAAACAACTGTTTACGTATGATACCAGAAGGGTGAGCTCTGGAAAAACTCTCACATGGACCCCAGAAAGAGGAGTACTCAACGCCTGCTGCACAGAAGGCATCAGCAGTAAGTACTGGCTAGAAAAGCGGAATCCATCAAAGGAGAGGACCACAGCGGTAGCCGGCTGGTAAGCACCACTGTCCCCTTTCCTTCTTTTCTCCCTTCCCAGCTCACTGGAGGAGCTAGGCCTCAGGAAGCTGGGAAGGCATGGGGAGAATTCACCACGTTGCCAGTTCACGCCCTCCCTCCAGCCCCAACAGCTGGAGTCAAAGGAAAGGAAGAGCGCACCTGTCTCCTCCCCATTCCAAGTCCCCTTAGTGACTAGCTGGACCTGCTCTGGAGAAGAACAAAATTAGGTTGGAATTTAAACAATACCAGACTTTCTAAAACACAATGACTGGGAAGTTATGTAAGGCACCTGAGACATGAGGGGATGGAAAAGGGATTCAGTAGAGCATAGCTGAAATCAATGATTTAAAAAAACAAAAACAAAAACTGGCTGATGGCTCATACCTGTAATCCAAGCACTTTAGGAGGCTGAGGCAGGCGGATTGCTTGAGCCCAGGAGTTCCAGACCAGTCTGGGCAACATGGTAAAACCTCATCTCTACAAGAAATACAAAAATTATCTGGGTATGGTGGCACATGCCTGTAGCCCCAGTTACCCGGGAGGCTGAGGTGGGAGGATAGCTTCAGCCTGAGAGGCAGAGGTTGCATTGAGCTGAGATCATACCACTGCACTCCAGCCTGGGCAACAGAGTGAGACCCTATATATAAAAAAAAAAAAATCCCATAGTTAATACCCTTTAAATTTGGACTGCTAAATAAAGCTAATGCTAAGGAACATTCAAGAATACTTTATTAATTGGAAAAGCATGCTATTCTTAAATGGTAAGCCTTAACCACTGAAAACATGTCCAAATGATCCATAAATTCAAAGCAATCTCATTAAAAATATCAATGGGATAAAATGATTCTAAACTTATCTGTAAGAAAAGATGGTATGCCCACTAGCATGTCTATAATCAAAAAGTCAGATAGTAATAAAAAGTGCTGGTGAGGATGTGGAGAAATCAGAACTCCAGTGGATTCTCGTGGGAATGTAAAATAGTGCACCTGCATTAGAAAAGTTTGGCAGTTCCTCAAATTATTAAACCACACAACCCAGCAATTCCATTTCTGGGTACATACCCAAAAGAAATGAAAATATACATCCACACAAAGACTTATACAAATGTTCATGACAGTATAATTAAAAATAGCCAAAAAGTGGGAAAAACTCAATTGTTCATCAACTGATGAATAGATAAATAAAATGTGGTATATCCATACAATGGAATATTATTTGGCAATAAAAACAATGAAGTAGTGATACATGCTACCATGTGTGAACCTTGAAAACACTATACCAAGTGAAAGAAATCAGTTACAAAAGACCACATATTGTGTGATTCCATTCTTGTGAAATGTCAGAATAGTTAAATTTATGCGGCCACTAAGTAGAAGAGTGGTTACCTAGGGCTGGGGGAAAGGGGGTGGGTATGGAGGAGCGACTGTTAGTGGCTGTGGGGTGGTACAGTTAATGTAACTGTTTGGATGATTCTTTTGGGGGTGATGAAATGTTATAAAATTGAGTGTGGTGATGGTCACACACTCTGAATATACTAAAAAACACTGCAACATATACTTTTAATGGGAAATAAAAGAGAACAGATGGGCAAAGATGTCTGAGAAAAATAATTTTAATGTAGAAAAATATGGGGGTACTTTTCCTATCAGATGTAAAGTTACAATAATTGTAACTGTATGGTTCTGGCTCAGCAATAAACATAGAACAATTAAACAGACTAGAAAGTCCACAAGTAGTGCTAGCAGGAATAATAATTTCATATTATAATAAAGATCACATCTACGTCACTAAGGGAAAGAAAGAAATCAACAGTGTTGGGACAACCAGCTGGCCATTTTAGGAAAATAAATCAGTTAGAAAATAAATCATTCATATCATGCACTACATTTTAGATAATTAAAGATTTAAATACAAACATAAAAATCATAAATGTTTCAAAACATTTTTTGAAGAAAATGTGTATAATCTTATAGTACAAAAGAAGCTATCTAGGCATGTCATAAAATCTAGAAACAATAAAGAAAAAGATTGATGGGTTGATCCATGTAAATATTTATAATTTCTACATGTCAAAACGTATGTAACAAGCTTGGGAAAAATGTCTGTAACACACGTTAAAAATTAATACCTTTATAAAGAGAACATACTAATTTAATAAAAGGCTTCCTCCAAATAAAAATGGTCTGAGGTAAAATATGAAAAAGCAAACTGCAAAAGACTGATAAGCATATGAAACAAATGTACAATCACTTTAGCAACAAAATATTTCTAATTAAGGCTGGGCGCGTTGGTTCACACCTGTAGTCTCAGTACTTGGGGAGGCTGAGGCAGGCAGATCACCTGAGGCCAGGAGTTCAAGACTAGCCTGGCCAACATGGCGAAATCCTGTCTCTACTAAAAATACAAAACTAGCTGGGTGTGGTGGTGCGCGCCTGTAATCCCAGCTACTCAGGAGGCTGAGGCAGGAGAATTGCTTGAACCAGAGAGGCAGATGTTGCAGTGAGCCGAGATCGCACCACTGCACTCCAGCCTGGGTGACAGAGTGAAACTGTGTCTCAAAAAAAAAAAAGAAAAGAAAAACTCCAATTAAAACAGATAACCTCTTTTAAACCTAACAATCAGTCTTTTACTTACACAATTCAGTTTAGAGTGTGGAAAACTCCCGATAGGAATATATTTCAGGATAACCTTTCTGAGAACATTTTAAAAATAGGATTTGAGAGCACACACAGATGATGGAATCCTGTGTAGTTGATATGATTTAATCTATGCTGATTGATTTGGAAACAGGTATATGGCAAATTGTGGAGTAAAAAAAGTACACACTACATACTGGCCTATATGGAATGGTCCCATTTATGTAAAAGTGTGTTTCTATCAGGGTATCCGGAAAATGTTCAACAAAATAGTAACAATGGTTATCTGTTTTGTTTTGTTTTTTCAGAGACAGGGTCTTGCTCTATTGCCCAGGCTGGAGTACAGTGGTGCAATCATAGCTCACTGTAGCCTCTAACTCCTGGGCTCATGCCACGCAATCCTCCCGCCTCAGCCTCCTGAGTAGCTGGGACTACAGGCATGTACAACCTTGCTTGGCTCTGGTTATCTGTTGACACTGGAATTTCTGCTTTTTTCCTGGTACAGATACATACACACAAGTACTTTGACCCCAAAATTCTATTTTCTTAGAATAAATTCCCAGAAGGAATGAAAGATGTGTGCAAAGACTATCAGTGAGAATGTGGGCCAGACGTGGGAGTCTACACCTGTAATCCCAGCACTTTGGGAGGCTGCGGCAAAGGGGATCACTTGAAGCCAGGAGTTTAAACCAGCCTGGGCAACATGGCAAAACCATGTCTCTACAAAAAATACAAAAAGTATCCAGGTGTGGAGGCACATGCCTGTAGTCCCAGCTACTCATAGGAGGCTGAGGAGGGAGGATCACTTGAGCCCAGGGAGGTTGAGGCTGCAGTGAGCCATGATCACACCACTGTACTCCAACCTGGTTAACAGAGTGTCTCTAAAAATAAAATAAAATAAGATGTAGATACATGCAGGAGGCCGAGGTGATGGATCACTGGAGCCCAGGAGTTTGAGTCCAACCTGGGCAACATTGAAAGACCCTAAATAAATATATATGTTTTTTATTACATAGTCCCAGCTACTCGGGAGACAGAGGCAGGAGAATGGCGTGAACCCAGGAGGCGGAGCTTGCAGTGAGCTGAGATTGCACCACTGCACTCCAGCCTGGGCGACAGAGCAAGACTCCATCTCA
>NW_012119232.1:337454-349925 GCF_000951035.1 Colobus angolensis palliatus | reverse complement strand
TTTGGTTTGGTTTTTGCCTTTTTTGAGAGAGAGTCTTGCTCTGTCGCCCAGGCTGGAGTCCACTGGTGTGATCTCAGTTCATTGCTGTTATATGACTAGTGGCATCTTCATTTGAGGATGGAAACTTCCCCAACTTCTTAATTTGAAAAATTTCAAAGCAAAAGTTGAGAGAAAAATGTAATGGGCACATTTATACCTTTCATCTTCATTAACCAAATATCATTGTTTTGGCACACTTGCTTTCTCTCTTGTGGCTTACTCTCCATCCCTTTTTTCAACAAAGCACTTGAAAGTAATTTGCAGACATCATGAAATGTAAATACTCAGTGTGTGTCTCTTTCTTCAGAATAAGGACATTCCCCTACACAATCACAACTCCAAATATGGCTGATTTTATCTGTTATCTTCATTATCACAAATTGTCATGTTGTGCTATAATAATTGATTTACTTCTCCCCTGCTCTGTGAGCTCCTAGAGGCAGGGCTGAAATCTAATTTGACGTTGTGTTTCTACTGCATATTGCAGCACCCAGCTTACTGTATGGGTCTGTTACCAAGAATGTCTAAGTTAAGAAATTGAAGATTGTTTCCTTAAGATTCTGCATCCTAATGTAGAATCTTTCCTTTAGAATCTTTCCTATTAGAGTGTAAGTAAATTCTTTTGGTATGTTATTTAAGAATATTTGTGAATAGGCTTAATTAAACACAATGTTAAGAAATTATAAACTTAAGACCAGGCACAGTGGCTCACACCTGTAATCCCAGCTACTTGGGAGGCTGAGGCAGGAGAATTGCTTGAACCTGGGAGGTAGAGCTTGCAGTGAAGCATAGAGGTTACCTTTACAAATGTATGCCTTAAGTGGGTAGAATTCACTTCTTAATAACAAACCAAGTTCAAGACCTCCAAAGACATAATGACAAGTAATTGGCAAACCTCATCCCCTCTCACACATTTCTCCCCTGTTGACATTCAATCAGGGGCCAGAATTAAACTACTGAGAAAGATGAACCCTTTATTATAATTGTGCTATGATTCATGACCTGTGTTCCAACACCTAGAAACATAGGGATGGTTAGTTTTTCTGTCTCATTCTATACTGTTCTGAGAAATTACAGATATTTTATTCTAAGAAAGGCATGATCAACTATTCAAGTTTTGCTGAATCTAAGGTAATACCAGAATACTCTTAAACAACTTATGGCCTCAGATCCCAGTAGTTTAGAATTCTAGGGATGATGAAAATTTATAATCACTGTGAGAATGTTATCCTATCAAAACTTTGTAGAAACATCTATGCTTTTGCATAACAGCGTAAAAGACCTCTTCTGATGAGAGAGAGGGAGGGAGGGACGGAGGGAGGGAAGGAGGGACAGAGAGAGAAAGAGGAAGGAAGGAAGGAAAGGAAGGAAGGAAGGGAAGGAGGGAGGGAGGGAATTAGGGAGTTGGGGTAACCAGGTAATTTAGGCCAATGGATTCAACTGTGCCTTAAGCTGGTACTACCCTCATTTATGTGAGTCAATCAAGTCCCCCTTTTTTGCTCAAGCTACTCTGAGTTAGGTTTTTATCACTTGCAACCAAGAGTCATGACTAACAAACCCATCCTACTGTTACCTCTTTTGCCTTGGCTCTGTATTCCACAGATTTAATCTTGGCGCTGATATAATTTTGTTTAAATATTTCTTCACCAGCTTGCTTGTGAACTTACAGAAGGCAGACCTTCGTGTCTTTGTATTCCCAGTGCCTGGCACATGGTAGACATTCAGCAAACGTCTGTAGGGTGGATCATGCACCCAATGTTGTCAACTCATTTGATATCAGACCCCCTTTCCCCCAACCAAAAAAAAAAAAAAAGATGTAAAATGAGACTTAGCACAGACCTTACTAGTGGAGGGAAAGGTGAATGCCTCTAATGCTGTTAGAAAAAGGATAACTTTGGGGAAACTAAGTGACTAACAAGTAAAAATGGTTCTCTGAAAATAAGAGAGCTGTCCCTGCAAGCTGAACTATCAGGAGATGAAGAATGAGGTCTCCCTAAAATGCCCACCATGAGACTGCCAGATATGGGACTGCTGGATGACACTCTTTGGCTACGCCACTGAGTTTTATGAAAACATAACAGAGTAGATTAAAGACACGTACTTGTCATCTCAGGTAAGGAATATACACAGGAGGTGTCTTAGTCCATTCTGGGTGCTGTAACAAAGTAACAGACTGGGCAATTTACAAGTAACAGAAACTTATTGTTCACAGTTTGAAGGCTGGGATGATCAAGGCACCAGAAGATTGAGAGTCTAGTGAGGACCTGCTCTCTGCTTCAAAGATGACACCTTCTGGCTGTATCCTCATGTGACAAAATGGGACAAAGAAGCTCCCTTTGGCCACTTCTGTAAGGGCACTGATCCCATTCACAAGGGCAGAGCCCTCGTGACCTAATCACATCCCAGATGCCCCACTTCTGAATGCCATCAGAGATGAGGTTTCAACGTAGGAATTCTGGGGTGACACATTCAGACCAGAGCAGGAGCAATGGGCTGATCCTGATCTCAATTAAATAGCTCATAACTTCTGCAGATAGCTCAGATTCCTCAAGACTGGAGGAAACAGTCCAACCTAAATAAGGGCTCCTGGAAATTTGTGTTAATTCATGAAATACATACCAACAACTGTGAAGAGATGTTGGTGTGATCTGTTGTCTCATTTGAAATGGTTTAAAGATTTCTTCCCAGTAGGATGTGAAGAGCCATCTGTTCCTGGGGATTATGTTCTGGTTGATGTAGGGATTAGGTCCCCACTTGAGGTCAAAGTGGGGAAGGGAACACTTAAGAGAACAGCTCTCTTGGTTGGCCTATATTGACTGGGCAGATTTTATATCAGAATTCCAAATATCTGCCTAGTGTGGTTATAGTTAAGAGAGCACAGATTAGAAGGCATCAACTACAGGCTCAAGTTTCATCACCCATTCGATGAATCATTGAAGGGAGCCAATGATTTTGTTTGAATTCCAGTCTCTAGAGACAAAATGGGGTCAATTCTTTCTGTACCCACCTTATTAGCTGCCAGACGAAACTTGGGTAATCATTTGCTCTAATTCCCTTATCTTCCCCACAAAGAAACTCATCAGTTACAGCCTTGTTCTTACCTTTCTTGGTCACAGAACCCTCTGATGATTTGTTGAAAGCTATAGATCCTTCTCCACAGAAACATGCATTAAGGCATTTTGGCACATTATTTTTGAAAGAATAACAAAACTCTTGTGCTTCATTCTTAGGGAAGCCAAGTTAAAAAACAACCACCACCTCTGAACCAAAGGAATTTTTAAAAACATACACAGAGTAAAATAAGCTCGTTCATGTCATCATAAATTTATTTTCAGGCAATATGATAATATATTAACACTTGGCATACTCTGAACTTACAGAATAAGTACCACTCCATACTTCCTCATTAATGACTACCATTTTACATGAGCTTCTACCATCACAATGAGAGAACCGATTGCTACATGTTTGCTGATAAATACATTCAGTAAGGCACTCAAATCCTAGACACGAACTAACCACAGAACGCTCTTCCCTGCTTTAATAAATTGAAACATGATCTCATTTCCTTCATTTTCAAAGCTTTTTATAGAAAGACACGCTTGTTTTGAACTTGTCTAAACATAGGTTTATATAAACTAATCCATTATCATGTATAGTTATAATCAAGGAAATTATTTGATGGTTTTTTAGGTAGGGATAAGCAAAAGCACTGCAGCAGTTTCTGAGTATGTAGTTCCCCATACTTAGTACAATGCCTGGAATGCAGCAGGGACTAAACACAGTGAACAAATGGGCAAACCTTTAATTCCCAGGGATCGGCTACATATTGCCTTGACTGATAGATCATTTCTCCAGAAGAAAGGAAGAAACCAAAAAAAACAAAAACAATCTTTTTAAACCTCACAGGATTTTCTTAGAAAAAAGTTTTAATTTATATATCTACTGCAATTCTCTTTGTAAAATATATTTAATAAAAAATCCAAAGCAAAAGTCCTGTCATTCATTTATTTCAAAAGACAAATCATTTCAGTACTTCTTCCTTGAAATGTCTGCAATTTCTTCCTCTGGCCTCAGAGAAGGGCATCGGCTCCATGCTTTACAATGTCAGGATAAAAATCCAGGAGGGAGAAATCTTGTTGTAATAGATAGCTGTTTTCATCTGACACAAAAAGGCTCTGAATCTTCAATACACAAGGTTCTGCGCTGACTGCCAACAAGGAGTGGAACAGGTCTGCCACGACCATCCCATAGGTGATCTCTGAGGAAGGAACTGCAGAAGATGAAAGCACAGAGCTCTCAAGATCGCTGCTAGCTTGACAGGAGCAAACACACTGAGGGGTTTCATTGTTTCTCTTGGTTCCTCAAGTTTCAAATCCATTTTAAATTTCTCTTCACGGCCAGTAGCGGTGGCTCACACCTGTAATCCTAGCACTTTGGGAGGCAGACATGGCAGGATCACTTGAGGTCAGGAGTTCGACACATGCCTGGCCAACACAGTAAAACCCCGTCTCTACTAAAAATACAAAAATTAGCCAGGAGTGGTGGCACACGCCTGTAATCCCAGCTACTCGGGAGGCTGAGGCAGGAGATTTGTTTGAACCTGGGAGGTAGAGGTTGCAGTGAGCCAAGAATGTGCCACTAGCACTCCAGCCTGGGCAACAAAACAAGACTCTGTCTCTAAATAAATAAATAAGTAAGTAAACTACTCTTCCTACACCTTCTCTTTCTAGTTACAAGCTATTGAGGCACTCCAGAGTAACAGCACGTGATCCCGCTGACACAAGAAACAGGCTCAGATAACACACCGTTCAGACGTCGCGACAGTAGTTCTGGTTATGCTACAGTACATCAGAAGAGTGCTCTTATCCAGTTCACAGTTCTGATCAAGTTACTTATGCATACATTTATTTTTTATATAAAAGAATCTTGAATTGGCCACTTAAGAAATATTGAATCTCAATAATAAAAAATACCAAAAGTATAGCTAAATGTGTTATTTTATTTTGCATTTGTCCTATACTCTTCCTCTCACTTTTTTAGGACATCTAATCAAGACACTTGGCAGGTTTGTTCAACACCAGAATGACAAAGCACCATCGACCATGCTCAGACCATACTAACCGCCTGACAATTACCACAGTCTTTCTTGGATGGGGGCTACAGAGTCCTGGAGGACCAATGACATATTTTGGGGGGTATGATAATTCTCTACAATAACTTTTAAATTTTGTATTTTCACTGTGCTAAACTAAAAAATAACCAATATTAGTAATAATCTGGATGGTCTGATGATCACTTTATAACCAATGACATTTTCACTTATGATCACAATCTATAATGCCAAGAAGTACAACTTTAATTGTCTCAAGAATGCATAAAACACTGAAGTATATGTGATATGAGAATAATGCTTCTCTAAGAGATAAAGACTAATTTACATTATGCAAAGAAGAAGAGATAGGCCGGACACGGTGGCTCACGCCTGTAATCCCAGCACTTTGGGAGGCTGAGGCAGGCAGATCACCTGAGGTTGGGAGTTTGAGACCAGCCTGACTAACATGGAGAAACCACGTCTCTACTAAAAATACAAAATTAGCCAGGCATGGTGGCGCATGCCTGTAATCCCAGCTACTTAGGAAACTGAGGCAGGAGACTTGTTTGAACCCAGGAGGCAGAGGTTACGGTGAACCGAGATCGTGCCGTAGCACTCCAGCCTAGGCAACAAGAGTGAAACTCCGTCTCAAACAAAAAAAAGAAGAGGTAATACTGAAAATATATAAGTAACATTAATAAAAGGAATGAAAAGAGTCAAAAGAATAAAAATGAAATAAAGAAAATGGGGGAAAAAAAGAAGAGAGGCTTCTAATTAGGATGTAGAAAGCTGGAAAGAGTGTGGCTCCCACCCTAACAGTTACTGGAAAAAGTTGAATAAATATAAAATCATCATTTTCTTGAAAACACATGAGAACTAAGGTTGTAAAACAGCAAAAAGACTGAAACATAAGGAGACAGGTGCCTTCAGGGAGATGGAACAGGAGCACAGGTTCCCTTGGGGCAGGCCTCGGGAAGAAGACAAGTCCTCCATATAGGCAGGAAAGAAGAATGTGATTTTTATTAATAAATTAATTGCAAAAAGTCAATGAATTGCCAGTGTCACCAACATAAGGAACATCTGCATCCTCACAGGCTCCTCTGCATAGTAAGTCTCACCTCCACCAGGTGCTCACAAGACTGGGGGCAGGGCAAGACATCAAAGAAAGCTTCCAACTACAAAACACAAAGCACTATCTGGCCTCCCTTTTAAGGAACAAAAGCCTTCAACTGCTGGAGGAAGGACACCAAATCCTGTTGCCCGAGGGTACAGGTGAGGAACCAGCACAGATGTGGGAAAGAAAAAAGAAAAAAAAAATCCCTCCATCCTGAGGGAGGACTGAAAAACCACCCTGGGTCAAGACCATTAGTGGTCCCCTACTGCTGGGGCAGGGCCAGGACCACACAAGACCCACCAAAGACACAAGACAGAGCTCAGCTGCCACTGGCACAGCCACATAAGGGACGGGGCTACCAAGAAAGCACCATATGCAAGATCCTGTATAAGACTGGGGCTAGACCAGAATCAAAGAGGAACAATCCTGCTCCTGCCCACCAGGTTAGGATGCACCAAGTAACAACCAACAAAAGTTTGTGCAACCTGGGGAAGTGCAAGAACATGGAGAGAAACTTTCTCTGAGGCCCAAGTGCAGAGTGGAGGGCTAAGTTGATGGTGGAGCAGGAATACTGGGGAACCACCTCCCACCATAAGCACAAGATAATTCGAAACCAGTGGTGACCTGAAGGTAACCAGAGAAACAACAAAACCTGAATCCAACTCAACATATGACAAGACTGACCATCCTGCTCACCCCTCACCTCCAGTAAAGGACCAGAAGAGGCATGCCTATTTCTAGGTACAAATACTACTTACCTCAGTTTATATTGTTCTACTTAATATATGCAATGTTCAGCATTCAACTAAAAATTACTAGACACCCCCAACTAACAAAGAACACAAAAAACAATCTACTATTAAAAGATAAAGCAATCACAGAACCAGATTAGCTCATCAGCTTAGAGGATCTGAGGCTAATGAGAAGAGGAATGGAGTTTGAATACCTGACAGATATATTATCTTTGCTTTATTCTTAGCCACTGATGACTAAGACATCACGGTTGAAGATCTTGCAAATCCATGCCACTGACAGTGGACTATCTTCATATATATTGTGTCACACACTCACTGACTTCACTCTTATAAAACTAGAGTTAAGTAAAATAGTTTTTGCTTACCAACTGGAAATGTAGGTTCAGAAGAAATTAGGTGCCTCTCACCATTCATGTACTAACAGGTGTAAAGCAAGTCAACCTTCTAACTTACATAGGCTTATATTTCACTTAAGCTAAATTATCCTTCTGCTTTTATATGGACAGAAAAGCTCTTAAAGTACAGTGCTCTTTCTGTTCCGAAATACCATTTATACTCCTGAGTATAACAACCTTTTGATGGCACACTGATATATTACCTATCACTCTGTTGAGGCAGTCTGCAGAAATGTTCAGAAGAATCTTCTCTATCAGCTTTGATTCTACACGGATGCAAACATCATGTCTTCCATCAACTACAGTCATTAAGGCTGGCCTACAAAAGAGTAAACAACACACAACCTTCAAAAAGATTTTCAAATAAAAGAAATGCTTAAATGAAAAATAATTCCAAAAAGCACTTGGTTTTTATGTAGGATTAATTTTAATTCCTAAAACAACTCTAGGATGTTCTGTGACATCCTAGAAAGAAAAAAAGGGTTTTTTTTTCCCCAAGTGCTTCAAATGATAAATTAATACATTTTATTTATTCTATATCCATTTTTAAATTCCAGATACTAATATAAAAATATATTAAACTGTTTTATAAATTATTTTTAGAAATGAAAATAAAAATAATAATCACATATTTCACAATCACAATTTCAAGTTATTTTTTTCAACTGAATTCTTCCCTATCAGAAATAAACTGTTTTGCATATCAATAAACAGGGAACTGGATTAACAATTTTCAGTGCATCCTACATCTTAATGCTATGTGGCTGATAAAAAGAATGAAGAACATTTACAAGTGCTATTAGGGAAGGAGCACCAGGATAGACTCTAAGGAACAACAATATGAACAATATTCTTCTGTCCACAAGCTTCTAAAGAAAGGGATACACATGTGCTGGGATGAACATAATAAATCACTGGAAGGACATACAAAAAACGTTCTCACCAGCATGGAAGCAGCACTGGTGGGAGAGGGTTGGATGGTGAAGGAGACTTTTACTCTGTTTTGTAACCTCCTATGTAGTGTGCATTTTAACCATGGCCTGTGGTACCTATTTTACAACTACATTAATTTTTTAAAAATAAATTGAGAACAGAATTCAGAAACAGGCTCATTAGTGGGGGAATTTAATGTAACAGAGCTAAAACATAACTACTGATTTTCCCCCTAAAAACCCACATCCCCCTTTATTCACATGATGACTCTGCGTTCCTTCCTCTTTTCACTCTACACTCTTTCCTCAGCCTCTGTCCCTCCATTATTTATTTCAGCAATTACAAACTGAGTATCTATCACGGACTGTGGTAAGTGCTGGGTACCCACTAGTGAACAAGACAAATCTGGTTCCTTCACTCAGGAACGTAAAACCATAGTGGGATAGGAAGAAATTAAGCAAGCATGGTGACTCATGCCTGTAAGTAATCCCAGTGCTTGGGGATGCCAAGGTGAGGAGGACTGCTTGAGGCCAGGAGTTTGAGACCAGCCTGGGCAACACAAGACCTCACCTCTACAAAAAGAAAAAAAAAGAAAATAAGCTTTTCAACACTGGTGCCAAGATGACTAAACAGAGATGGAATAGGCTTTTCAAAAATCCATGCTGCGACAACTAGACACCCACATGCAAAAGAATAAAATTAGACCCCTTCCTTATCCCATACACAAAACTTAACTCAAAGTAGATAATAAACCTAAATATAAGAGCTAAAACCACTAAACTCTTAGAAGAAAATATGGGAGCAAATCTCTATAACCTTGGCTTAGAATGACAGCTTTCTCAGATATGACCCAAAAGCACATGCAACAAAAAGAAAAACAGAATAAGAAGTACTGGCAAGGATATGGGGAAATTATAACCTCAGATTGCTGGTGAGAACGTAAAATTGTGCAGCAATTTTGGAGAACAGTCTGGCAGTTCCTCAAAAGGTTAAACAGACAGTTTATGTCTGTTTATGACCCAGCAATTCACCACTCCTAGATATATACCCAAGAGAAATGAACACATATATCCACACAAAAACTTGTACACAAATGTTCACAGCAGCATCACTTATAATAGCCAAAGTGTAGGAACAATCCAATTGTCCATCAACTGATGAACAGATAAACAAAATGTGGTATATGCATACAATGCAATATTATTTTGCAATAAAAAGGAATGAAGTACTGATACATGCTACAACATGGATGGACCTTGAAAACATCATGCTAAATGAAGCCAGTCACAAAAGATCACATATTATATAATATTTGTACAAAATATCTAGAACAGGCAAATCTATAGAGACAGAAAGCAGATTCGTAGTTGCCATGGGTTGAGGGGCATGGGGAGGAGAGTGACTGCTAATGAGTATGAGGCTTTGTATAGGGCTAGGTGATGAAAATGTCCTAACTGGTTGTGGTGATGGCTACACAGCCCTGGGAATATACTAAAGCCATTGAACTGTACATTTCAGAAGATTAATTTGATGTATATGAATTTTACTTCAGTAAAAATGTTTTTTTAGAAAAGACAGTATGCAACTACAAATTACAATAAGCACACCCAGGCTACTATAACAGAAAATAAAGAAGGGTGGTTAGGAAAGGCCTCTCTGATAAAGCAGCATTTAATCTGAGACATAAAGAAACCAGCCTTGTGGAGTCAGACTGAGGGAAGAAATTCGAGAACATCCTAAGGAGAAAAATCAAAATGTCTGAAGAACTGAAAGAAGGCCACGTGGCTAGAGTGCTGGACGACAGGGGAGTGGCAGCAGATGAGACTGCAGAGGCAACAAGCATAAGGAGATGACTGATGGGTGAAGCAAGGGGTAATCACGCTGCCAACAGGTGGAGAATAAAGGGGAGGAGGCAAGGCCAGCAGGAGCTCCACCAAGAGACTGCTGGTGTGCTGGTCTGTGCAACAGGTAGTAGTGACTTAGATGAGGCCTGAGTGATTCCAGATGAGCAGGCACTGACTTTCCATTTTGGTTTCACAGTAACTGAGGTTCAGCTAGGGGAAGGTAAACAGGGATGCCACATGCCCCACAGTGTGTGGGATATGGTACATAATGAGAAACTGTCCTGCCTAAAATGTCAACAACACCCCTGCTGAGATACACTGGACTAAGATGTTAGCAGTGGAGATGGAAAAAAGTGGATGAATTTGTGATATAGTTCTGAACGAAAATTCCTAGGACTTGCTAATAGATTAGATAGGGGAGGTAGGGAAGAGAAAATGATTCAACGATCGTGCCCAGGTTTCCAGCTTAAATAATTGGGTAGATGGTGTGCCATTTTCCAGAAAGTATAAAAATGAAGAGAACTAGATTTGAGTATGGTTAGGAAAAACAACAGTCCATTGTGGGTATGTTTAAATGTGAGATGATGTCAAGCAAAGGATTTGATATTGACTACTGGAGCCTGGAGGAGAAAATCAGGGTGAAGATGTAAGTACAAATATGGAAACAGCTGTGATCATCCAGGCAGAATGTACAGAAAGAATAAGAGGAAGGACACAGATGAGAGTTCAAGATTAACCCCAGCATTTAAAGAGGAGGTAGAAGAGGCTGAGAAGGAAGGGCCTGAGAGACAGGTTAGAAAGCCAGGAGGAGGCTATTTCAAGAAGGAGGAAGTAGCCTGACATGCCGAATATAACTGAGAGCAGTTAGAAGGAGGAAAGAAGTATCCATGCCTCAGGCAACATCAAAAGTGTAACTTTGACAAAAGCAGCTTCTGCAGCATGGTGGGAGTAGAAAGGAATAACTGGAGTGAAACTGAAGACATAATAGGGGAGAGAGAATATATTTACAACTCTTTAACAAAATTTGGCTGGGTATAAAACACAATAGAAAAACGAAGGGATAAGAGGGAGATGTAATGTTAATGGGTGATTTTGTTTTTTTTAATACAAGAAATACAGGAGTGTGTTTATAGCTGGTAAGAATAATCTATTAAGAGAAGTAATAACTGAAGATTAAGAAGGAAAAACAAAACAGAGTGCAGAAACCAAGGAAGAGTTCAATCACCACAGATAACCTTATAAGCCTAGCCCAGAATTCTCTTGCAAATTGCATTTCTGTACATCTAACCACTTTCCAACTTGCTACCTCTCAGGAACTCAAGCTCAATATGATCAACATTTTCCCAAGGTTACTTGTTTTAATAAATAATCTTATTGTTCACCCAACTGTCAATGATGTGTAATGTACCTGTGCTCTCTCTTTACCTACCAATCACTACATCTTGCAAACTATTTTCCAACCATTCTCAAATCTGTCCACTTCTTTTTATTCCCACCACCTCCTCTCTAGTCAAGCCACCATCATCTCTCCTCCAAAATAAGGCAACAGCCTCTTACCTCTTCTCTGCACTAGCTTCATTCTAATCCACTCTCCAATGTGCAGCTAAACTCACTTCTGATGAACAGAATTTGGTGGAAGTGATGCCACATGATTTCTGAGTCTAGGTCACAAAAAGGCTGGCTTCCACCTGGAACTCTCTTTCTTGCCTTTCCTGCTCTGGGGAAATGAGCTGCCACTTTGTGAGAACATTCAGGAAGCCTGTGGAGACTCAAGTGAAGAGGAACTCAACTTGCCAGCCATATGAATGAGCCACTTTGGAAATGAATCCTCCAACTCCAGTCAAGCCTTCAGATGACTGCAGCCCCAGCCTGCACCTTGGCTACAACCTCTTGAGAGACCCAAACGTTTCCTAGTGCTGCCTAAATAGGAGCCTTAATTGTGGTTTGACCTGCTGGGTTTTCTGGCTTCTAGTACAGAAAAATAAATGTATTTCTTGTATTCCAAAACTGTAAATCTGAATATTCTGTAGAAACATTGTTAAAAATGGTATTTGAGTTTCATGATAGCTTGAAGAGCAAGAATTATGCTATCTACATGTAAATTTAATAAATGTCTGTGGCCTCGTATGAGACTCCAACGCAATATCTAATGTTGCTTCCATTGGAAAATCAGCTCCAAGTTACAACCAATGTAAACTATGACCAACCCACTCACAGTTTGGGACTGTTATGTCACACAAATGTTCGTTAAATGTTTTTTTTTTTTTAATATATTGAGGTAGTTTTGTTATATTCC
>NW_012119232.1:328547-337273 GCF_000951035.1 Colobus angolensis palliatus | reverse complement strand
GAGAGAGGGTTTCACCGTATTAGCCAGGATGGTCTCGATCTCCTGACCTTGTGATCCAGCTGCCTTGGCCTCCCAGAGTGCTGGGATTACAGGCGTGAGCCACTGCGCCCAGTCGATTAAGTGTTTCTTAAACAGACTACCAAGCTTCTTGGGCACAATAAGTCTACTTAGATCAACCAGTATAACATCCATAGTACATATGTGATAATGTGAACATACGTGGATTCCTAATAAATATTTGACTGAGTCTTAATGAATAATCATTGAGAGTTTTCTCTTACTCAGTTTGCTGATTGATTTATGTAGATGATTTTGGAGTCACATACTTGATACCTTGAAGGGAGTTTGTTAATTTCAATATTTTCTTTTCAAGGAAACCACATAATCTGGACTAAACAATTTAAAGGCTTTTATAGGCTGGGCGTGGTGGCTCACGCCTGTAATTCCAGCACTTTGGGAGGGCAAGGCAGGTGGATTACCTGAGGTCAGGAGTTCAAGACCAGCCTGACCAACATGGAGAAACCTTGTCTCTATAAAAATATAAAATTAGCTGGGCCTGGTGGCACATGCCTGTAATCCCAGCTAATCGGGAAGCTGAGGCAGAAGAATCGCTTGAACCTGGCAGGCAGAAGTTGCAGTGAGCTGAGATCTCACTACTGCACTCTAGCCTGGGCAACAACAGCAAAACGCTGTCTCAAAAAAAAAAAAAAAAAAAAATTAAAAATTAAAAAAGGCTTTTAAATAAATAAAAACTAGTAATTATTGCCTTAACATGACCATTCAACATTCCAGCAAGACAACAAACTAGCACTACATCTTTAATGTGGTATAGTTTAGGAAGAGATGTTACATACCTCATACTAGTTATGCCATAATCAGGTGATACTGATCTGTGAAGTCCTTCTCTTGAACAGTCATTTTGTAAACTAAAGAATTAAAGGCCCTCCTCTCCATAAGGAATAGTACTGAGCAACATTTTTGTCCAATAAATGCTTATACTGAATAGACACATTTGGAATGATATAAATAAGTCACCTATATGTACTTTTCAGGGGCCTTAACTATCAATAAATCAATGTTGTTTGTAACATCCCATGCATTTTTTGTTTTGATTTTGAGACAGGGTCTCACTCTGTTGCCCAAGCTGGAGTGCAGTGGTGCAAACATAGCTCACTGTAACAGTCAATCTCCTGGGCTCAAACAATCCTCCTACCTCAGCCTCCCAAGTAGCTGGGACTACAGGCCTATGTCACCATGCCCTTTTTTTGTGTGTGTGGTAGAAATGGGGTTTCCCTGTTTCCCAGGCTGGTCTTGAATCCCTGGGCTCAAGCAGTCCGTCCACCCTGGCCTCCCAAAGTGCTGGGATTACAGGTGTGAGCCACCACACCCAGCCTACCATGCATCCTAATTCAATCTTCTTTTCCACAAAAGCAACTGTCACAGTAATAGCAAAATTCATTCACTTATTTATAACAAACATAATATCTGTAAAGAGAAATAAGGTTTACAAATCAAGCTTCTATAACTTTTCTTGAAGTATGCCATGATAACATGTGGAATATATCTGCATTTAGTTTTTAGATACTGCAATATTTAGAAATAGTTAGAAGGAGCATAAAACACTGAGTGCTATTTTGTAAACACATGTAATTTAAACGGTTAAAAGAAAAATATCTGAGCTTTTGACTTCCTATTATTCAAAAAACAATGTGTTTTTCGCTGAGTTGGTTAGCAGTTGCACCATACAACATTTATTTGCTAGCTTCAATTTCTAAGGTAAAGGTGGGAAAATAGGTTAAATGTCTTACTAGCTTCCACAACAACTCAGAGGTGAGATCATATGATACTTTTAGCCTTTAAATTCTAATTATATGTTAAGGTAGGAAAATGAGTTCTTCATGAGCCATTTAGACTTTGGTTAAAAAGTAAACCAAGGAAAATGTTTCTTTGGTACAGCTGTTTGAAGACACTAAAATCTCCCAATTACTGCTTTAAGAAATTCCTGTAACGATTCCTGGGAAATTTTTGCTTCCATAGCTATCTATCACTCAGGGAAAATTTTATTCTCTTCGACTAGCTCTAGTTAATTCCTTTTAGAAAGTAAGGGTTTACAGACTAATTCTTCCAGATCTATAGTAATTATTTTCCATCGAATTGGCTTGCTTAGTTGCCTTACCTATAGTATATTTTCTTCATAGTAAATGGCAAGCAGCTAAAACACTGTTTATAGATCCTGTTCTCATCTGTTTCTAGTTCCAATCCACATTTTGCGCAGCCAGTATATACGATGTTGGGAAGAGAAGAGAAAATACTCTTCAGAGAACTGTGAGCGTTTAGAGCTATCTTCTGAGTTGCTGTAATAGGAAATGCCAGCTCTGAAATCTGGGCTTTAATTTGAATCACTCCTATAAAGGACAAACAGATATATTATAAATTATTGGGCCAAAATTATAACTTTAATTTACAAACATGGCTAATTTTATAGTTGATTTACAGTCACTTGTAGTAAAAGGATACATGGAAGTCTTGTTCTTGGTCTTCTTTACTATTTTCCTAGAATCTAAAGGCAGGGGGTCTGGCTGCAACTGAGAGCAGGTTTACTTGGCTAATTTGGCTGAACATGTGGTGTTTCCTTCCTCCCCATCCTCTGGAATCAGGCAACGTAAGTTCAATACCTCCTTTAGAAGAAATCCCTTCGACTACTTGAAACTAGCTAACATGCCCTCTCTCCTTGCCCTGTCTTCTTTTTAATTGATCATAGTCAAAAGCCAAATAGGAGGTGAACTTTTCTTCTTCTCTCTACCCAAAACTATCAATAGCCTGTCCTCTTTTAAACTTTTTTCCAACTTCCCGCTCACCATTATCATCTATATACTCTGGGTGTAGGTTATAAAAAGTTCTCATTTATTAATCGTTTCTCAGGTGACTCATGAGAAACCTCAAGCATATTCATAATTCACTACTAATGGCTCATCCATTCACCAGTAAACAAATACTGAACATCTACTATCCCCGAGACATTATTTTTTCCTAATTTACTTTTGTCTTACTGTGTACCGGTGAGGTCGTTTTTCTGAGCATTATTTTCCCTCTCTCCACAGTCAATTTAAAGGCTTCTTTAGGCCTTAAGCCTTCAAATTTATTCTTCTTCATCCTCTCAGAAGTAAGAATACTCCAGGTCAAGAACTAATCACTCTGGTGTCCTACTGTTTTTTGGTTATCTCTTTCAGAGTTCAGTTAATGATGAGTCTTTCGTTCTTAACTTCATTTGCTTTAGTCTTTCAATGCCCAAAGATAGTTTCATCATCTCTTCCAATTGTATCACATATCCCTACATAAGTTAGCAGGAGTGCATAGCGATCAAATACGTAACGAGCTGTAGAAGATTCAATACCACATTTTTCCAAAGACATGTTAAATTACTACATTTTGTTTTGTTTTGAGACAGTCTTACTCTGTCATCCAGGCTAGAGTGCAGTGGTGCAATCTTGACTCACTGCAGTCTCAACCTCCCTGGGCACAAGCGATCCTCCCACCTCAGCTTCCTGAGTAACTGGGACTATAGGCACACACCACCACAACTGGCTAATTTTTGTATTTTTTGTGGAGATGGGGATTTGCCATGTTGCCCAGGCTGGTCTCCAACTCCTGGGCTCAAGTGATCCCCTCTTCTTGGCCTCCCAGAGTGCTGGGATTACAGGCTTGAGCCAATGTGTCTGGCCTAAAAAATCATGTAAAAAAAATTTCAATTTTTATTTTAGATTCACGGAGTAGATGTGCATGGTTTGTTACATGGGCATATTGTCACCCAAGTAGAGTCTTCTGTAGTAAGCAGAGTACCCAACAGTTAGCTTTTCAACCCTTACTCTCCTCCCTCCACTCAAAAAGTGTTTTTTTTTTGTTTTTTTTTTTGAGACAGAGTCTTGCTCTGTCGCCCAGTCTGGAGCGCAGTGGCGCAATCTCGGCTCACTGCAAGCTCCGCCTCCTGTGTTCAAGCAATTTTCCTGCCTCAGTCTCCCAAGTAGCTGGGACTACAGGCACCCACATCATGCCTGGCTAATTTTTGTATTTTTAGTAGAGGCAGGGTTTCACCATGTTGGCCAGGCTGGTCTCGAACTCCTGACCTCAAATGATCCACCCACCTCGGCCTGCCACAGTGCTGGAATTATAGGCATGAGCCACTCCGCCCAGCCTAAAAAATTCTTAATAATCCAATTCTTAATAATTCAATAATTTTAAAAGAATGTTCACATAATCCTATCATTTTGTAAATTTATACGCCTCTTGAAAAGAATTAAAAGGTCATGTTGAATGTGGACTTTGCTTTCAAGGGGATCACTCCTGCTGAGCACTGAAATTCTGCTGGCAATAAGATGAGGTACTGGGTAAGCATCTTCATTTCTTTACAAGGACTCAGGCCTAGCCTCATCTCCCTCTGGCTTTTGTTGTGCAAGCAGATCCTTCTAGGAAATGCTCCGATGCTGATCTCTCTTTCTCCTTTTATTTAACTATAAAATAGGTTAGGGAAAAGTTGCTTGTGTTTTCATATTCTCTCTCTATTTTTGTCTTAAAAACACATACACTATGACAGAAACTATGAATTCAGCCCTCATAGCTGAACATAAAGAGAATGAAAAAGGCTAAAAGGGCCTCTGTGAACAAAGCCTCTGAAGGACTGATTTGAATGGCACAGTTTTGGCATAGCTTCCCAATGAGGAGCACACCTCCAGGATTTCCAAGAACATGCACAATTTCTGACTGCATCCTCAAACAAGTGGGGCTATATCCTCGGAATCTTTCATCATCAGTGCGGTGTTGTCCATGATGTTGTTTATTTTTATTTTTAGACCTAATTCTAGGACTTCAATCCCAGCAGATAACTGTTTTGTGTAAGCAGTAAGTAACAGAGTTGACTTCTCCATGGCACCAAACTAAACGTCTCTGCAAAGTAATGTAGCCCCTCAACTGTGTCTGGCATTCCTTCCTGTGGTGACCACCTCCGTATGTCTGTGGAGTTTGAGAAGCAGAGCACTGGAGGGGCATATGAATATAAAACTGGCTTAGGAACTTACATGATACTATAACATTACCAAGATTTTACCAGTTAGTATAAATCTAGAGTCTTTTATGGCCATAAAGCAACTTCCATTTTTGAAAATGGTATGAAAATTTTATAGTATAAAAGCTTGTAAATTTTCTATCATCTGTGCTTATCTTCCAGAAATATTATTAATTTAAATTATCTGCTGGTATTAGTAAATGTTTCAGTGTAGAACTAGGAATAAGAAGTTCTTCTCTGAGAATGAAATCTCTGTATCCAATTATAAGTTGGGTTTTTTGAGAGGTGTTGTCTTTTTTGTTTTCTGCCCGTATTCTCCTTAGCATAGTTTTATGATATAACAATGCTAACCTTCAATCATATATTGGAAAACATATTTACACACATATGTGAATTAACCCAACTAGTTAAAATTTTAATCTGGCATTTGGCCAAGATAAAGTAAGGAACTGAATTTATGGTCCCACCTTGTCATATAATAAAAAGTAGGTATTTGTTCTTTGTCCCTGGTTCCTGGCACATAGTTCCTAAAGCTACTAGAATCTAGTTCAGATATTTGCAAAGATTTATATTTCACTTTTATGTAGAATTATACATTTTTACCACAAGTGGTATCCTTTTTGCTTATATTAAAACTAGCACTGGGCTGGGTATGGTGGCTCATGCCTGTAATCCCAGCACTTTGGGAGGCCAAGGCAAGAGGATCACTTGAGTCCAGGAGTTTGAGACCAGACTGGGCAACATAGGGAGACTCTGTCTCTACCAAAATAAATAAATAAATAAATAATTGTGTGTGGTGGTGTGCACTGATGGTATGCACTAGCCTTCCCTTCCCTCCTCAGCTACTCGAAAGGCTGAGGTGGGAGAATCACTTAAACCTGGGAGGTGGAGGCTGCAGTGAGCTGTATTCACACCACTATATTCCAGCCTGGGCAACAGAACAAGACCCTGTTTCAAAAGAAATAAAAATAGCAGAATTTATGTGTATAAAGATCTTACCTGAACACTTATCCTCTAGGTGGGTTGCTAAGTCTGATATCTTCACAAAGGAGGGTGTACTTTTTTGAAATTTTGCTTTAAATGTAATTGCCCTTATATCATCATCAAACAAGCACTCACAGGATGACCAAGGCGTTGTATGCAACTCTAGGTTTTCTAGTGTGTAATTGCGCTGAACAAAAAGATATTTAAATTCCCAAATATAACCTTAAACAAAAGCAGTAAAACAAAAGTCAGCAAAAAGGAAAAAAAAAAAAAATCTAGGCTTAGTATCAGATGAAATAGATTGATCTGATTAAGTCAGCTGAATACTAATCTTTTATCACTAAAGAGTTTGGGTAAAAAGAGATAAAATATGAATGGTGCATTAAGACAATAGAAGCATGCTAGAGATTATTATCATTATTATTGTTAGTATTATTTTTTCCGAGACAGAGTCTTGCTCTGTTGCTCAGGCTGGAGAGCAGTGGTGTAATCCTGGCTCACTGAAACCTCCACCTCCCAGGTTCAAGCAATTCTCCTGCCTCAGCCTCCTGAGTAGCTGGTATTATAGGCGCGTGCCACCACTCCCGGCTAATTTTTGTATTTTTAGTAGAGACAGGGTTTCACCATGTTGGTCAGGCTGGTCTCCAACTCCTGACCTCATGATCCACCCACCTCGGCCTCCCAAAGTGCTGGGATTACAGGCATAAGCCTCCATGCCCGGCCGCTAGAGATAATTTTAATAAAATATTTTCTAAAGATTCCTTGCCCTCGGCTGGGCACAGTGGCTCACGCCTGTAATCCCAGCACTTTGGGAGGCTGAGGTGGGCGGATCACAAGGTCAGGAGATCGAGACCACGGTGAAATCCCGTCTCCACTAAAAATACAAAAAATTAGCCAGGCGCGGTGGTGGGCGCCTGTAGTCCCAGCTACTCAGGAGGCTGAGGCAGGAGAATGGCGTGCACCCGGGAGGCGGAGCTTGCAGTGAGCTGAGATCACACCACTGCACTCCAGCCTAGGGGACAGAGCAAGAATCGGTCTCAAAAAAAAAAAAAAGATTCCTTGCCCTCCTGAATGGTCATCATTTATCATAACCAACTGCTTTACAGAGTAGACAATTCTCATGTATCTATCCATAGGCAAAGTTTTGTTTTCTTTTGTTTAAAGAAAGGACACTGAAATGAACCTAAGTCTAATATTTCACTCATATTTCAATACCTTAGTTACCTTAGTTAACTTTTCTAGAACAAAAAGCATTTAGACACAATAGCACTTATTTTTAACTCTCAGTAACAATTCTAATTCTTAAAGCCACAGTAACATAGACCTTGCCCAATAATCATACTCTGTATTAGTAAATTCAACTTCAAAACTATAATAAAACAAAAGAGGGTTTCTTAGCACTAATGTTTCTGATCACATCAGCTGTCTTTTGAGTTTCCCACTTACTTCAGACCATACATCTAATTTACTACACCTACTCATCTCCTTAGTTTCTTTCACTAGAGATTTTTTTTTTTTTTTTGGTGGAAAATCATCAAACACGTCAGTAAATCTGTAAGGACAGAGCATCACTAGCTAGAACTAAAGTATATATTCCAAGTTACTGCTTAAAACCAATCACTAAAATAGCTTTCTTGTCTTATTACAAAATACCTGCTTAAAAAAGTAAGCTAAGAGAAGCCAAGTAAATAAACATAGAGCAGTCATAATCTCAACACCCTAAATAAACAGTTAATGCTTTAGCAGACAACCAGTTTGGGATTTTATTTACTGGGATTGACTTAGTAAGTCAAATATAGTTTTATATGTATGTATTACTCTACGTTGCTTTTAAATATTACATAATATGCCATTGTCCAGATACACCAAAATCTTAAAAATTATTACAGCAACCCTCTATTTTGAGGGACTCGGGTTGTTTTTTATTTTTCACTATTATACATGATACCATGATAAACCCATTTTCAGCTACATCTTTACACATAGTTATGATAAATTCCTAGAGCTATAATTATTGGGCTAAAAGTACCCCCAATTTGTTCATATTAATTGTCAGTTATCCTCAAGAAAGGTTCTGCCAGTTTGCATTTACAATAGCTGATGACAGTAGCTGTTTTCCCATATCTCCTCTACCAATTTTTTAAAAGAAAAATCATCTATCATCATTACTTTGTGTTTTCAATTACTTGTCAGAACAATTTTTCCAAGTATTTATTGGCCATTTTTACTTCTTCTTTGGGGACTTGCCTCCTCATATCCTTTCCCCATTTATCTCTATAGATATGTGTCTTTCACTTACTGCATTATTTTCTGACAATGTAATTTTTTTTGTTTTTTTGCTTGCCTTTCAATTTTGTATATGGTGGTTTCTATGTATAATAGTTTTTGTTGCAGGATTTTATTTACCCTACCAACCTTTGCATTACAAATAATTTTGCCCATATTTTCTTCTACTATTCATTGTTTCATTATTTTTATATTTGAATCTCTAATGTACCTGAAATGTATATTGGCACAAACATAAAGTATAAATTTAATTATATTTTTTCTCAAATTGTTAGCCAGATTTTCCAAACATTATTCTTTTATTTTAAAAAGCAAAAGGTTTTAATTTAATTTTATTTTTTTATTTTTATTTTATTTTTTTTTTTTTGAGACGGAGTCTCGCTCTGTTGCCCAGGCT
>NW_012119232.1:323391-328317 GCF_000951035.1 Colobus angolensis palliatus | reverse complement strand
GGATTACAGGCTTGAGCCACCGCGCCCGGTCAATTTTATTTTTAATTATAAAATAAAATATATTTATTGTAAAATATTTAAACGGTAAAGACAAGGGAGGTAACAGGTGAAACAAGACTGACCGTGTTTGATTTAATAAGCTGGCTAATAGGTACTTAAGTTCATTATGCTGGCCGAGCGCGGTGGCTGGCTCATGCCTATAATCCTAGCACTTTGGAAGGCTGAGGCAGGTGAATCACCTGAGGTCAGGAGTTCAAGACCAGCCTGGTCAACATGGTGAAACCTCGTCTCTACTAAAAATACAAAAATAAGCTGGGCGTGGTGGCACATGCCTGTAATTCCAGCTACTTGGGAGGCTGAGGCAGGAGAATTACTTGAACCCAGGAGGCGGAGGTTGCAGTGAGCAGAGATCGCACCACTACACTTCAGCCTGGGTGACAAGAATGAAACTCTGTCTCAGAAAAAAAAAAAAAAAAAAAATTCATTATGCTTAGTATTCTCTCTACTTTTGTATATGCTTGAAGGCCTTTGTAATTTTAAAAGTAAATGCAGATGCTCACACATAAAATTCAAACTAAAGGTATAAAGAAAAAAATTAAAGCACACATAATACTACTATACAGAAATAACCACTACTAGCATTTTGGTATACATACATATTTCCAGATTTTCAAATGTACATACGTATTTACAGATACATTTTTATTAAAATGAGATACTATTACACAAAAAGGGTTTTCTTGAAAATTTTAATGTATTAACTTATGTAAACAAAAAAATATTTATTATATGTTAACATAATATATTTTCTATACATGAAGTTTTACAATCCACTTTTTTTTTTTTTTAAGATGAGAACTTGAACTCCTGGGCTCAAGCAATCCACCCACTTCGGCCTCCCAAAGTACAGAGTTAACAGGCATGAGCCACCGCACCTGGCCTATAATCTACTTTTTAAACTAAATAACACATGACATATATCTTTCCAAGCTAATGAACATAGACATTTTTTATAGTTAAAATATTTATGTATTCACCCAGAACACAAATATTCCCTTAACTGTTTTCCCATCCACTGAAATAAGCTCAAGCTCTCATATTTGTATTGTGTGACCTTATCTTCCTGATCACAGTTTTTTGAATCAAATTTACTCTGGGCAATCAGATTCTCTTTGCTGGGAATTTGGAAATGGGGCTGGTCACTTGAAAAGAAAATTAAAATCAGGAAAACAGAATCACTTAAGTAATCCTTCAAAATTGGTATTTTTATCTCAAAAAGACTGATGTGAGGTATTGAGGTAGATGTTAAAACTTTAAAATGATGGTTATAAATAAGGGGGGCTGGATGAATGAATGCACAAAGAACAACATCTTAATTCCTGGATTCATATGCTTTCAGCACTAACCTAAACACCATCGAATCACCTAGAGACAACTGTAATTTCTCTTCTATTAACTAAAAAACTATTAGTTTTAAAAGAACATTCACATTAAACATGGAGCAATCTGCTTTGTTACGGCTCCACTATACCTGTGACCTACATTCTTGTGTAGCATGCACTAGACTCATGTTCTCAGCCAGGCTATGGTGGTCAATGATCATAGTTAGTCTATCACTGATACATGTTTGTCAGCTTGCTCAACCAAACAAACATCTGTCCCTGTTTGATCTTAACATAAAAGTCCAAAGTTAGACTTATCTCAAATCCGAGTCATAGCTATTAATGATTAAGAGAGACAATGTGACAGGTCCTACCTACAAATAACTATTTGGAAGGCAGAAGTTTGGAGAGGCATTAACTCTTTCAGGTAAAAAAATAATAATATACTGAATCAATCTCTAAATTAATTTAGCAGGGAAAAATAACTCATAAGCCACGAATGAAACTAAAGGATCTCACAATAGCAAAGGGAAGATATTATACTACTTTAATGAAACATCAATTCTGTTTAATTCAATATACCAGAAATAATTTATGCTTTAAAGAAAAATGTAATCATGGGTCATATTTTAACACTGAACATTCTAGGGATGGCTAACAGTGCATGCTTTTAAAACAACTATAATAAAAATATGAAACCAGTAATTTATTGAACAGTAATTGTGACTTCAAAGAGTTAAGGTAACTCCCCTGACATCTGCCTTATAATCAGAGAGTTTATTTATCAGAGTACTTTGGCTGAAAAAAAATTGTAGAAGCTTTGCCAGAATTAAATGTTTAAGGAATGTTATTTGAAGCAGGTAATATCTTCACTAAAAAGGTAAAGTAGTATATCTGGAAATAAATTTAAGCCTTTATTTCACCACCATCAATTATTGAGGACTTATTAGATAAATGAATTGCTACAAGAGGTACAAAATTTTAGCAGAAGAAATTTGCAGAAGAATATTCAATCATGATCACTTGTATTTCAAACACTGTCTAGTCTCTTAAGATTTTCTCCATCTCGGGCTCATAAACATTAATCATTTACCGAAATATAAATAGGTTAAATGCTTTTTGGTGTATTTACCTTTTTTCCTTTGAAGCTGAGGGTACCAGGCTGCTCCAGGACCCCATAATACAAGCACATAATGTTGATCTTGGGCCTGTTCCACTGTTAACATAACTTTTTTCTGCTTCTGTCCTCTATAACTGTATACTGCCTCTGGAAAAGGAAAATGAGTATCTTAGATGACATTACTCTATCACATGTGATACTATACTTTAATAGCTGATGATACATATATAGTGATAACCAAATGGTACCCTAAGATGGTCTTATATCTTAATTTTTTCATAATCTAAAATTAAGGAAGCAGTCAAAATGTTTACCTGTCAGTACAGTGAAATCAACAACTCTTAGTACTGCATGGACTAATACATCAGGCTGAAGGTGCTCCAATTCTACAAAGTCTATACTGTTCACCCTCTGAGGCTGCCTCGGAGGAAGATCTCTGAGGTAGGAATGTTTTGAGGACACATATGCCAGTAAGTCTTGAAGTACAACATCACTAACTACACTGGAATCTAAGGGAAAAAAATACATACAGACAAAATATGGCAACATTATATTTTTCTTGACAAATAATATTTTTTAGAACTGTATTTTATGTTATAAAGTATGATTAGATATAAAATATAGTTTTGTTTTCTCTAAAACATGTACAATAGCTACGTCTTGAATCAGTTTCGATGTAAAAATAAACTTGATATTTTTAATCAATGGAAATGGAATTATTTACTATCCCCAAGAAACTTGTGCTGTTCCCATACTTCTCTACTTTGTTAATAATATCATTTTTCTATCAATTAACCAAACACAAAATTTCTGTTCTTTTTTGATTCCACCACCCTGTAACAGCCAATCGGTTCCGCAATCCCTAGAGTCTGATTTGATCCCAGGCTCTGCCGTTCTTCCTCAAGCCCCTGGGGACTTCCCTTCTGAAACAGGCTCAGAGCCACCTCACTGGTTCTCTCCCTGAGTGTGCCTTACTCTTTCCACAGTGAGGCCTCTGTCCTCACCAATTTCCAGCTGCAAGGCTGTCATCCTCTTCTCGCCCTACCCAATACCACATAGAATGGTGACCACTATAGACTCACAGTGCTGCTTCTTTCCCTGAGCTCAGAGAGCTTCTGAGCATCTGCCACATTGTGATATTTTTCAAGTATTGGCTTGGTTATTTAATTCTTCAGTTATTATATCTTTTAAATGTTTTTCTTTCCTAGCTCATATTTTTTTCTCATTTGTTATTAAGGTAGAGTTTCTATACATTAAAATGCATATATTTTAAATGTACAGGCTGATGAGTTTTGCTGATTAAATTTCTCTGAAGGCAAAAGAAGTATGCTTGAGTACATGATTGACTGCTGACCAAAAATAAGATACTGGCAATAAACACTTAAGTACTTTTTAGAAAGCAGAGTCCATAAACTGATTTGTGATTCTTCTTTCCTTCCTTTAGACAGTAAAAGGGATATAACAGGTGAAACAAGACTGACCATGTTTTAATAAACTGGCTAATAGGTACTTAAGTTCATTTTGCTTTGTATTCTCTACTTTTGTATATGCTTGAAGGCTTTCATAATAAAAGTTTTTAAAAGTAAATGCAGATGCTCACACACACATAAAATTCAAATTAAAGTTACAAAGAAAAAATTAAAACCACACGCAATACTACCAGACTGAATTTTTCTTTCACAATATTTCCAGCAAATCTGGAATCAGAAGAGCTGTATTCAAATTCTGGTTTTGTCAATAATAAGCTCGGTGAACTTGTACATAACTTCTCTGGGCTTCATTTTTCATGAACAAGATAGAGCTTTTTGGGGAACAAAAAGATCTCTGACATCAAATTATGTATTTGTTCGTGATTCATAAAATTTACATGGAAACACCTGGTTATTTAGATTCCAAAAAAAGTCTACCTCATGGAAACATTGTGTTGATGTTTGACTTATATATTTAATAATATTCAAAATCAATTTATATTCTTGTCACATTATCAGAACTAGGTTTGTAAAACATGTAACACCTCACTATAAAGACGAAAGAACAGAAGTCTTTTCAACTTTTACTTTAGATTCGGGTGTACATGTGCAGGTCTGTTACCTGGGTATACTGTGTGATAGTGAACTTTGCGGTACAAATGATCCTGTCACCCAGGTACTGAGCATAGTACCCAACATGTAGTTTTTCAACCCTTGCCCCTCTCTCTCCAGTAGTCCCCAGTGTATATTGTTGCCACCTCTATATCCATGAGTAGCCAATGTTTAGCTCCCACTTATAAGTGAGAATATATGTTATTTGGTTTCTTGTTCCTCCCTCAATTCACTTAGGATAATTGCCTCCAACTGCATCTGTGTTGCTGCAAATATATATATATGTGTGTGTGTGTGTATGTGTGTGTATATATATGTATGTGTATATATATATATATAATAT
>NW_012119232.1:285846-323341 GCF_000951035.1 Colobus angolensis palliatus | reverse complement strand
TATATATATATATAATATATATATTTTTGAGACAAGGTGTCACTCTGTTGCCCAGGCTGGAATGCAGTGGCACAATCTCAGCTCACTGTAAACTCCACCTCCCGGGCTCAGGTGATCCTCCCACTTCAGCCTCCCAAATAGCTGAGATCACAGGTGTGCACCACCACACTAATTTTTTTGTATTTTTTGTACAGACAGGGTTTTGCCACATTGCCCAGGCTGGTCTCAAACTCCTGGACTCAAGCAACCTGCTTGCCTCAGCCTGTCAAAGTGTGGGAATTACAAGCATGAGCCACCACGCCAGACTGATTTCATTCCTTTTTATGGCTGCGTAGAATTCCATGGTGTGTATGTACCACATACCCTTTATTCAGTCCTCCACTGATGGCCACCTAGATTGATTCCATGACTTTGCTATTGTGAATAGTGCTACAATGAACATTCAAGTGCTTATGTCTTTTTGGTAGAACAATTTGGTTTTTTTTGGATATATACCCAGTAATGGGATTGCTGAGTCAAATCACAGTTCAGTTTTAACTTCTTTGAGAAAACCCCAACCTGTTTTCAACAGTGGCTGAACTAATTTACATTCCCGCCAACAGTATATAGGCATTTCCTTTTCTACACAGCCTACCAACATCTGTTGTTTTTTGACTTTTTAATAATAGTTGTTCTGGGGCTGGGAGTGGTGGCTCACACATAATTCCAGCACTTTGGGAGGCTAAGACAAGAGGCTCGCTTGAGCTCAGGAATTCAGGGCCAGCTTGGGCAACATGACAAAACCTGGTCTCTACAAAAAATACAAAAATTAGCCGGGCGTGGGGGCATACACCTGTAGTCCCAGCTACTCAGGAGGCTGAGGTAGAAGAATCTCTTGAGCCTAGGAGATTCAGGCTGCAGTGAGCCATGATCAGGCCACTGCACTCTAGCCTGGGTAACAGAGTGAGATCCTGTCTCTAAAAAATAAATTTTAAACAAGTATTATTAGGTCCCACTTTTCAATTTTTGGTTTTGTTGCAATTGCTCGAGGGCTTCATCATAATTCTTTCCCAGAAGTCTTTTCCAAAAACACAATATATTGATCACAAATAAGAATGCTCTCATGAGTTGTAACCACTTCCAAAATCAAAACCAAATTAGTGAAATCAGTAACCAAATTGGTTTACTCTTTCAGAAGAAAACCAACTGCAATATTCTCAAAATGTCCACTGGTAGCTGTTTCCCTACATCAAAACAAAACTTTACAATATACTTTATTTAGCTACTAACCTGTAAAAAATAAAGCACCATAAATTCCTGTGTATGTGTAAAAACAAAGATTTTGAAGTAACTTCTAAAGATTATCTAATTAGTTCAAGATTTTTCACATCATTCTACAAAAACATGAAACTCTCTAGGGATTCATAGAATATTCTCCATCCAGAATTTTGTCATAAGAGTTTTATGAAATTACTTAACTATTACTTGAATCTAGATCATCCTTAAAACCAGAGATATCTACATTTCCCAAATATCTTGCAAAATATTTGCATACCATGTTATTTTCATTATTTCAAAACATTCCTTCCCCTTTTATTGTATCAACATAATAAGATATGCTGAATTTTACTTAGAAGCCATTTAGCTATCATAAACACACACACACACACACACACGCTTTCCAAGACGTAACACCTTCGAATATTCATAATAAAAGAAATCTCAAAATTAAAAAGTTAACTGACTTCAACCGGGCAAAACCACACCATCTTAGTTACTATAGGTTCATACTAAGTCCTGACAGCTGATAGGGCAAATTATTCTTCCCTGCTTTTATTCTTAAAATGCCCTGGTTGTTTCTGACCACTTACTCTTCTACATAAATATCATATAATCTTATCAAATTACATGAAAATCTTATTGGTCTTGAACTCTTTGCCTCAAGAGATCCTCCTGCCTTGGCCTCCCAAAGTGCTGGCATTACAGGCATGAGCCACTGCGCCCTTGAAATCTTACAAGGATTTTTATTGAACATGCACTGAATTTACAAATCAACTTGAAAAGAACTGAAATCTTCACAATGTTAAATCTTCCAATCAATGAATAAGGTATATATTTATTTCATTCTTTGTTAGTTTTTCTTCATTTTAATTTTTTTCCTGTTTTAGATCTTGCACATACTTTGTTACATTTATTACTATTAGTATAAAATAATATTATTGTCAATGCCACCTTCCTTTGTTATTGTTAGTTGCTCTGCTCTAGAAATGTGATTGACTTTTGCATGTTAATCTTATATCCAGCAACTCTGCGAAACTTTCCCATTATTTCTAATAATTTGTTTGTAGTTTTTAGAGTAAAAAGGTATGTAAACCATCTATAACAAAGGCAGTTTTATTTCTACCTTTCCAATCTTTACATATCTATTTTTCCATGTTTTATTGCACTGGTTAATAACTCTAATATGGTGTTGAAGAAAAACAGTAATAGTAGTATCCAAGTTATATTCCTGAATTTTAAAAGGAATGCTTCTATTATTTTTCCAATTAGGATGACAATTGTTCTGGGTTTTCTAAAGACACTCTTTATGAAGTTAAGAAAAATTTTATTCTATTCCTAATGAACAGGTGTTGCCTTTTATCAAAAGCTTTCTTTGTACTTACTGAGATGATCGTATATAGCTCTTTTAAAAACTCTGTCTTGAACTAATGTAAGACTCACAAAAAAGCTGCAAAAATAGTACAGAGTGCCCTTATATTCCTCACTATGTCGACAAATGTGGGCATCTCACATATTATAAATTATCTTAAACAGGAAGCTAACATTAATTAAATATTGTTAATTAAAATATAGATGTTATTTAAATTTTACCAATTCTCCTATTCATATCCTTTTTCTATGTAGGACTTAATCCAAGATCCCACCTCACATTTAGTTGTTATTTCTCTTTGGTCTTCTCTAATCTGTAAGAGTTTCTCAATCTTTTCTTTTTCATTACCTTGACACTTATGAAGAATCTTGATCAATTACTTAGTAGAACATCCTTCCCTTTGGGTTTTTCCAGTGTTTTACACCTGGAATGAAGTTACGGATTTTTGGCAATTCCACAAAAAATATGGTGGGTCCTTCTCAATGGATAATATCAAAGAATTTATGATACCCATACATCTTATTACTGGTGATATTTACCCTGATCACTCAGTTACGTTGGTGTCTGAAGAGTTTCTTTCCTATAAATTTATTATTTTCCCTCTAGTAAGCTGGTATCTTGGGGAGATACTTTGAGACTATGCAATGCTCTCTCTCCTCAAAGTTTCACCTACTAATTTTAGCATCTATCAGTGGATCCGTGTCGGTGCAGTATTTATTATTGTGATCTCTGCCTGATGGTAGTTCTCTATTTTTGTGTTTTGTATTTTTTTTTTTTTCTTGAGACAGAGTCTCACTCTGTTGCCCGGGCTGAAGTGCAGTGGCATGATCACGGCTCACTGCAGCCTCAACCTCCCAGGATCAATCAATCCTCCCACCTCAGCCTCCCGAATAGCTGGGACTATAGGAATACACCTCCAAACCAGGTTAATTTTTCTATTTTTTGTAGAGATGGGGTTTTGCCATGTTGCCCAGGCTGGTCTCGAACTCCTGGGCTCAAGCCACCCACCTGCCTCAGCCTCCCAAAGTGCTGGGATTATAGGCATGAACTACTGAACATGGCCAGTAATTCTCTATTTTTTTTTCTTTTCTCTCAGATTTATTAACTGGAATTCCATTGGAAGGAAGAGCTCTCTCTTCCCCACTAGTTAGATAATGAAATAAATATATCTTTATATCAGTAAGGATTTGTAAATATTTTAATCTATGGGTTCTAATCCAATACTATCATTATTTTCTTACTCAAATTGCTTCAGGGTTAGCCAGTAGGTGCTCCTTCAGGTTGGCTCTTGCATTATTTCAACATGTGTTGTCTGGCACCACTAGACGTCCAGGCTCATCCTGAATTTGCCCTGACCCAGTCCTGTAATCAACCACTTTTAGCAGAGCTTGTTCCTTTCATTAGAGAATAATGTTGGCCAGGCACAATGGCTTACACCTGTAATCCCAGCGTTTTGGGAGGCCAAGATGGGTGGACTGCTGAAGCCCAGGAGTTCAAGACCAGCCTGGCCAACATGGTGAAAGCCCATCTCTACTAAAAGTACAAAAATTATCTGGGCGTGGTGGCAGGCACCTGTAGTCCCAGCTACTTGGGAGGCTGAAGCAGGAGAATTGCTCGAACCCAAGAGGCAGAGGTTGCAGTGAGCACAGATCACGCCACTGCACTCTAGCCTGGGTGACAGAACGAGAGTCCATCTCAAAAAAGAAAAAAAAAAAAAGAAAGAAAGAAAAGAAAATGTTTACAGACCAAGATCTGGGCACCAGGTATGCTCTTTATTACTGGGGAGTCACTGCATCTGTGCTGTGGTCGCTCAGTGGACAGAACTAGGAGATGTATATGTATATGTATGTGTACCCATATACACGGGTATGCCTATATTTCTGTATCCATTTATCTATATTTAAAATCCTCAGTTTATAACAATACCTCTGGTTCGTTTTAACATTCCCTTATTTATAATTTCTTTCTCCATGTGTCTGTTGGCTGTATGAATGTCTTCTTTTGAGAAATGTCTGTTCATATCCTTTGCCCACTTTTTGATGGGGTTGTTTGTTTTTTTCTTGTATATTTGTTTGAGTTCTTTGTAGATTCTGGATATTAGCCCTTTGTCAGACGAGTAGATTGCAAAAATTTTCTCCCATTCTGTAGGTTGCCTGTTCACTCTGATGGTAGTTTCTTTTGCTGTGCAGAAGCTCTTTAGTTTAATGAGATCCCATTTGTCAATTTTGGCTTTTGCTGCCGTTGCTTTTGGTGTTTTAGACATGAAGTCCTTGCCCATGCCTATGTCCATCTGTGACAGACTGGATTAAGAAAATGTGGCACATATACACCATGGAATACTATGCAGCCATAAAAAAGGATGAGTTTGCGTCCTTTGTAGGGACATGGATGCAGCTGGAAACCATCATTCTTAGCAAACTATCACAAGAAGAGAAAACCAAACACCGCATGTTCTCACTCATAGGTGGGAACTGAACAATGAGATCACTTGGACTCGGGAAGGGGAACATCACACACTGGGCTTATCATGGGGAGGGGGGAGGGGGGAGGGATTGCATTGGGGAGTTATACCTGATATAAATGATGAATTGATGGGTTCTGACGAGTTGATGGGTGCAGCACACCAACATTGCACAAGTATACATATGTAACAAACCTGCACGTTATGCACATGTACCCTAGAACTTAAAGTATAATAAAAAAATAATAATAATAATAATTTCTTTCTCCAACAGTGAGAAATCCAGTTCTCCTTATCTACAATCTGTGTACTCATTTGTTCATTCTGGTATATACATAAGGTTACTACTAAGCCACTTCCCTTTGAGAAACATATTTCTAACTAGATTGCAGCATTTATGTACAGTCCTTTCTGTCTTTAGCCTTATAGAATCCAGTCAATATACTCTTCAATATACTCTTTTCCACAGCTTCTTAGGTTTGTTCTTTTCTTCCCCATCCCATTCTGTGTGTTTTATTCATTTCTAACAATATTAGGTTCATTCGTAACAATATTAGGTTCATTTGTTAGTGTCACTTCCTCCTGACCCCTGCTATCCTGTTCCCATTCCCCACTTTCTTCCACCCCTCTCCTACCTGCCCCCTGTAGATGACCAATCTCTTTAGTTTCTGATTTATCCTTCCTGCATTTTCTTTCCACAAATAAACAGAGATATTTTCTTATTCCTCCATTCCTTCTTACAGGAAGGAAGCATACTACATACACTTTTGGGGGGGTTTATGTTTTCACATAACAGTATTTCCCGGGAATCACTCCATGTCAGTTCATAGAGATCTTTTTCATTCTTTTTGTACAACTGTATAGTACACAGGGTTCCACTATGTGACTGTACAATAACTTAGTGAATCATTCTCCTATATATTTTGCAATTATAAACAATACTGCAATGAATAACCTTGTGATATGTGTTTTCAGATTGCTGGAGGTATAGCTTCAGGGTAAATTCCTAGAAGTGGGATTGCTAGGTCGAAAGCTAAGTACGTATGTAATTTTGTTAGATATTGCCAAATATCACTGCAGAAGGGTTGTAGCAATTTGCATTCCTACCACCAATGTGTAAGAGGGCACGTTACCTCACAGTTTCACCAACAGAATGTGCTTTTTTTTTAATTTTGCCAATCTTATAGGTGAGAAATGTTATCTCCATGTAGTTTAATTTGAATTTCTCTAATGATGTTATATTTGATAGCCATTTTTATATCTTTTTTTGAAAATCGACTGTTCATCTCTTTTTCGCATTTTCCCTTTTTCCGGGCTAGAGTGCAGTGGCATGAATACAGCTCACTGTAGCCTCGATCTCCTGGGCGCAAGCAATCCTCCTGCCTCAGCCTCCTATGTAGCTGGGACCATAGGCATGCACCACCACACCTGGCTAATTTTTTGATCTTTTGTAGAGTTAGGGTCTCACTATGTGGCCCAGGCTGGTCTCAAACTCCTGAGCTCAAGTGATTCTCCCACCTCAGCCTTCCAAATGCTATGATTACAGGTGTCAACGAGCACACCCAGCCTTTGTCACTCAAGGTTTAAAAGTTCTTTATATATTAGGGATATTAGCTTTTTGTTATATGTTGCAAATATTTTCTCCAAGTTTGTCAGTTGTCTTTTGACTTTGTTTATGGCGTTTTGGTCATGCAAAATTTATTTTTCTATAGTAAAATGTATCAGTCTTGTCTTCTACTGCCCCTGGATTCTGAGTAATATTAAGAAAAAGCCTTTCCCTACACCAAGATTACAGAAGATTCAATCAGGTTTCCTTCTCATTGTTGCATGATTTTATTTTTGACATTTAGATTATTAATCCATATGGTGTTTATTACTGTTTGTTGTGAGATATGTGTCCAATTTACCCTTTTTTCCAAATGGCTACCCAGTTGTCTCAGCACCATTTATTAAGGAGTTAGCCTTTATCTCACTGATTTCAGATACTATCTTTGTCATATATTAAATTGCTGGGTCTAATTCCAATCTTCTTACTCTATTCCACTGGTCTATTTGTCTATTCATGCATCAGTACTTCACTGTTTTAATTACAGAGGCTTTATAGTATGTTTTAACATCTGGTAAAGCTAGTTCCCCTCCTCTGTAGTTTTCCTTTGTCAGTCTTTTCCTAGCTATTCTCACGAGTCTGATTTCCCATATGAGCTTTAGTATCGACTTTTATATGCCACAACATAGCTTGTTGATATTTTCATTGGAACTACACTGAATTTACATATTAACTTACGAAGAACTGACATCATTATGATGTTGAGTCATCCTATCCAAGAACAGGAAATTTCTTTCCATTTATTTATGTCTTCATTTCTTTCTGGAGTATTTAAATTTTTTCCTTATATAGGCTTTGCATATTTCTTGTTAACTGTATTTTTTTTGTATTTTAAACTATCTTCTTTATTACTATAGTAATGAGTTTTTCACTATCATTATGCCCTCTGTTTATTATTTGTGTATATTAAGTCTAATTACTACTATTATTATTTTTTTGAGACAGGGCCTTGCTCTGTTGCCCAGGCTGGAGTACAGCAGTGCAATCACAGCTCACTGCAACCTCATCCCCCAGCATGGCCTCAAGCAATCCTTTTACCTCAGCCTCCCAAATAGCTGGGACCACAGGTGCATGCCACCATACCCAGCTTTTTTTTCTTTTTCTTTTCTTTTCTTTTTTTTGTAGCCTAGGCTGGTCTTGAATTCCTGGGCTCAAGCTGCCCACCCACTTTCACCTCCCAAAGTGCTGGAATTATAGACGTGAGCCACTGCACTCAGCCTAATAATTTTTTTTTTTTTTTTTGAGACAGAGTCTTGTTCTGTCGCCCAGGCTGGAGGGCAGTGGCGTGGTCTCGGCTCACTGAAAGCTCTGCCTCCCGGGTTCATGCCATTCTCCTACCTCAGCCTCCTGAGTAGCTTGGACTACAGGCACCCGGCACTATGCCCGGCTAATTTTTTATATTTTTAGTAGAGACAGGGTTTCACCTGTGTAGCCAGGATGGTCTTGATCTCCTGACTTCATGACCCACCCACCTCGGCCTCCCAAAGTGCTGGGATTACAGGCGTGAGCCACTGTGCCCGGCCTAATGATATTTTTTAACATTAATTTTGCATCCTGTTATATCACTGAATTCTCTTATTATTTAAATTTATTTTAACTTTGATCCCCTGGAGTTTTCAGGTATGTTATCAGGGCATTTGTAAATAGAGATAATTTCCATTCTTCTTTATCCATTCAGATGCCTCTTCTTTCTTAGAATCTTGCTCTGTCGCTCAGGCTGCAGTTCAATATAGTGGTGCTCACTGCAACCTCCGCCTCCCAGGTTTAGGCAATTCTCATGCCTCTGCCTCCTGAGTAGCTGGGACCACAGGCATGCACCATCACACCTGGCTAATTTTTCATCTTTTTAGTACAGACAGGGTTTTGCTATGTTGGCCAGGCTGGTCTCGAACTCCTGGCCTCAAGTGCTCCGCCCACCTTGGCCTCCCAAAGTGCTGGGATTACAGGCATGAGCCGCCACGCCAGGCCAGATGCCTCTTCTTGTCTAAGTGCATTGGCTGATAATTCTAGTACAAAATGAATAGTTGCAGAGATAGTGGACATCCTTATTTTTTTCCTGGTTTTAATGACAGTGCCTCGAGTGCTTTTCTATTAAAAAAGACACTGGCATTAGGACTAAGTGTATCTATTTTATTGCTATAGTATTAATCATATTATAATTATAATGCTGTATTGATGCTATATTTATTTATTTAAGAAAAAAATTTTTTTGAGACAAGGTCTGACTCCAGTCACCCAGGCTGAAGTGCTGTGGTACAATCATGGCTCACTGCAGCCTTGACTTTCTTTTCCACTTAAGCCTCCCCAGTAGCTGGAACTATAGGTGTGCACCACTACACCTGGCTAATTTTTCCGTATTTTTAGTAGAGATGAGGTTTCACCATATCATCCAGGCTGGTGTCGAGCTCCAGGACCCAACTAATCCTCCTGCCTCAGCCACCCAGAGTGCTGGGATTACAGGCATAAGCCACTGTGCCAGGCTGATACTATATTTATTGATACTGAAAGCGAAAGTATCCTAATATATTACTAGTTAACAGTATTATACAAATGTTGCTTTCCTGTTGTTGATACTGTACTAAAGTTATATAAGATGTCACCACTGGGAGAAGCTAGATGAAGAGTTCATGGGACTTTATGTATTATTTTTGCAATACCCTGTGATTCTATAATTTCACAGATAATATTTCAAATTTAAAAGTTTTTTAAAAATATTATCTGTATGCTAATAACTCTAAAATTTGCCTCTTAATTTTAAACTTGTCTTCTGAGTACTGAACTTTGTCTCCAGTTCTTATACAACATCTCCACTTGAATATCTCAAAGATACCTAAAACTTAACATGCCTTGAAACATAGCCCTTTTCCCACAAACCAGTTCCCTCTCAGTCTTTCCCAATAATGGCTACCTAGTTACTTAAACCTGTAATCAAGTAGCAGTAGATTGTCCCTCTTCCCTCATCCCCAGATCCACGTTATCAGAAAATCCTATTAACTCTATTTACAAATATATCTCAACTCTTTAGCTCCACTGGCCTCCCATGATCTCTCAACTTCAGCTATTGTAATAACTTCCTAACCCTGATTCTACTCCATAATCAACCCTTCTCAACTAGAACCATGGCATTCTGTATCTTAGCCCTTTGTTAGTTTCCTTCACAGCACTCATTATTACCTGTAAATATTTTACTTATACGTCTGTTTCATTCCTTTTTTTGGTCTGTCTTCCACATGAGAACATAAGCTCCATGAGGACAGGCACCATTGTACCCCCAGTGTACAGTAAGCACAGTGCCTGAAACAATGTCAACACATAACAAATATATATTGGATAGATGAAGAACTCTATTTTAGTTGTCTATGAAATATGTCAGAGTTTATTTCTGCTGATGGGCCACCCTAGTATATAATGAAACCTTGCCCATTTCAAACACAGTTCTTGTTATTCTAATTGTTGCTCTTCCCTTCTACTTGCTCTTTCTTTAAGAATTCAAAAGTTGGAATTCCATGCTCTATCTTCCATGTACATCCTATAACTTTCCTATTATTCCAGTTATCTTCTTGTATAATCAGTATATTTCCCTAGCTATATTCTTGTATGATATTTCAGAATTTTATCAAATATATTTTGCTAGCTTATTATTTCTCCCTCTAATATTACTATGTTACTACTACATTATGTGCAGGTTCAACATCTTATATTCATTTCCTCACTTAATATTCATAACAACCCTATAAGGTATGTATTCTTATCTCCATTTCAGAGACAAGGAGACAGAGGTATGGTGAAGTGAAATAACTTGCCTAAAGACAGACTGGACGTAAGAGGGCCAGGATTCAAATCCTGGTCTGAGTACAGTGATCATAACCACAAGTTTATACTGTTTCCCTTACTTTGTTTTCTTTCTTTTTTAAAAAATTTTATTACCTAGAGAAGGAGATAGCTGTTAGTTTCTTCATTAAACAGCTTCTTTTAAAGAAGAGAAAACTGGACGTTTAAAGAAGGAAGACAGCTTTTCTTAGCAGTGGTAAGTAGGAGAATAAGGATTTAAACCACAGCTGTCTGAATATGAGACCAATACATTTTTATTACCCCAAGGATTCTTAATCAGAGGCTCAGAAGTTCCACAGAAGAACATCAGAGGTCCATGGAATGCTTTACAATTATAAGCAAAATTTTGTGCCTATCTACAGAAGTCCAGTTTTCTGGAGAAATGGTCTAAAGATTCTCAAAGAGGTCTTTGACTCCCTAAAAGGTGAAGAACCACCACTATACTGACTGCCTAAGAAAACAAAACATGAGACTCAATACTTCTTAAAATAAATGTGATTCACAATGCACAAGTTCATTTCTTAAAATTCTATTTTCATTCTTACTAATGAAAAGAAACCAATACTCTCCAACTGTTTAGAAAACATTTTGTAAAAGAACCATTTTAACCCTAATCTTTCCTAGTATGTTTTATACTTTAAACACTAATATATTATTTCATTTAAAATGTGCCTTACATTCTTCAGGCTGAATAGATGAATAACTCCCAAGATTTAATAACTGACTGCTAAATGTTGATTGTAGTACTGTCTCGCCAACCCATTGGTCCTCATGAATAACAACATCTAGAGAGAGAAAAAATATTCTGATTTTGCCATAAATTCCTTTACAATGTGGTTAACTTACCAATCACAGCAAAATATTATGCATGCCTCCCATATACCAGGAAACTAGAGATCAAATAGGTTAAATAATCTGCCTAAAGGCATGAAATGACAAAACAACAAATCTGAAATGTCAATCTAGGTAAATTAACAAAATTGTTTCTTTATATTCAAACGATATCAGTATAGAAGACCACTGCTCTATATAAAAAAAGTTTAACAGTTTTTGTTTACATAAGGCAAATGTTATCATGTATATTTCTGACAAATTAAAAATAATTTTCTTAGGACCAGAAGGCAAAGTAGTGGTTCCAAAGCAGTAGTGCCTAGGAGAGTAATAATATTCGGCATGGACTGGTCCCTTCTACTACAAATATATCTGAATATAATATAAGGCATTCTTAACACACTTGATTATTTTTCCCTAAATACCATGATAATTATCTTCCATGGAAGTTAAAAGTGAAAGACTTTGGAGGTAGGGAACATTTTCCAATTGGAAAGAGAGAGCTGTATATCTAAGACCGATAGAGTAGAATCATGTAGAACTAAACATATCAACAGGTAGAAACAATTGTAGGTAGAGCAAAACTTGTGAGCTGTAAAGAGAAAGAGGGGAAGGGAGCTATCTCTAAGGCAGGATCTAATCAGTATATAGTGTCAGAGGTATAAACATATATTAACAATAGCGAAATAATGTAGAGATAATGGGAAAGAAAACCAAGGATGTATAAATTCCAAGTGATTACTTACAGATGTGGATTCCAGACCCTTTCCTCAGCTTCTGAACCTTTTATCTACAACAGACTAATGAAAATTCCCACCTGGATATTCTACTGGCTCCCCAAACTCAGCAATGTCCAAACCTGCTTTTCCTTTCACAGTGCCCAACTCATTTGTTGACACTATGCTGCTAATCAGGTAAACTAAAATCCCCACCTACCCCTCTGCTGCTTAAATGTGCCCATGCCCTGCCACTACTACTGTTGTACATCACACATTCCTTTCCCTCCCAACAGGTGCTTGTTCCCCCTGCAACTCATTTCTTACAATGCTAATGAGTCATTTATCAGAGCATTAATGAGTTCAGACGAGTGATACATCAGAGCATTAATGAGTTCAGGTGACTTACTGAAAAACAGTGGCTCCCCACTGCCTAGCCAGGAAGAGCTAGTACAGCATTCAAGACTTTTCATGATCCAACATTCAGGATGCATGTTCTTCAGAAAAAAGGAACAGATGAGAAATTTCTTTTTTTTTTTTTTTTTTTGAGACAGGAGTCTTGCTCTGTCGCCCGAGCTGGAGTGCAGTGGCCGGATCTCAGCTCACTGCAAGCTGCGCCTCTCGGGTTTACGCCATTCTCCTGCCTCAGCCTCCCGAGTAGCTGGGACTACAGGCGCCCGCCACCTCGCCGGGCTAGTTTTTTGTATTTTTAGTAAAGACGGGGTTTCACCGTATTAGCCAGGATGGTCTCGATCTCCTGACCTCGTGATCTGCCCGTCTCGGCCTCCCAAAGTGCTGGGATTACAGGCTTGAGCCACCGCGCCCGGCCTGAGAAATTTCAAGGAGAGTGTTCTGAAAGCTAGGACTCTGAAGCCAATGTTGGATTAGTCACATGGTAATCACTAGCAGTGCATGGAGGGGATGGGTAGCCTGCCCTGGTCTCCTGGCTCCTTCCTGCCCTCTCACTGACATGCCCCAGCTCCTAGTTCTTATTCTGTTTGTCCTTTAAACACTGTTGTTTCCCAATGGTAAGTCCCCTGTCTTCATCTAATTCTAGTCAGTAGTCTCCCTTAGGTAATCCTTATTTTTGGCATCTCTTCATTCTATTGCTAGAAGTATAATAGCAAACTGTCTACTGTGTTGGTATTCAACAAGATCTGGAATACATCTGTTACTTAAAATTTTTCAGTTTGGCCCGGGTGTGGTGGCTCACACCTGTAATCCCAGAACTTTGGGAGGCCGAGGTGGGCAGATCACAAGGTCAGGAGTTGGAGACCAGCTCGGCCAACATGGTGAAACCCTGTCTCTACTAAAAATACAAAAATTAGTCAGGCGTGGTGGCGGGCTCCTGTAGTCCCACCTACTCGGGAGGCTGAGGTAGGAGAATTGTTTGAACCTGGGAGGCAGAGGTTGCAATGAGCTGAGATCATGTCACTGCACTCCAGCCTAGGCGACAGACCAAGACTTCATCTCAAAAAAAAAAAAAAAAAAAAAGAATTTTTCTGTTTGGGGGTATATATCAATAGGTAGTATGAACTATCCAAGCTATCCAAGTAAGTTCACTGCCTCATTAGGACAACAGAAAAGTGTAGATTTTTTTTTTTTTCCCCACAACGTTTCCATCTGTTCCACACAAAAGAAACTTATTCAGAAATCAGTGAACTAGATCATCTTTTTCTTAGAAAGCCAAAAAAAAATAATTTTTTTAAAAGTTCATAGAAATCATTTAAATGTCTTATAATAGGAAAATGGTTAAGTAAATTGCATTAAAGCCACTAAAGAGAATGTACCTAGTTGTTAACAACTATAGAGATGTTAGGAAAAAACACAGAGATTGCAGATTGAGTTTACAGCTATCTAGGAAAACGGAAAAGGTCCCCGAGAGGTCCCTGGTAACACTAATTGCCTCAGTAAAATGACCATGGTCCACGGTTCAGCCCCTTTTACAGTCTGGGAAACTTAATTTTGTTAACACTCCAAAACTAGATTTCGGCTCTGCAACATAAGCTTGTACTAAATCAATTAATGAAACAAATCAAAGAAAAAAAAATTTTTTTTTCATTTACAACGAGGGATTAATTGCCCAAAAAAACAGTATTTCAGCTTGTTCTCATTGTACTACTAAAAAGCCAAATCACAAGCAAAGAGGTATTCAGCAAGCACTGAATCAGAACAGAGGGAGTTAGGTGAATTGAATCTCCAATAATATGATCACATATAAGTACTAATAGCTAATACTGCCAGTGGGATGTGGCTATGCTAAGCCTGTTCATTACAATCTTGTGTTTACCTCTTTATAAAAGATTGTACTTGACAATCCTATAGGAACACCAAGGTACACTAGCTAAGGTTCTCATTCCTCCTGTAAACTATTTGCTAGGACTATCAATATTGCTTTGAAGTTTTCTTTTTCTAAATACCTCCTCCGTATCACATTCTTTCTTTAGATATTTTATTAAGCTTAATCAACTTCTTCCTGCTCTAATACACCATGTGTTGATTTTGAATCAACAAAGAACATGTAACACAATATTAGATATGTTCAGTGAAAACATATTCTGGCCAGGCACGGTGGCTCACACCTGTAATCCTAGCACTTTGGGAGGCCAAGGTGGGCAAATCACCTGAGCACAGGAGTTTGAAACTAGCCTGGCCAACATGGTGAAACCCCGTCTCTACTAAATATACAAAAATTAGCCAGGCGTGGTGGCGTGCACCTATAATCCCAGCTACTCGGGAGGCTGAGGCAGGAGAATCACCTGCACCCAGGAGGCAGAGGTTGCAGTGAGCCAAGATTGTGCCACTGCGCTCCAGCCTGGGCGACAGAGCAAGAGTCTGTCTCAAAAAATAAACAAAAAGAAATTAAATATTCTCTCTGGGTGCAGTGGCATGCATACCTGTAGTCCTGGCTACTTGGGAGACTGAGGCAGGAGGCTCACTTGAGCCCAGGAGTTCAGAGTTGTAGCCGATCAGGTGTCTGCACTAAGCTTGCCATCAATATAGTGACCTCCTGGGAGTGGAGGATGACAAGTTCCCTAAGGAGGGGTGAACTGGTCCAGGTTGGAAACAAGGGAATGTTAAAAATACCACGGGCACGGTAGCTCACGCCTGTAATCCTAGCACTTTGGGAGGCTGCGGCAGGAGGATCAATTGAGCCCAGGAGTTGGAGATCAGCCTGGGTAATGCAGTGAGACCCTGTCCCTATTAAACAAACAAACCAAAAAAAAATTAAAAATAACAATTTAAAAATTCTCATGCTGATCAGTAATGGGATTGTGCCTGTGAGTGGCCACTGCACTTGGCAACATAGCAAGACTCTGTCTCTTAAAAATAAATTAATTAAAAATAAATTAAAAATTAAAAAAACAAAATGTTCTTTATGGTTACAACTATACAGTAAGAGTATGAATTCTAGAGTCTAGGAGAAACCATAGCTTTGCCACTTCCTAGATGTATGACATTGGGCAAGTTACTTTACTTCTCTGCGCTTCAGCTTCCTCAACTGAAAAATGGGGATAAAAATCAGTGCCTTCCTCATATACTTGTTGTAATGAGATATGCACGTAAAGTCTAAAACAGGGTCTCACAAAGTAAGCTCCCAATAAATATGAGCTTCTATGCATGACATATACTCACATGCACACACATTTTAAGGAGAACAGAGAAAATAACTGGAAGGTAACACTCTAGAACTCTACTGGTCGTTATATGAAGTTGGTATAATACCAGTTTTCTCCTTTCCATATTTCCAAGTATAATTAATATAATTTTAATAATAAAGCAATAGAAATCGGTAACTGTTCCCTCAGTAAGAACATAATGCGCACAGCATTATTAGACATTAGGTAAAGAAGCAGAGGCTGGGCGCCTGTAATCCTAGGACTTTGGGAGGCTGAGGCGGGTGGATCACAAGGTCAGGAGATGGAGACCATCCTGGCTAACACGGTGAAATACCCTCTCTACTAAAAAAACACAAAACATTAACCAGGCGTGGTGGCGGGCACCTGTAGTCCCAGCTACTTGGGAGGCTGAGACAGGAGAATGGCATGAACTCGGGAGGCGGAGCTTGCAGTGAGCCGAGATTGTGCCACTGCACTCCAGCCTGGGTGACAGAGTGAGACTCTATCTAAAAAAAAAAAAAAAAAAAAAGTGGAAAGGTCCAACTCTGTTGCTGGGGCTGGAGTGCAGTGGCCCAATTAAAGCTCACTGCAGCCTCAACCTCCTGGGCTCAAGTAATCCTCCCACATCAGCCTCCTGAGTAGCTGGGACTACAGGCACACACAACTTAATTTATTTTATTTTTTTGTAGAGACAGGGTCTCACTGTGTTGCCAAGGCTGGTCTCAAATTCCTGGCCTCAAGCAATCTTCCTGCCTCAGCTTCCCAAAGTGCTGGGACTACAAGTGTGACCCACTGCACCTGACTAGGGGACACTTATTAAAGGAGGGGTAAGTGGGGCAGAGCTCAAAAGGACAGAACAGAGACCCAGAAGTGGCAATGGGCAGGAGAGTGGACAGTGGAAAGGAGAACAATGCAGATGCGATAAAGGGATCAATTATGCTGAGCTCAGAAGAGGCAAATGACTAGAGAGTCTTCAAAGACTAAGTGGGAGAAAAGCAAAAACAAAACTTAGCTTTATAAAATAAGCTACCACTATACCATAATGACCTCACCTGTGAGTAAAATTATATCTCCAAGAAACACTGTAAATGCCCAAAATGCTGCAGTCCTCCACAGAAAAACTTTCTTCTTAGTTTCTGATTGATCAATTACTGTAACTGTTGCTAAAGGCACTTTAGAGCCAGAATTTGGTCCGAATTTTATGTTTATTTCCTTCACATGGCATAGAGATAGCACCATGACTAAACAATTATACTTCTGGCTTTTAGAATCACAGTTTTTTATTAATGACGTTTTTTTAATACCCTTAAATTCAGACACATTCCTCTGATCCACTTCTACAGCAGAATCTCCTGCATTAGAAATTAACTTCATTTTCTTAGCTACTTGAAGAACTCTAGACAGAGCTTCAGACTGGCCCACCCTATCTTCAGAGGTGCAGCTTCTTTTAATAGCACTTTTGTGGAAGGTATTTAGCTGGGAACACAGTATTCCTGAGCTACACAACTCAATACGTATCTCATTTGGCGGCAGTTCATCTTTAGAACTGAAAAGTTCTTGAGATCCTGTATTTTCTTCAAGACCTTTATCAGAGTTTATGTGAATGTGGCTATTTTCTGTTTTAGGACAAACAGGACTAAAAAGTTCAAGGGAATATGCTTGGTTTTGTTCACTTTCATATGCATCTGTAAAATCATCAAGCTGAATCGAATTCTCTTCAGGTATTCTTATCTCCCCATAACTTGCCTTTGGTTCAGTCTCCATGTTTGCATTCCCTTTATTTATAGGACTCCGCCCTTTATCTTTCTTTTGAGCTAAAAAAGCAACCTGGCTGGAGGTAATTATACTGATAAATTCAGTATCAGTTGATATTTTAAGGTCTGAGACCTTCCTAACTGCGTTCGAGGAAAAAAATCCCAAACACTGGTTTTGTATTTCATGATATTCTGTCGGCACACACTCTCTTTGTACCACTTCAGGCCTTATATTAATTTGTTCAGTACTACAAACCAAATCCAACATAGCTGCACACTTATGGCTTAACTGACACAAATTTGTGTTAAAGTTCTGACCACATATATCTGACTGATGTTTAGGCTGTTCATCTATCATTTCATTTTCACTGAGAAGCTTTTGATACTTTTCTTCTTCAGTTAAATGCGGAACTGCGCTTTTAAATCCACGTATTTGCATATGAGAGCTAGTTATATCACTCAGTTTAGAGGAGTGAATCTTCTGGGATTCTATATTCTGTGTTTCAGAAACAGAATGTACAAAGTCATCTTTCACATGAATATGTCTATTCATACAGTTTGTTAAGAAATGACCACTAAGAAGATCTGGAGAACCAATAGATTCTGGGACTTCACAGTTTTCAAGATTGTTGTGCTGTTTTTCATCCTTCAGATATAAAGAATGTTGACTGCATGAAAGCTGAATTTTTTTCCAGGGGTCAGCAACAGACATTAAAGAAGCTGTGTCTTGTGATACTGTCATTTTCAGTGGAGCAACTGGAGCACCCCAAAAAATGTGGACTTGAGATCCTCCACTCATGATTTCTGATAAAAATGAAATATCCAAAATTAATATATTATCAGCATATTTTTGCATATGGATATTAACTTAATAATGTACCAAAAGAAAATATAACATAATTAACATAGGTGATTTTTTGACATGCCATTTAATTATATAAAATTCATAAATACACAAGAAATTATGAAGGAGAAATCAAAATATTCACAAAAATTTTTCACTTAAAGACTCTCTTTAGGTCGGGTGCAGTGGCTCATGCCTGTAATCCCAGCTTTTTGGGAGGCCAAGGTGGGTGGATCACAAGGTCAGGAGATCAAGACGATCCTGGCTAACAGCATGAAACCCTGTCTCTACTAAAAATACAAAAAATTAGCTGGGCGTGGTGGCTCATGCCTGTAGTCCCAGCCACTTGAAGGCTGAGGCAGAAGAATTGCTTGAACCCAGGAGGCAGAAGTTGCAGTGAGCTGAGATTGTGCCACTGCACTCTAGCCTGGGCAACAGAGCAAGACTCCATCTTGGAAAGAAAAAAAAAGACTCTCTTTAAGGGAAATAAAGCTAAGTACACTCACATCAAACAGGTAAATAGGTTTGTAGTATGTTTATTTCATTTCAGATGGAGTCTTGCTCTGTTGCCCAGGCTGGAGTGCAGTGTTGCCATCTAGGCTCACTGCAACCTCCGCCTCCCGGGTTCAACCAGTTCTCCTGCTTCAGCCTCCTGATTAGCTGGGATTACAGTCTGCGCCACCATGCCTGGCTAATTTTTGTACTTTTAGTAGATACGGGGTTTTACCATGTCGTCCAGGCTGGTCTCAAACTCCTGACCTCAAGTGATCCGCCCTCCTCCGCCTCTCAAAGTGCCAGGATTAGAGGTGTGAGCCATCACGCCTGGCCTGTTTATTTCTTATGTTGTAAAAACTTGCCCCATTTAAATAACAAGTTAGTAAAGAATGGGAAAAGAGGCATTTGTTTAACTATATTACAGTCACCTTTAAATTACTCATTTTTGGGCAGAGCACAGTGGTTCATGCCTGTAATCACAGCACTTTGGGAGGCCGAGGGGGTGGATCACTTGAGGTCAGAAGTTCAAGACCAGGCAGGCCAAGATGGTAAAACCCCATCTCTACTAAAAATACAAAAATTGGCCAGGTGTGATAGCCCATGCCTATAGCCTCAGCTACTCGGGAGTCTGAGGCAAGAGAATCGCTTGAACCCAGGAGGAGGAAGTTGCAGTGAGCCAAGATCTTGCCACTGCACTCCAGCCTGCGTGACAAAGCAAGACTCCATCTAAAAAAAGAAAAAAAATTACTCATTTTTGGCCAGCCATGGTGACTCACACCTGTAATCCCAGCACTTTGGGAGGCTGAGGTGGGAGGATTGCTTGAGACCAGGAGTTCGAGGCCAGCTTGGCCAACATAATAAGACCCCCATCTCTACAAAAAAAATTTAAAAACTAAAACATTTCTTAAAATTAGCTGGACATAGTGGTAAAAGCCTATAGTCCCAGTTACTAGGGAGGCTGAGGTGGGAGGATTACTTGAGCCTGAGAGTTGGATATTGCAGTGAGCCATGATCACACCACTGCACTTCAGTCTGAGTGACAGAGTGAGACCCTCTCTTTAATTAATTAATTAATTTAGAGACAGAGTTTTGTTCTTGTTGCCCAGTCTGGAGTGCAATGAAGCGATCTCTGCTCACTGCAACCTCCCGCTTCCCAGGTTCAAGCGATTTTCCTGTCTCAGCCTACCGAGTAGCTGGGATTATAGCCGCCCACCACCACGCCCAGCTAATTTTAGTTTTTTTAGTAGAGATGGGAGTGTCACCATTTTTGGCCAGGCTGGTCTCGAACTCCTGACCTCAAGTGATCCACCTGCCTCGGCCTCCCAAAGTGTTGGGATTACGGGCGTGAGCCACCGTGCCTGACGAGACCCTCTCTTTAAAAAAATATTAAGAATCACTATTATTGCTGTAACTACATATTCCAACCTCATTTAATCCTCACAGAAAGAATAACCTTCATAAGGAATAACTGGCATATTAGCTGTTCTATTGCATGTCATTATTAGATATACCATTAGGGGCCCTAATTTAGCACAGCAAAAGCCTTCAAGTTCAAAATACATTAATATATCAAACCCAAGTGGAAGGAGAAATATATTATCTTGAAATGTTGGTTGGGGCCAGGCACGGTGGCTCAAGCCTGTAATCCCAGCACTTTGGGAGGCTGAAGTGGGCGGATCACCTGAGGTCAGGAGTTCAAGACCAGCCTGGCTAACATGTGAAACCTCATCTCTACTGAAAATACAAAAATTACCAGGGTGTGATGGCATGAGCCTGTAGTCTCAGCTACTAGGGAGGCTGAGGCAGGAGAATTGCTTGAACCCAGGAGGCTGCAGTGAGCCAAGATCGTGCCACTGCACTCCTGCACTCTGGGTGACAGAGTGAGACTCTGCCTCAAAAAAAAAAAAAAAAAAAAAGTTGGTGGGAATAGATATATGTAAATCAAATGCATAACATTACCATGATAATGAACTCTCCTCCATCAGATCTTTGGCTTTCTTCTCCAACAGTTTCTTCCCTTTAGCTTCATTTTATTTTATTTTTATTTTATTCTATATTTTATTTTATTTTATTACTTTATTTTATATTTTTTGAGTCAGGGTCTCGCTCTGTCACCCAGGCTGGAGTGCAATGATGCAATCATGGCTCACTGCAGCCTCAAGCTCCTGGGCTCAAGCTATCAATCATCCAGCCACGGCATCCCAAATAGCTGGGACTACAGGCACATACTGTCACATTCAGCTACAAACTTTTAAAAATAAAACCAAAACACCCCCACAAACTTGTTTGTTGTTCTTACATCTCATTTCTCCTTTCTTCTACCACTTGTCTCCAACCATTTTGCTATAGAAGTTTTCACTATGGAAACCAATGACCTTCTAAAAGCCAAATCCAAAGGTCAGTTTTCTATACTTTTACTACCATTAGAAACTGTTTATCAATCCCTCTTGCCTGAAACATTCTGCTTTTTTGACTCTGTGAGACCACCATATTGGAATTCTTTTGTACTTAAGACAGATACGTATCGGATTATTCCTTCAATCACTCACGTAACAAACACACAACACTACATGCTGGGCATTATGCTAGGCCCTGGGAATTCAAAACAATAATAGAGAGCTTTAAGGAGCTTAATTTCTGATAGGAAAAACAAACTGACAATCATAAAAAGTGATAGGAGGCCAGGAGCCTTGGCTCATGCCTGTAACCTCAGGACTTTGGGAGGTTGAAGCAGGTGGATCACCTGAGGTCAGGAGTTCAAGACCAGCCTAGGCAATATGGTAAAACTCTGTCTCTACTAAAAATACAAAAATTAGCCAGGTGTGGTGGCACATGCCTGTAATCCCAGCTACTCAGGAGGCTGAGGCACAAGAATCGCTTGAACCCAGGAGGTAGAAGTTGCAGTGAGCTGAGATCACACCACTGCACTCCAGTCTGGGTAACTCTGTCTCAAAAAATAAAAGAAACAAACAAAAAAGTGATAGGAGCTACTATAGGATCAAAAGGAAGGGACAGCATCTCTAGAAGAGAGAAGCCTGGGACAACTCAACCAATGTGGAACTGCCCATTATTTGCATTTTTCGTAGGCTCTTAGGATTACAGTTAATCACAACATTTTGGAACTGAATTTTATTAATGTTCAGAAAAAAAGTCATATAATAAAGCCCCCGAGTCATTCCCCACCCCAAAATAGGGCCCAGGAAAGCTGCCCTAATTGCCCTACCCAAGGGACAGGCCCTATTATTGGTAATCTTCAAAATGTTTAAAAGGCGTATATGACATTTACTGCTTCTGTGTCCTCACTTAATATTTTCTCCTGACTTTCATTTCCTATCTCTGATAAGACAATAATGAAGTCCAGATTGCCAAATAAGAACTCACAGTGCTTCACCATTGCAGTTGTAAAACTCTCTCCTTAGTTTCTAGAACATTACTCTTTCCTAAGCAGTTCTTCTACCTCTCCAATTTTTCTCTCTTCCTCCTTGGGCCACCTCTTTCCATTCCACACACTTCTAGAGAATTTCATCCAATCCCATTCATATAACTACCATATATCCAACTGTGCTTTACAAATCTATACTGAGCCAATCTCTCTCCCAAACTTCAGACTTGTATTTCTAGCATTACTATATTTGACAGGATCACAGTAGAGTCAAAGGCAAGATTCAAAGCCCTACTTGCCTTCTAGGCAGGGGAAGATAGTAGAGCATAAAGGGGTGACACGAAGCAGTCCTGAGGGTTCACAGGATCTCCCAGGGCAAGAAATATCTGAGATAAATGCGAGTTCCATAAAGCACAAGGTTTTGCTTTGTTTTGTTTTTTGAGACGGAGTCTCGCTCTTGTTGCCCAGGCTGGAGTGCAATGGCACAATCTCAGCTCACCACAACTTCTGCCTCCTGGGTTCAAGCGATTCTCCTGCCTCAGCCTCCCAAGTAGCTGAGATTATAGGTATGCACCACCATGCCCAGCTAATTTTGTATTTTTAGTAGAGACGGGGTTTCTCCATGTAAGTCAGGCTGGTCTCGAACTCCCAACCTCAGGTGATCCGCCCACCTCGGCCTCCCAAAGTGCTGGGATTAGAGGCATGAGCCACTGTGCCTGGCGGTACAAGGTTATTATATATAACTGTTATTTCAGTGTACCTTTACTTATTTGTCTAAATCAGGGGTGTCTAATCTTTTGGCTTCCCTGGGCCACAATGGAAGAATTGTCTTGGGCCACATATAAAATACAGTTAACACTAATGACAGCTAATGAGCTAAAAAAAAAAAATGTCGCAGGCTGGGCACAGTGGTTCACGCTTGTAATCCCAGCACTTTGGGAGGCTGAGGTAGGCAGATCACTCGAGGTCAGAAGTTTGAAACCAGCCTGGTCAACATGGTAAAACCCCATCTCTACTAAAAATACAAAAAATAGCTAGGAGTGGTGGCGCTCACCTGTAATCCCAGCTACTCCAGAGGCTGAGGCAGAAGAATCGCTTGAACCCAGGAGGTGGTGGTTGCAGTGAACCAAGATCGGGCCACTGCACTCCAGCCTGGACAACAGAGCGAGACTCTGTCTCAAAAATATCTCAGAAAAACTCATAATGTTTTAAGAAAGTTTACAAACTCATGTTGGGTTGCATTTAAAGCCATCCTGGACCACATGCAGCCCCGCGGGCTGTGGGTTGAACAAGTTTGGTCTAAACAAATACCCTTGTAAGTGCAGAACTGTTACTCTACCTTCCCCACACCCCCTCAAAAAAAAAAACTTGACTAGAAAGTGACCCTATTAATTCAAAAAATAGTGAATTTTTTAAAAGTGTTTATACCAAAGGCTACTGCTACTAAATACTCCCATTTATAGGAGTTGCGAGTATGTGAGTAGGAGGATGAAGACTGGTAAGGACAGGGGAAAACAAAATATTTATGACAGCCAAATTATATAGACAGAAAAGTTATGGACAACTGATTAATTTCAATGATTCTAGGATATGTTTTAGGTGTACTCAGAGGGTTAAAGCTCATTAAGATATCAGAGGAAACTTGCAAGTACATATCCATTACTGCAGTTAATAATTATACAATTTATCAATCTGCAGAAGGCCGCTTCAGTCAGAAAGACCAATACAACCATAATCCTTTATCTTTAGAGTGGTCAGAGTCTGATGAATGGGTCAAAGATTTCTAAAACAGGATGAACTGTATCAGCAGGTTTTGTCTTTGCAGAACACTGCAACTAAAAAAAATGCTTATTACAAAACATGTGTCATTAAAAGAGAGTGCTTTTTCCCTCTTATTACCAGGGAGGGAAAAAACTCCCTGCAGTAATGCCTTTTCATGTCTATTTTACCAAAAACACCAAGAAATTTGATGCTCAATAGCATCAAATGACAAAGAAGTCACATGGGATTGTAATTAAAAGCAAAGGATTTGGAACAAGACAGATGTGGGTTCAAATCCCTACTCTGCAACTTACTCAAACTTGAAATTATTGAAGTTAAGTGACAGCTGCATGGGGTTCATTATACTATTCTTTGCTGGTGGTTAAAAAAAAAAATCATCCTTTTATTCTTTGACCTGATTGAACCAAATTCAATTTGCTATCATAGTTCATTTGTCTTAACAACACAGTACTAATAACCCATGTACTGTGTATAGTCATGCTGAACTCTTTTAAGAATTACTAAATGCTGGGAGGTCGAGGCGGGCAGATCACGAGGTCAGGAGATCGAGACCATCCTGGCTAACACGGTGAAATCCCGTCTCTACAAAAAAACACAAAAAATTAGACAGGCATGGTGGCAGGCGCCTGTAGTCCCAGCTACTCAGGAGGCTGAGGCAGAAGAATCGCATGAACCCAGGAGGGGGAGTTTGCAGTGAGCCGAGATCGTGTCACTGTACTCCAGCCTGGGTGACAGAGCGAGACTCCGACACCAAAAAAAAAAAAAAGAATAAGGTGAACATGCCTTCTTATTTGTCCAGAACAGTCCTAGGCATGCTTTTCTGGTGTCCTGTTTAGTCAGTATCTCTTTTCCTTCTCAAAGGGTTGGAGATAGACTATATGGTATTCCTAGTTAAGAACCACATAAACTCATGAATAAATATTCTATTAATGAAGAATGTGCCTTCTAACACATTTTATCTAAAATGTTATAACAGGACTAACAGGTAAAGGAAAACATTGCTCAGTTTTCCTGTTAAAATATTTAAACAATGAAATACTAATTGAAATAAGGTTGAATTTTGTCTAAAAATTATGATAGGCATTTGAGATTCTCAAGACTGAGGAAAGACTCAAATGAGGTAAGACAGAGAACCCATGTTTGGCAACTAAGGGAAAAAAAAAGAGGATCATGGCTTCCAGGTCTGTATAATGAAGCTATGAGACAATGGGGTAAGAGTTTTTTGGATCCAGCATTACTAGAGAATGTCTCAGCCCAGATGTCTTTTGTCCAATGTCACGCCTAAGGTCGAAGAAGAAATCCTCAAATTCCTAAAATATCACACTTCACCTCCCCACCCCCACCATGCAACATCAAAAGGCCAGAATGTGGCCTCACACAGTGGCTCAAGCTTGTAATTACAGTACTTTACTTTGGGAGGCTGAGGCAGATGGGAAGCTTCAGCTCAGTAGTTCGAGACCAGCCTAGGCAACATGGTGAGACCACGTTGCTACAAAAAAATAAGAAAATAAAAAATTGCTGGGTAGAGTGGCACATGCCCATAGTCTCAGCTACTCAGGAGGTTGAAGTGAAAGGATCACCTGAGCCCGGGAAGTCAAGGCTACAGTGAGCCGTGATTGTGCCACTGCACTCCAGCCTGGATGACAGAGTGAGACACTGTCTCAAAACAAAAAAAAAAGTAAAAATAAAAAGGACTGAACTTTAAAACAAGTAATCATCCTGCCAACCCGTGCTTGCTTTCATCTCCACCCACCTCCCACGAAAGATGAAAAACAAAACAAACACGGTCAGGAAAAATTAAAAAAAAAAAAGCTTTGCTACTTACGCCCTGACATTCCTTTGTAAAAAGTCATACTCAGCAAATAAAAACTCTGCTATCCCAGTTTCCCAGGCCAAAAACCTTGGCATCATCACAGATATCTTTCTTTTTCCTCATGCTCTACTTTCAATTTCTCATCAAATACTTTTGGTCCTACCTTTAACGTTCATTCAGGGTTTGACCACTTTTCTCCAACTCCACCGGCTACTGCCTGGCTCAAATCACCATCCTTCTTCTACCACTATCCCCCTAGAACACAGAGTTTACAAAAGGAACTTGCCCCAGGTCAGGAAGACTGCAGGCAGTGGAGGGAGGACTGGAATGCGGGAAATCAAACAGCAGAACATAAGTTCTTAACTACCACACTGACTGGTTTTTTGCCTTTGCATAATGTGGAGCTAGAATCCAAGTTAGAACATTGCCATTGAGTCACATGCCATACGCTCCCAAAACACTGACTTATCTAAAGAGGTATGAAAAGAATAAAACTTCAGCATAAAGGAGCTTCCTTATCAAAGAATTCCCATAAGAAATTCATTATAACTTAATGGGGTAAATAACTGGTTTTTAAGAAGACTTCTCTCCTTTTAAAAATTTATTTTTATTTATTTATTTATTTATTTATTTATTTATTTATTTATTTATTTATTGAGACAGAGTCTCACTCTGTCGCCCAGGCTGGAGGGCAATGGCATAATCTTGGCTTACTGCAACCTCCGCCTCCCGGGTTCAAGCGATTCTCCTGCCTTAGCCTCTCAAGTAGCTGGGACTAGAGGCACACGCCACCACGCCCGGCTAATTTTCGTATTTTTAGTAGAGGTGGGGTTTCACCATGTTAGCCAGGATGGTCTCCATATCCTAAACTCGTGATCTGCCCGCCTCGGCCCTCCCAAAGTACACGCCACCACGCCCGGCCCAAAAATTTATTTTTTATTCAGCTGGTAAGTACAAGAGAATTTTTTAAAAATTCATGTTTTAAACTGACATATTGCAATTGTACATATTTATGGGGTACATTTTATTATTTTTTTTTTTGAGATGGCGTCTTGCTCTGTTGCCCAGGCTGGAGTGCGATGGCACGATCTCAGCTCACCACAACCTCTGCCGCCCAGGTTCAAGCAATTCTCCCACCTCAGCCTCTCAAGTAGCTGGGATTACAGGCATGCACCACCACACCCAGCTGATTTTTGTATTTTTAGTAGAGACGGAGTTTCGTCATGTTGGCCAGGCTGGTCTTGAACTCCTGACCTCAGGTGATCCGCCCACCTCAGAGTCCCAAAGTGCTGGGATTACAGGTGTGAGCCACCATGCCCGGTCACAATTCAATGTTTTGATACATGTCCATGTTGCATAATGATCCAATCAGAGTAGTTAGTGTATCCATCACCTCCTGCATTTCTCATTTGTGGAAGAACATTCAAAAGCCCCTCTTCCAGCTATTTTGTAATAATATTTTACTCCTAACTGTACTCACCCCACTGTGCAAGAGAACACCAGAACTGGCCAGGTGCGGTGGCTCACACCTGTAATCACAACACTTTGGGAGGCCGAGGCAGATGAATCACCTGAGGTTAGGAGTTCGAGACCAGCCTGGCCAACATGGTAAAACCCCATCTCTACTAAAAATACAAAAATTAGCTGGGTGTGGAGGCGCACGCCTATAATCCCAGCTACTTGGGAGGCTGAGGTAAAAGAATCACCTTGAACCCCAGGAGGTGGAGGCTGCAGTGAACCAAGACTAAGCCGTTGCACTCCAGCGCGGGCAACAAGGGTGAAACTCCATCTCAAAAAAAAAAAAAAAAAAAAACCAATTTATTTCTTCTAATTGTAACATCGGTTTATTTGTTTTTTATTATTGAGAAAGGATCTTGCTCTGTCTCCCATGCTGGAGTGCAGTGGCACAAACACAAACACAGTTCACTGCAGCCTCAACCTCCCAAGCTCAAGCGATCCTCCCACCTCAGCCACCTGAGTAGACAGGACTACAGGCCCATGCCATGCCTGCCTTTTTAAATTTTGAAAGACAGGGTCTCACTATGTTGCCCAGGATTGTCTCTAATTTCTGGGCTCAAGCGATCATCCTACCTTGACCTCTCAAAATGCGGGGATTACAAGTGTGAGTCACTGTGCCGGGCCTTTTTTTGGTTTTGTTTTGTTTTGAGACAGGATCTCCCATCATGCTTTATCACCCTGAGTAGAGTACAGTTATGGCTCACTGCAGCTTTGACCTCCTGAGCTCAAGCAATCCTCCCACCTCGGACTCCCAAGTAAGCGGGATTACAGACAAGTGCCACCATGCCTGGCTAACTTTTTATATTTCTATTTTTTAATTTTTGTAGAGATAGGGGTATCATTATGTTGCCCAGGCTGGTCTCAAACTCCAGGCCTCAACATCCCAAAGTGTTAGGATTACAGGCATGAGCCACCATGACTGGCACCAATTTTATTATCACATACCTAGGTATGATTGTATTTGTTTATTCTATTTAGAGTTCACTGAGTTTCTTGGATCTGAGAGTTTATGGTTATCATCAGATTTGGAAAATTTGTAGTAACTGTTTCTTTTTTTTTTTTTTAAGGAAATTGCCCAGGCTGGTCTTGAACTCCTGTGCTCAAAAAATCCTCTCACCTCAGCCTCTCAAAGTGCTGGGATTACAGGCATGGGCCACCATGACGAGCCACTATTTTCTTCTTTTTCTTTTTTTTGATAGGTTCTCACTCTGTTGCCCAGGCTGGAGTGCAGTGGCATGATCTTGGCTCACTGCAACCTACATCTCCCTGGCTCAAGCAATTCTCATGCCTCAGCCTCTTGAGAAGCTGAGACTACAGGTGCATGCCACCAAGTCCAGCTAATTTTTGTATTTTTAATAGAGACGTTGGACAGGCTGAAGTGTCCTGATCTCAAATGATCTGCCCCCCTCGGTCCCCCAAAGTGCTAGGATTACAAGTGCGAGCCACTTGCCCGGCCACCCAGACACTATTTCCTAAAGTAATTGTTTTCTACCTTTCCCCACTTTTCTGGAATTCCAATTATACATATATTAGGCAACCTGCTATTGTCCCACATGTTACTGATGTTCGATTAACTTTGTTCTAGTACTTCTTTCTCTTTGTGCTTCAATGTGAGTAAGTTCTACTGCTATACCTTCACATTTAATGATCTTTTCTTCCAGTGTCTAATCTGCTGTTAATCACATCAAGTTTTTTCCCCAGTTTTGGATATTGTATTCTGTATTTGTCATCTTTAGATACTACTTGTGAGTCTTTTGTGAGACAAAGTCTCACTCGGTCACCCAGACTGGAATACAGTGGCATGTTCTCAGCTTACTGTAACCACCGCCACCCGGTGGGTTCAAGCAATTCTCGTGCCTCAGCCTCCCAAGCTGGAATTACAGGCACGCCCCACCACGCCCAGCTAATTTTTGTATTTTTAGTAGAGACAGGGTTTTGCCATGTTAGGCAGGCTGATCTGCCCACCCTCATGTCTGCAGGCGTGAGTCACCACATCCAGCTTGCATCTTTTTATCTATGTATCATTCATCTACTAGTCATTATAATACTTGTATTAATATCTTTGGCTGATAATTCAATCATCAGAATTATTTCTAATAATTCCACATTTCTAGGTCTCTTTCTATTGATTTTTCTCCTGGTTATGGGTCATTTTCCTGATTTTTATTTGTATGCCTAGTAATCTTTTATTAATATATTATTAATGCTGAATATTTTAATTGTTAGGTGCTGGCTTTCACTGTATTCTTTAAAAGAGTTTAGTTTTGGCATATAATTGAGTTACTTAGAATCAGCCTGGTCCTTTCAAAAATCTGCCTTGAAGCTTAGGGTAGGTTTAGAAAGGCCTTTAGACTATAGCTAATTTAACCCCGCTATGAGGACTCTAGCCAATGTCTTATGTATGAAACAGTCTCTCCACTATGCCTAAAGGAAACATAAACTATTCCCAGCTCTCTGTGAGCTCCTGGAATTGTTCAGTGTTCTGATTTCCAGTGTGACTTTCTCCAGCATTGTGGACTTCCACACTTTGCATGTACAGATGAGTGTCCAATCAAAGATCCTCTTACTTCTATAGATTTCTGTGTAGTTCCTTTTATCCCAGTTTTCTGCCCCACAAATTCTAATTGCCTTGACTTCTCCAAACTCTCCTGGGCTCTATTTGGATTCTCCTATTCTGTGCTACAATCTGGAAACTGCCTGTAGGAACCCCTGTAGGGTTCATATCAGTTATTTCCCTTATCTCAGGGATCACTATCCCGTGCTGCCTGTTCTCTTGTCCAATGTCTGAAAACAGTTGTTTCATGTATTTTTGTCTGGTGTTCTAGCTGTTTACAGTAGGAGAATGATTCTCACAGTAGTTAATCCCTATGGTATCCCTGTTCGTGTTTTAGGTCCTTGTTCTAGAGATTACATATGCATCCTGAAGTTACTATAGTCTCCTTTCATGGAGTAAGAAACATATGACAGTATAATTCCATCTCCTCCTTTTTGTTCTCTCACGGTTGTATAATCACATATATGCTGTAAAACCCACATCTTGTTTTTTTTCTTTCTTTTTTTTTTGAGACAGAGTCTTGCTCTGTCACCCAGGCTGGAGTGCAGTGGCAGGATCTCGGCTCACTGCAAGCTCCGTCTCCTGGGTTCACACCATTCTCCTGCCTCAGCCTTCCAAGTAGCTGGGACTACAGGTGCCCATCACCACGCCCAGCTAATTTTTCGTATTATTTTAGTAGAGACGGGGTTTCACCGTGTTAGCCAGGATGGTCTTGATCTCCTGACCTTGTGATCCACCCGCCTTGGCCTCCCAAAGTGCTAGGATTACAGGCGTGAGCCACTGCACCTGGTCACATCTTGTTAATGTGTATGTTTTAATGTTTTTTGATAGTCCAGGTCTGCTGGAAACAAATTCTTTCCCTTTTTGATATGTCCAAAAAGTCTTTATTTTGCCATTATTTTTGAAGGCTATTTCTGCTGGGTGTAGAAATCTAGGTTAACAGGTTTTTTTTTTTTTTTCTTCTTTCAGCACTTTATGGATATCATCTCATTATCTTCAACGTTCCATTTTTTCTTTTTTTTTCTTTCATTTTTTTTGAGATGGAGTCTCACTCTGTCACCAGGTGGGAGTGCAGTGGAGTGATCTCAGCTCACTGCAACTTCCACCTCCTGGGTTCAAGTGATTGTCCTGTCTCAGCCTCCTGAGTAGCTGGGACTACAGGCATGCATCACCACACCCAGTTAATTTTTGTATTTTTAGTAGAGACGGGGTTTCACCATGTTGGCCAGGATGGTGTCAATCTCTTGACCTTGTGATCCACCCACCTCAGCCTCCCAAAGTTCTGGGATGACAGGTGTGAGCCACTGCACCTGGCTTTCTTTTCTTTTTTAAATAGAGAAGGGGTCTCACTATGTTACCCAGGCTGGACTCGAACTTCTGGGTTCAAGCACATGCCACCATGCTCAGCTAAGACTCCATTTTGTTCTGGTTCAAAAACATGGATTAGCCATAACCCATGTTGCCATTCTCACATAACTAATGTGTCTTTTATTCTGTTGCTCTCCTGTTGCTTGTAAGATCTCTTCCATCTTCAATTTTCAGCAGTTTGATTATGATATGCCTACATATGGGATTTTTAAATTTGTCGGCTTATTTTTGTTTTGTATTTAACTTCCTTGGGATTTGCTGAACTTCTTGCATTTGCAAATTGATGACTTCATCAGTTTTAGAAGTTCCTGAGCATTATCTCTTCAAATATGTCTTCTGCCACATTCTCTTCTCTCCTTCTGAAACTCCAATTACATATATGTTAGACCATCTGATATCCCACAGATCTGATATCTCTTTTCTACCCCTCCCTGACTTTTTCTGTCTTTTCTCTTTCCAACCTGTCTTCACATTCACTGATTCTTTCTTTTGCTATGTCCATAAACTGTTAAGCCCATGTAATGAATTCATTCCTGCTAGTATATTTTTCTTTCTTCCTTCCCTCCCCTCCCTTCCCTTTCACTTTCTTTTCTTTCCTTTTTTTGTTTTCCCTGGCCTCTGCTAGTATATTTTTCATTTCTATTTAATAGAATTTCAACTTGGTTCTTTGGCATAATTTCCATCACTCTACAGAAATCCCCACCTTTTCAAGCATATTGTTAACCTTTATCATTCAATCATCTAGCATTTTTTTCATAATTATCTTTAAATCCCTGTCTGATAATTCTGAAAAATCTGGGTCATCTCTGGGTCTTCTTCTACTGACTATTTCTTCTCTTGACCTTTGGTCACATTTTCTTGCTTTTCTTGTGTCTTGTAACTTTTTATTACACACCATTTTATATAAAAATAGATTAATTATTAAATTAAGTAATATTTTACTTCCAGAAAAAGACATGACCATTTTCTGCCAGGACACTAGAAGGGAGTCTGAGTCAATCTAATATGTAACTGAGCTGGGTGTGGGCTATGACGCAGCTTTAATTTGACAGTTAATCACTGGCTTCAAATATTTAAGCAGTGAGATCAAGCCTTTCACTTGAGCAGGTCTAGGATCCGAGCCTAGGTAAAATTACAGAGACCTGCTTGTGCTTCATAGCTAAGCCACCAATTTTTAAAACTGTGGGAGTACCTTACATGTATACCAGAGTAGAATGATTAAGTAAATGGGTGGCTGATGGTAGGAGACAGATTTCTCACTATTGAAGCAGGAGTTTTCAGATAAGCAAGGGCAGGAGGTTAGAATCATCCATGTAGTGATTCAACTGGAACCGAATACATCAATATAAACTTATGTTTAGTTTAATATAGATACAGATGGATACATATAGAAATATTTATAGATATGTAGATATATACAGGGTAGTATAAATACATATATTTTCTGGCTCTGTCAGCTGAGTTGGCCTACGCGCAACAATACCCCAGTAGCAACATGTACACCTAGCACCTAGATCTTGGTTTCTCCATTCTCCAGTAAAAGGAACCAAGGCTCCATGGAGAAATGGCTAATTCTAGGATTGAGACAGAAAAATATACTAGATAAAACATATACTATATGCTTTAGTCTCTAAATATACTAGAGCATCTTGTAGTGCCAGAAAGTGAGAAAGTGCAAACACACATACACACACATACACTCACAGTGGTATATCAAAAAGTCATACCAATTGAAAGAGCTCCCAGTGGCCAAAGCTGGAACAACTTGACCAATAAAATAAATAAAGCAATAATAAAATTTTTAACCCAAGGTATAAAATATCCATAAGTCCATACTAATGTTTAAAACATTGAATGGATACATAAATGAAGAAGAGACAAATCTCCCATGCAGAAGAAATCTAAATAATTTATATAGACACTTTGCCCTTGAGGAGGGGTATCATAACTCTCCATGCCTTAAGTGTAGGCTGCGCATGTGTAACTTCCTTCCAAAGAGTACAGTATGTAAACAGAGGAGAAAAAAGAGTAACTTTGTAGTAAAGAAATACACAAACACTGCCGGGAGCGGTGGCTCATGCCTATAATCCCAGCACTTTGGGAGGCCAAGGTGGGCGGATTACGAGGTCAGGAGATTGAGACCATCCTGTCTAACATGGTGAAACCCCGTCTCTACTAAAAATACCAAAAATTAGCCGGGCATGGTGGTGGGCACCTGTAGTCCCAGCTACTCAGGAGGCTGAGGCAGGAGAAAGGTGTGAACCTGGGAGGCGGAGCTTGCAGTGAGCCGAGATCGTGCCACTGCACTCCAGCCTGGGTGACAGAGCGAGACTCCATCTCAAAAAGAAGAAAAAGAAATACACAAACACTACCTCAACGAGATGATCAAGGTCAATATCAACACTGATTAGTCATATTGACAGTATGTCCCCTTAATATAATGTGATGAAAATGGTACTGCCAGGCATAGTGGCACATGTCTGTAGTCCCAACTACTTGGGAAGCTGAAGTGGGAGGATTGCAAGAGCCCAGAAGTTCAAGACCAGCCTAGGCAATACAGTGAGACTCCATCTCTATTAAAAAAAAAAAAAAAAAAAACAAATTAGCCAGGTGTGGTGGCATGCATCTGTAGTCCCAGCTACTCAGGAAGCTGAAAAGGGAGGATCGCTTGAGCCCAGTAGTTCAAGGCTGCAGTAAGCTGTCATCATACCACTGCACTCCAGCCTGGGTGACAGAGTGAGATACTGTCTCAAAAAAAGAAAAGAAAATTGTACTTAACCTGCATGTTCGTCCCCAAAATACAAAACCTCACTGTAACAATGATAAAAATACCAAACAGACACCAATAGAAGGACATTCTACAAAATACCTGAACAATACTCCTCAAAACTGTCAAAGTCATCAAAAACAAGAGATGAGAAACTCAAGTCTAAGAAATTGCCAAAGCCAAGAGGACCCTAAGGAGATGTGACAACTAAATGGGATCCCAAAACATTAGGTAAATAAAGTAGGAAATTATATTAGTAATAATTAGTTAATGAAAATATATCAGTATTAGTTCATTAATTATAACAAATACACCATACTGATAAGGTGTTAAAAACAGGAAAAACTAGAGGCAGGATTTATGGGAACTCTCTATATTATCTTGGCAATTTTTCTTTAAATCTGAAACTATTTCAAAAATTCAAGTTTATATTTTAAAAAAGAAAGAAAAAAAAACTATAAGAGCTCCATCTCTGCGTTAAGCACAACGGTTAGAGTTTGGTTTGCTAGATTCTCCTTGCCCTCCAGTCGCACACCTTGCTTTCTGAAGCTCAAGTGCCCTCACGCAGCCCTGCTCCTCCTCCCCAGTCAGCCTTCTGGAGGGCAGCTTCCTTACATTCTGTGAAGGCCTGAAATGAATTAGAGCAGTTTCACTCACCTCTTCTGCCCTGTCCCCAGTCCTTGGTAGCTGAAAACATGGACTGCCAGAGTGTGGGGTTAGAGTTACCTTCAGCTCTTTCCCTGCCTGCAGCATTCCAGAACTGAAACCCTGGAGTGCCTCTGCTGGATTTCTCTCAGCAATCCTGCCTTCTGAGGGTGGTTGCCCTATACTTGAGAGAGGTTCAAATGCCTCAGGTAGTATCTATGCCAGTCCGTCACTGGCCCAGGCTTTTGGCTTACTACTCCTGAACATTCAGTGAACATCTGTGGGTAGGAGCTGGAGCGTGGGTGCATACTTGCTCTTTGGTGCAAGAGTTGCAAGGGCTTCTCAGGATCCTAACCTGTCATACCAGCCCATACGTGGCCATTAAAAATCTGATTTAAAAAAATGTGGCCAGGCATGGTGGCTCATGCCTGTAATCCCAGCACTTTGGGAGTCTGAGGCAGGCAGATCACCTGAGGTCGGGAGTTCCAAACCAGCCTAACCAACATGGAGAAACCCTGTCTCTACTAAAAATACAAAATTAGCTGGGCATGGTGGCGCACGCTTGTAATCCTAGCTACTCGGGAGGCTGAGGCAGGAGAATTGCTTGAACCTGGGAGGCAGAGGTTGTGGTAAGCCAAGATTGCACCATTGCACTCCAGCCTGGGCAACAAGAGCAAAACTCCATCTCAAAAAAAAAAAAAAAAAACAAAAAAAAAATGTGGCTGGTTTCTCCTTTCCCCTCATGTATGGTAGATTCCTATTCCTTTGGTTATTCCATCCTAGAGCAACCATAGGTCTCTTCTCTACTATGAAAGTATGATTAATTTCTGGAGTTTGGTTCATTTAGGTTCCCTTGTATCCTCAGCTCTTCGATGGGTTTTTAGAAAACATACTTCTTATCCGGCTTTTATAGGTTTTCAAGTACAAGAATGGCAGTATCTTGTAATTTTGTACATCTGAAGAGGAAGCCAAATTCTTTCCCCACACATTGAAAGGTTCATTCCCTCAGGACATTGAAAGGTTCATTCCCTCAGTACATTAAGGTGTCTGTTCAAAAGTCACCTTTTCAAAGCAGTTTCCCGTATTACACTATCTAAAGATTGAACAGATCCCAGTCACCCTTCATGCTTTTATCCTGCTTTACTTTTCTTCCATTGCCCTCATTTCCATCTGAAATGTATTTGTCTCACTGTTTAACTATCTCCTCCACAAGGGCAGGAATTTTATTTTTCTTATTTGTCAGTATAGCTCCAGCTATAAAACAATGATAGGGAGCAAATATGATTCTTTATAAATTATAAGTTTAAACTTGCTTTAAAACTAATTAACTAAATAGAAAATTATTGTTGCATATTATAAAAGAAAAAGTACTTTTATGGGAGATAAGAAGTTTTGAAGCTTAAAAAAAAAGAACCTGTATGATCAGTTCCATTCTGTCCTTAGAAAACATATTATTCTTTATCATGTATACTTTCTCCAGCTAAATCGTTTTGTGCACACTTACTGCTTCCTCATATCTTGCTATCAACCCAGGTTCTAAGCAGGAATTACAGATATTCTTCACAATAGAATGAGACAATTAACAATTGTTCTTAATGAATGGTAAAAAGAGCAATATTCATTACTTGTTAATTATTACTCATCTTTTTTTGAAAATGATCCAAATGGCATCTGGAAACAGTATAACACTAAAAATTAGACTGCAGTAGAAAATAAGAACAATGTTTTGATGATTAGATATAATATAAAGGACTGTAGAAAGAGAATAGAAATAAGAAGGAAAATTTTAGATATTGCAGAAGTAACACAGTAAATCTTAGGATTTCAAAAATATTAATTAAATACCTCAGATAACCAAGAGGCCTAAAGCACAAGCTAACTAGTCTTTTAAAAGAAACCAACTGGGCACAGTGGCTCACAAAGTAAAACAATATAAGAAGCAAAACACTAAAAAATTAAAATTAATTAAAAATTAGTTTTTTCCCTTGCTAGAGATTTTCTGTCTAGATAGCAATTGCAAAACTCCACATAAAGCAATATAGTTAAGAAAGACTACCATGGAATCAGATCTTAGTGTTAATCTCAGCTTCGTCATTTGCCAACTATGTGACCTTTGGCAAGTTAACCTTCCAAAACAGCATCGAAGGGTTTAAGGACCATTGAGCCCTTCAATGATGGTCTGAGTGCACTAGGCTGAGTGCAACGACATCATCATGGCTCACTGTAACCTCAACCTCCTAGGCTCAATTGATCCTCCTGCCTCAGCCTCCTGAGTAGCTGAAACTACCAGGTGCATGCCACCATGCCCAGCTCGTTTTTTATTTTTTGTAGAGACAGGGTCTCACTATGTTGGCAGGCTGGTCTCGAACTCCTGGGTTCAGGTGATCCTCCTGCCTCAGCCTCCCAAAGTGTTAGGATTTCAGGTGTGAGTCACCGTGCCTGTCCTATGAAGTCATTACAAAGAAATTAAATCAATTGGTTTCATTGGCAGTATTGAATTTCAAAGCAGAAGGGGTGCTTAAGAGAAATAATGCCTTTGGAGTAATTTCTGATGCTAGATGAAACTCACATCCCATTTAAGGTGTCAGTCTGTCTGAATTTTATGTTTGGACGATTATCAGTTATTTCTTAAAGCTTGAAGTGAACTCTGGCTCTGTAGGATAAATTAATCTTTATCCTTTAATCTGTATTCATATTAAAGAGATCAAATTGTTTTTTTAGAGTAATGTAAAATTAAGGGACTTCTTTTGTTAGGTGAATTTCTCAGGTTTTAAGATATCAGTATCGGCCAGGCACGGTGGCTCAAGCCTGTAATCCCAGCACTTTGGGAGGCCGAGACGGGCGGTTCACGAGGTCAGGAGATCGAGACCATCCTGGCT
>NW_012119232.1:272591-284888 GCF_000951035.1 Colobus angolensis palliatus | reverse complement strand
CTTTCTCAAAAATAATAATAATAATAATAATAATAATAATAATTCTCAGTAATTTTTGCAATTTTTTGGTACCTAAAATAATTTCTGCTATTGTGTTGGATAACTTTGTCAACTTTGCTTTGGGAATATCTAAATATAGGTAGCTGCATTCGAGCCAGAGGAATATTGGTTTCTTTTGTTGTTGCTTATTTCTGAGGCAGCCTTGCTTTGTCATCCAGTCTGGAGTGTATTGGCACAATCATGGCTCACTGCAGCCTTGACCTCCTGGGCTCATGTGATCCTCCCAAACCAGCCTCCCAAGTAGTTGGGACTACAGGTGCACACCACCATGCCTGGCTAATTTTTAAAATTTTTTGTAGGGATAGAGTTTTGCTATGTCACCTAGGCTGGTTTTGAACTCCTAGGCTCAAGCAGTCTTCCTACCTTGGCCTCCCAAAGTGCTGGGATTACAGGTATGAGCTACCACACCCAGCTGAGAAACATTGGGTTTTAATCAAGATTATTGTCTGAATATTGAGTCTTAATGACTTTTCTGATTTTGGTTTTTTGGCCATAGTATTAAGTTTGCAGTTGATAACCTTCTGTACTAACTAGAAGTAGTATAGAAACTGCAAAAAAAAAACAAAAAAAAAAAACAGGTAAAATGTTGATGGCTGCTATTTTTATTTAACTAATGAATGATGATGTCATTGCACTCAGCCTGGTCAATGGAGCAAGATTCTGTCTCAAAAAAAAAAAACAATTTTTTTTTAACTACAATGACTTTATCTTATGCAAATTTACAAAGGGTGTATAAATATATGTTAAAACAAATGTAAGAGGATGAGCTGATAATCACCAGTGAGCTACAGCAGCAGAGACACAGTGTCATCAGTGAAGGAAAGAGAAACATCTGTAAACCACCCAACACAATTAACGTGGTGTCTTCCACATAGACTTTTTTCTTTTTTTTTTTTTGAGATAGGGTCTCATTCTGTCACCCAGGCTGCAGTGCAGTGGTACGATCACAGCTCACTGCAGCCTCAACCTCCTGGGCTCAAGTGATCCTCCTGCCTCAGCATCCCTAGTTGGGACCAAAGGTGCGCCTCACCATGCCCAGCTCATTTTTGTATTTTTTGTAGAGACAGGATCTCACTATGTTTCCCAGGCTGGTCTTAAGCCCCTGGGCTCAAGCAATCACCTCCCTCAGCCTCCCAAAGTGCTGAGATTACAGGCATGAGCCACTGTGTATAGCCTCACATAGATTAAGGGAGGTCACTGTATGTGAGGTCATTGTATAATAGTTTTCAAAAATGTTATTTTACATCCAAGAAATTGTAAATACAATTAGTTATATCTACTCCTGTCACTTTAAACTTTATATCAATTTTTATTCACAAAAACATGAACTATTTTAGACATCATAATTAATGAAACAATTTTTATTCATTTGCTTTAAGTCCATTTAATATCCAAGATTCATGTTATAAAACCACTCCCCCTCCCTGAACTACATATCTCTCGTTAAATTTTGATTCAATAATGTTTTCCATGGAAATAACAAAACTCAAGTCCTCTGTATTAGCAAACTGTGTAATAAAATAGGAAATTCACTAAGGAAGAGCAAAGCAGGAGCCCTGTATGTCACTTTTAGATAACTATCTCCAAACCAAACTAAACACTTTCAATTCCAAGCATATTTCAAAGTTTTAGGAGAAGTAGGTGAATGGAGTAGGGAGATCGTGAGAACTAACTCACTACTGCGAGGACAACACCATGTCATGAGGGATCTGCCCCATGACCCAAACACCTCCCACCAGACCCCACCCCAAACACTGGGAATTACAATTCAACATGAGATTTGGTGGGGACATATATACAAGCTCTATTAGGGTGAGAGCAAAGTTCTGGAACTAGATAATAGTGATGGTTGCATAACAATGTGAACGTACTTAATGCAACTGAGATTTTTATGCAATGTAAATATAGATCTCAATCAATAAAAGAAACAGTACACCAGCCTGGCCAACAACTACTAAAAATGCAAAACTTAGCGAGGCATGCACACCTGTAGTTCCAGCTACCCTGGAGGCTGAGGTGACAGAATTGCTTGAACCTGGGAGGCGGAGGTTGCAGTGACCCGAGATCACACCACTGTACTCCAGCCTGGGTGACAGAGACCCAGACTTAGAAAAAAAAAGAAAAAAGAAGCACTAAATAACACTACATAACAGAAAGTAGACACTGACATCACATCGAAGAAAGTCACCTTCTAAAATAAATGTTGATTATTTTGGTATCCTGTTAAAAACCTTATTGGGACTCATGCCTGTAATCCTAGCATTTTGGGAGGCCGAGGCAGGCCTTGAGGTCATGAGTTCGAGACCAGCCTAGCCAACATGGTGAAACTCCGTCTCTACTAAAAATACAAAAAAAAGATCAGACGCAGTGGCTCACGCCTGTAATCCCAGCACTTTGGGAGGCCAAGGTGGGTGGATCACGAGGTCAGGAGATCAAGACCATCCTGGCTAACACGGTGAAACCCCGTCCCTACTAAAAACAAAAAAAAAATTAGCTGGGCGTGGTGGCAGGCACCTGTAGTGCCACATAATCGGGAGGCTGAGGCAGGAGAATGGCATAAACCCGGGAGGTGGAGCTTGCAGTGAGCCGAGATCGAGCCACTGCACTCCAGCCTGGGCGACAGAGTGAGACTCCATCTCAAAGAAAAATATAAACAAACAAAAAATAAAAATACCTTATTATTAACTTGATAAGTACATTATAAACATTTCAAAATGAAACCTTTTTCTATAATGTCAATCCTTGAGCTTTTCTATTTATTAGGAAATCTCATAACACTCTTAGCACCAGCTTTCCATGCTTCTTAGTCTGCCTGGGCAGGAATCAATTGTATATAGTGTTGGGTGTCCAAGGGAGAGAATATAGTCCTGGGTTTTTAGTTTCTATTTCTGGTTGGGCCAGTAAAGCCCCTTCCTCGTCCCTCCTTTCCACTTATCACCATAGACAGAAACTAAAAACCATGGCTTCAGGCTGCTAGAAGCATACAACAAAACAAAATCGAACAACAACAACAACAAAATAAGGAAGGATGGACAGGCTAGGAAGTGAATTTTAAAATGGGCAGAATATTTGATTAAATTTAGCTTGCCAATATTGTGTTAAATTTTAATACAGGAGAGTAACATATTTATTTCTAATAAACAAGATCAGCAGAAGATGAAAAACTTTTTAGATACCAAAACGTACCTTGGTCTGCTGTAGCACTCGGGAATCGGGAATCTCTCTTGTGGCATTCATGAATGTAGCTTTGTTTGTTTGTTTGTTTGTTTGACAGTCAGTGGAGAAACACAACATGGAAAGAAAACAAAAAAAAGCCACGCCAAATGCAATAACAAGCACATCAATTTCTTTTACCTCAAATGCAACAGAAAATACGACTTTTGGCCAGGCGCAGTGGCTCACGCCTGTAATCCCAGAACTTTGGGAGACCAAGGCAGGCGGAGGTCAGGAGTTCAAGACCAGCCTGACCAACATGGTGAAACCCCCGTCTCTACTAAAAATACAACATTAGTCAGGCATAGTGACACATACCTGTGATGCCAGCTTCTTGGGAGGGGAGGCTGAGGTGGAAGAATCGCTTGAACCTAGGAGGCGGAAGATGCAATGAGCCGAGATCACGCCACTGCACTCCAGTCTGGCCATCAGGGCGAGACTCTGTCTCAATTTAAAAAAAAAAAAAGAAAGAAAGAAAATACCACTTTTGCTGAACCTGATTATAGGCAAGGCCAAATTCAGTCACTTGCAAAATAATATGCCCAACATTCATTCACAATGTTCCCGCCTGCTCTTAATGGGGTTTGAGTAGAGCAGGCTCTCAAAAGCCATGAATTATATGAATTATTAAATTAAACAACAGTTTCCATTTAAAATAATAACATTTATTTGGGAATATACAAACCAGACAATGAACTAGATGTTTTCTACATATCATTACTCACTTTAGCCTCATAATACTTTACGGATAGGTTAAGTAACTTGCCTAAGGTCAAAACACTAGTACATTCAAAAGCCAGGATTCAGGCTGGGCTTGGTGGCTCACATCTGTAATCCCAACACTGTGAGGCCGAAGCTGGTGGATTGCTTAAGCCCAGGAGTTTGAGACCAGCCTGGGCAACATGGTGAAACTCTGTCTCTACCAAAAACAGAAAAATTAGCCAGGCATAATGGAGCATACCTCTAGTCCTAGCTACTCAGGTGGCTGAGGTGGGAGAATCGGCCTGAGCCTGGGAGGCGGAGGTTGCAGTGAGCAGAGATCACATCACTGCACCCCAGCCTGGGCCACAGAGCAAGACCTGTCTCAAAAAATAAAAAATTAAAACTAAAAAGCCAGGATTTAAACCAAGGTATATCATACATAAAATCATTTTTTGCTAAAACACTCCTTTTTTTTTTTGAGACGGAGTTTCACTTTTGTTGTCCAGGCTGGAGTGCAATGGCATGATCTTGGCTCACCACAGCCTTCACCTCCCGGATTCAAGCAATTCTCCTGCCTCAGCCTCCCAAGTAGCTGGGATTACAGGCATGCACCACCATGCCTGGCTAATTTTGTATTTTTAGTAGAGATGGGGTTTCTCCATTTGAGGCTGGTCTCGAACTCCTGACCTCAGGTGATCTGCCCGCCTCAGCCTCCCAAAGTGCTGGGATTACAGGCATCAGCCACCGTGCCCGGCCTAAAACACTCAAGTGTGGGCTGCAAAGGAAATATTTTCAGTTTACTTGGCAAACATTAATATTCTCTCTTGAATACAGCTTCTAAATGTTAAGGAATGAGAAAGAAGAACATACCTGAAAAGAATATTACTGAAAAATGCAGTGAGATGTCTGGAAGAAACAAGCAATGGCTATGTGCCTACTATGTGCCACAGACTGTGCTGGCTATATTAAAAACCTTGACGCTTCACTGTTACAGCAACCTTGGAGGGAAATATTGGTAATCTCTTTTACATATGAAGAAACTGAAACATAAAGAAGCCTTCAAGGTTACAGAAGTTGCAAGGGACAGAGTTGGAATTGGAAATCAAATTCAGCTCATTAATACATATTATTAGTGCTTACTATGGGGCATTTCGAATAGAATATTAGAAATCCCATCACATACAGCTCAAACCAACCTATTTTTTCTTTGCTTAGGGAGTTGTTGTGAAACTGAAAAATTCCTATAGATTTTTCTTTCAATAATCTTATTTTAAATAATTATCCATGCGTAGGTTACATATACACGTTAAGTACTGCCCATAAACTCCAAAAGTTGATTGCTATGAAAACCAAACAGGCATCCAGTAGTAAATGTGAAAATATAAGCAATTCTGTCCTATATACATGATTTTGAACATACTGACAGATGGAGAAAACCACTTTGGAAAAGATACTTCCCATGTTCTAGAGATGATTTAAACCATTAAGCATTCTATGAAGCTTCTGAAGGTCTGTCAGATTTTAAATGACAACAGTGAAATTTTAAAACAAGAACAGGAGATGTCAGCACCAAATCTAGTTTAACATTAATAATAAGTGAGCCAATAAATAGGTCTGTGTTTGCCCAGGCAGGTTTTGCTTATTATTCAGTTGGAAAGCCAGAAGGAAACTGGTTTTAACTCTTAATACAACCTGTATCATGACATCATCACTTTACCAGAAATGTAGCTGATGTCAGCATAAGACTGAGACAGTTCACATTTAAAAGTGTTGTTTCTTCTCCAACTATTTTCATAATTCATTCATGGTATAGGATTGAGACTATTTCCTTAAGTGGAAAAAAATGGGTAATCAACATTGAGAACTTTCCACGTGCCAGATACTGTATGAACTGTCTTATTTAATTTTCATAGCCACCCTGCAAGATATTATCCTCATCTTTTTAGAGGAAGAAACAAGTTTCAAGAAACAAAGTAGCTTTTCTAAGGCCACAACTATAGTAAAGAGGTGGAGCTGACATTCAAGCTTGGATATGAATTACTATAATTTCCACAGCACTACACAGCTGTCATTTTCTTTACCTGCAAAACTAAATAAATAATGTTAAAAATAAAAGATGGATGATCTCCAAGATCTCTAAACATTAAAATTTTACAATAAACTGGTTGAGGTGACACATGCCTATATTTTCAGCTACTCAGGAGTTTGAAACTGGCCTGGATAACATAGCAAGATCCTGTCTCTAAATTTAAAAAACAAATTACAACAAGATAATCTTAGATCAGAGAAAGGAAAGTGAAATAGCTATTTGGATTACAAACTGTTTTAGTACCTCAAATGTAATGTGTGGTGGTGACAGTATCTTTGATTCCTGGGAAGGTCATTGTGAAAGGGAATATAAAATGCCTTGAAGTCAAAATACAAGGCTCTCAAACAGAAAAATAAATATAACATTTAAGTATTATCAACAGAGAACCAAGTTAGAAAAAACTAGTTATAGTCTAAAACAATGCTGTTGAAAAGACTGTAGTCACCAGTGTAAACTGACTCAGGCAACACTTCCCAGGGTCCATGCTGTGGACAACTGACTAATCTCTCTATAAATACTAAAAGATAATAAGGTTCCATAACCAAACAAGAAAGGGAAATGCTGGATTTAATGTTAAGCCTGTTTCCATACTAGTTATAGGCTTGAGAGTCCTATGGGGCAAGTCTTTCTGGGTTTGAATCCCAGCTCTTCCATTCTAGCTTAGCCATGTGACTTAAATGAGACAGAGTTGCTGTAGAGACTGGAAACAGTAATGCATGTGGGAGCCTTAGAACAGAGCCTTAGACAGTGCTCAATAAATGTTAAATCATTAATAGGAACATCATTTCCCAGAGCCTTTATTAATCTAAGTTGATGTTCATTGTGAATTACCAAGGGGATAGAGTTTGCAGTTTCTCAAACTTACTGGGTAATGGAACCCACTTTGTCATAGAATATCCCTCGAGAAAACTGGTTAATGTCTTTAAAACAAACAAAACTCTTCAAAACAATAGAGAATTCCATCACCAAAATAAAATGTTGTTTTTTGTTTTTTTGAGTTTGTTGTGACAGGGTCTCCCTCTGTTGCCCAGGTTGGAGTGCAATGGCACAATCACAGCTCACTGCAGCCTCAACTTCCTGGGCTCAAGCGATCCTCCCACCTCAGCCTCTCAAGTAGCTGGGACTACAGGTGCATGCCACCATACCTGACTAATTTTTTGTAGAAACAAGGTTTTGCCATGTTGCCCAGGCTGGTTTCAAACTCCTGGGCTCAAGCCATCTGCCCACCTCGGCCTCCCAAAGTTCTGGGATTATAGGCATGAGCCACCACACCCAGCCTAAAACATTTTTAAAAATTGAATTTTTCTTCACCAAATTTTCCCTACCTCTTATCTGCTACCACCTGCCTTTGAGATAAAGTTCTTTTTTTTTTTTGAGATGGAGTTTCACTCTTGTTGCCCAGGCTGGAGTGCAATGGCGCAATCTCAGCTCACCGAAACCTTCCACCTCCCAGGTTCAAGTGATTCTCCTGCCTCAGCCTCCCAAGTAGCTGGGATTACTGACAAGCGCCACCAAGCCCAGCTAATTTTGTATTTTTAAGAGAGATAGGATTTCTCAATGTTGGTCAGGCTGGTCTCAAACTCCCGACCTCAGGTAATCCGCCCACCTCGGCCTCCCAAAGTGCTGGGATTACAGGCAGGAGCCACCTTGCCCGACTGGAGCTAAAGTTCTAATAGATGACACTCTTTGATGTTCACTAAAGACTTGGGAACGTTGTCTCTACTTCATAAACCGACACCATAGCTGAATCCTGTATTCTGTCATAACCAGCAACTGCTCCTTCCGTTCAATCTTCAATTCCACTATCCAGTCTTGAACACCAACCACTTTATTTCCCAGCAGCCACCTTCTGGTTTCATTTGTTCCCTATTCAGCCTAGACTCAATGGCCCACCACTTCAAACACTCTCACTACTGAAATCTTTTGCCTCCTTACCCTGTCACCCTGACACATAAAACCCAGGCCAAGATCAATCCAACTGTTCAATTGTGTGCTTACCCAGGCTACTGAGCCCTGAGAGAAGAGGGAAATCATTCATACAAATATATATACGACAGCCGTGAAAAACCCATGATTCCATTTTTTCTAAGTATTCCCACTCAGCTTGCCCACTCACTTCCCTCAGAGGCTTTCTTGAAATTCTCCTTTTCTCCTCAAACAGTCCCCTGTAATCATCATCTCCTCCCCACTATAATCTCAGTGGATGACCTTATCCCCACTTCACTGAAAAGTCAAGTGTTGATATCCCAAATTCTTACTTGCCAACCAAACACTTCCGCATCTGCACCATCCATTGTTCCTATATTCCTACTTCAGTAGAAACTGCATTCTCATTTGTACTGCAACCCAGTATCTTCACTCCATTCCCTCTAACCTCAAAGACAATGTATAATCAATCACACACACCTCCTTTCTTCTACATCTTCAACTTCTCCCTTCCTTCTTCCTATTTCCATTTAGCATATAAACATGCTGAAGTCTCTCTCATCCAGACACAGCCTGCCCCTCTACCTACTATCTCATATCTCTCTATGAGCAAAGCTTCAAAAACAGCAAAGCTTTCTGAAAAGAATATCTGTACTTACTGTCTCCACTCTCAAATCTTTCCATGCTTAGTCCTCAGCAACCTGGCATTTATCTCTATCATGGAGACTCCACTGAAGCTGTTCTACAGAAGGTGGCAATCAGCTGCTTAACACCAAAGTCAAGAGACACTTCCCTGTCCTCATATTCATTCAACTGTGGGTTACATTTGACATTGCAGATGGCTCTTAAAATTTATGTCTTCGTTTAATAAATATTTACTGAAAGCTACTTTGTTGATAAGAACTTCAGATAAAATGATGAACATGACACACACAGTCACAAGCCCTCAAGAAGCTTAAAGTTTCTATGACAATTCCTACTCCTCCTTCCAACTCTCAGATCACTCATTCCTTCTCTACTCAACCTTTAGAGCTGATATTTCCCCAGGGCTCCTTTCTTTGCTCTTCTCACATCCATCCCAGGATTAATGTGTTTACATTACCTATTCATTGATGTTGATGACATTTGCATCACTAGCTTAGAATTCTTGACCTTTCATCCTCCTCAAACTAGTCTCAATTTTTTGTCCTCTTCCAAGTAAAACATTCAGAAAACTATCTTTGTACACTCCACTTCCTCATACCCAATTTACATTTTAACCCATGACAATCTGACCACCACTACAATGAAACTCCTTTTACAATGTCACCACTACCTCATTATGTTAAAATGGATGTGCTTATCATTATTCAAACTTTCAGGGCATTCTCAACAGAACTGACCCACTCCTTATCCTCCACTATCTAACCTGTACATGTGAAATTTGGCATAGCTGTATTCTGGGCCCTATTCTATTTCCCACACTCTATCCCTAGGTGTTCCTACCCATTCTCATTGTTTTAAGTATGACTTATGCCGGACGCAGTGGCTGACACCTGTAATCCAAACACTTTGGGAGGATGAGGCAGGCAGGCGGATCACCTGAGGTCAGGAGTTTGAGACCAGCCTGGCCAGCATGGTGAAACCCCTGTCTCTACTAAAAATACAAAAATTAGCCAGGCATGGTGGCCCATGCCTATAATACCAGCTACTCTGGAGGCTGAGGCAGGAGAATCACTTGACCCCTGAGGCGGAGGTTGCAGTGAGCCAAGATCGCACCACTGCACTCCAGCCTGGGTGACAGAGCGAGACTCCATCTCAAAAAAAAAAGCAAACAAAAAAACCAGTCAGTACTCTAGGGAAGAAATAACAATAGCTATATTATGACATGGTAGTGAGTTGAAGATAATTGAATAGACATAATATATTGTGGAGACAGTTTGATATGAGAGATGAGAAGAGATAAGTAGTCATGTGTGGCTCTTTGTTTCTGGCTTTAATAACTCCAGTAGTTATTAAAGTGCTGGGATTATAGGCGTGAGCCATTGCACACAGGCTTGACTGGTTTTCTAACCAAGTTCACCAATGTCACCTTGTCCCTACCAATCCAGTCTCCAGAAGAAAGCTAAAGGGATCTTTATAAATATAATATAAAATCGCTTCTCAGCCTTTTGGCTAAGATCAAGTGTAGATATAATATAACTATAAATTGAAACACATCACTCACTATTTAAAGCCCTTCAATTGATATGTTTCATACTCGGAGGGAAACTAATTTTAAGGTAGTAACAGAGTATTCTCTTTCCCACAAAGAGAATGTTGCCCCAGTTTTCTGGCAACTCATTCTGTGGCTCAGTGGCATTCAACTACTTCAGTACAAAGGCTCAGTGGCATTCAACTACTTCAGTACAAAGACAAATATAAGACACAGAAGTTAACTGGGTTAACTAAAGGTTACTAAACCTTTACTAAACCTTACTAAAGGTTACTAATTATTTAATTCCAAAGTAAATACCATAATTTATCTTTTTTTTTCGAGACAGTCTTGTTCTGTTGACCAGGCTGGAGGGCAGTGATGTGATTTTGGCCCACTGCAACCTCTACCTCCTGGATTCAAATAATTCTCGTGCCTCAGCCTCCCCAGTAGCTGGGATTACAGGCATGTACCACCACACCCAGCCAATTTCGGTTTTTTTAGTAGAGACGGGTTTTCGCCATGTTGGCCAGGCTGGTCTCGAACTCCTGGTCTCAAGTGATCTGCCCACCTCGGCCTCCCAAAGCCTGGGATTACAGGCTTGAGCCACTGCACTCAGCCTATAATTTTTTTAAAATTGAGATAAAATTCACATAGCATACAATTTACCATTTCAAAGTATACAATTCAGTAGTTTTTAGTGTATTCACATTTTGCAACCATCTACACTAATTCCAGAACATTTGTATTACCTAAAAGGAACTCCATATCCATTAACAGTCACTCCCAATTGTCTCCCTCCCCATCTCCTAGAAACCATTTATCTCTTTTCTATCTCTATGGATTTCCTGTTCTGAACATTTCATATAAGTGGGATCATACAATATGCGATCTTTTGTGACTTCGTTCACTCAGCATCATGTTTTTAAGGTTTATCCATGTTGCAGCATGAATCTGTACTTCATTCCTTTTTATGGCTGAATAATACTCCATTGTATGGATGGACCACATATTGGTTTTTGTTTTTGTTTTGAGACAAAAGTTTTGCTCTTGTTGCCCAGGCTGGAGTGCAATGGCATGATCTCGGCTCACCCCAACCTCTGCCTCCCCAGTACAAGCGATTCTCCTGCCTCAGCCTCCCAAGTAGCTGGAATTACAGGCATACGCCACTATGTTCAGTTAATTTTGTATTTTTAGTAGAGATGGGGTTTCTCCATGTTGGTCAGGCTGGTCTTGAACTTACCATCTCAGGTGATCCACCTGCCTCAGCCTCCCAAAGTGCTGGGATTACAGGTGTGAGCCACCACGCCCGGCCAGACCACATATCGTTTATCCATTTATCAGCTGATCTACGTTTAGATTGTTACCACTCTTTTACAATTATGAATATTGTTGCTATTAACACTCATGTACAAGTATTTGCATGGATATATGTTGTCATTTCTTTTGGGATGACCTAGGAATGGAACTGCCGTGTCATATGGCAACTGTACATTTAACTTTTTGAGGAACTGCCAGACCATCTGTACCATTTTACATTCCTATCAGTAAGGAACCCTATAATGGTTCCCATTTCTCCACATCCTCATCAACAGTTGTTGGGGTTTTGTTTGGTGTGTGTGCGTGTTTTGTTTTGTTTTGTTTTTTGAGATTTTTTAAGTTATTATAGTCATTCTAGTGGGTGTGAATTGGTATCTCTATTATTATTATTATTATCATTATTATTTAAGAGACAGGGTCTTGCTCTGTTGCCCAGGCTGGAGTGCAGTGGCACCATCACGGCTCACTGCAGCCTCAACGACACAGGCTCAAGCAGATCCTCCCACCACAGCTTCTCAAATAGCTGGAACTACAGGCATGAACCACCACGCCTATCTCCCTATGTTGCCCAGGCTGGTCTCTAACTTCTGGGTTCAAGTGATCTTCCTGCCTCAGCCTCTCAAAGTGCTGGGATTATAGGCAATGAGCCACCACACCTGGCCTGTGATTTTTATTTGTATCTCCCTAACGAATAATGATGCTGAACACCCTTTCATGTGTTTATTTGGCCATCTGCACGTTTTCTTTGGAGAAATATCTCTTCAAATTCTTTCTTTGCCCTTTTTTTTTTTTTTTTTTTTTGAGACAGAGTCTC
>NW_012119232.1:268411-272541 GCF_000951035.1 Colobus angolensis palliatus | reverse complement strand
TTTTTTTGAGACAGAGTCTCGCTCTCTTGCCCAGGCTGGAGTGCAGTGGTGCGATCTCCACTCACTGCAACCGCTGCCTCCTGGGTTCACACCATTCTCCTGTCTCAGCCTTCCGAGTAGCTGGGACTATAGGGGCCCGCCACCACACTCAGCTAATTTTTTTGTATTTTCAGTAGAGATGGGGTTTCACCATGTTAGCCAGGATGGTCTTGATCTCCTGACCTTAAGTGATCCGTCTACTTCAGCCTCCCAAAGTGTTGGGATTACAGGAGTGAGCACTGTGCCTGGCCCCCATTTCTATAATACAAAAATTACAAAACTTAGTGGGATGTGGTGGCACATGCCTATAGTCCCAGCTACTCAGAAGGTTGAGGTGGGAGGACAGATTGAGTCTAGGGAGGTTGAAACTACAGTAAGCCATGATGGCACCACTGTACTCCAGCCTGGACAACATGGTAAGACCCTGTCTCAAAAAAATAAAAACTTTAAAAAAAAATTTTAATTTTAAGGGTCAGGCATAGTGGCTCACACCTGTAATCCCAGCACTTTGGGAGGCCAAGGTGGGCAGATCACGCGGTCAGGAGTTCGAGACCAGCGTGGTCAATATGGTGAAACCCCGTCTCTTCTAATAATACAAAAATTAGCCAGGCGTGGTGGCGCATGCCTGTAGTCCCAGCTACTCAAGAGGCTGAGGTAGGAGAATCGCTTGAAGCCGGGAAGTGGAGGTGTGCAGCGAGCCAAGATGGCACCACTGGCTCCAGTCTGGGCAACAGAGCAAGACTCCATCTCACCAAAAAAAAAAAAAAAATTTAATTTTAATAAAGTCCAATTTATCTATTTGTTCTTTTGCACCTTTGGAGTCATATTTAAGAAACCTGCCTAATCCAAGTTCATGAATATTTAAACCTATATTTTCTTCTAAGTATTTTTTAGTTTCAGTTCTTATATTTAGGTCTTTGATCCATTAAAATCATAATTCTTGAAAGCTAAGAATTTCAATTATAAGATCTAGAGGCTTAAGAGAAAAGAGAGCCTTTTTTCACCCAGGCTGGGGTGCAATGGCACGATCTCAGCTCACTGCAACCTCCGTCTCCCGAGTTCAAGTGATTCTCCTGCCTCAGCCTCCCGAGTAGCTGGTGTTACAGATACCCGCCACCACTTCCAGCTAATTTTTTGTATTTTGAGTAGAGATGGGGTTTCCCTGTTGGCCAGGCTAGTCTTGAACTCCTGACCTTGTGATCCGCCCACCTCAGCCTCCCAAGGTGCTCGGATTACAGGCATAAGCCATTGTGCCTGGCCAAAAGAGAGCTTCTTATTTATTTTTTCTTTCTTTCTTTCTTTTTGAGGGACAGGGTCTCTCTCTTGTTGCCTAGGTCGGAGTGCAGTAGTAGAATCATATGCAGTCTCAACCTCCTGGGCTCATGTGATCCTCCCACATCAGCCTCCTGAGTAGCTGGGACTACAGGCGTGTGTCACCATGCTCGGCTAATTTTTGTAATTTTTGTAGAGACAGGGTCTCACTATGTTGCCTAGGCTGGTCTCAAACTTCTGGGCTCAAGTCATCTTAACTGTGCCAGCCTCTCAAAGTGCTGGGATTATAGGCATGAGCCTCTGCACCCAGCCAAGATTTAATATTGATATAGAATCTCTGAAATTACTTATTCCTTTGTAAAATGTAGTAACATACATTTTGAACTCAAATATGTGTGTGTGTGAGTGTTTATATGTGTGCATATAAAAATTAACCCACAGAAACATACCACTGCATCTGGCCAAGACAACTTTTCAAACTCCAAAACTGTGATTTTAACTATCACCAACCAAATCAAGAAAACGTTCACAGTAGAGTTTGTCGTGTAAACTTCAGCACAGAGGAAAGGCAGGTGATGACATAAGTACAGTTCTCTCACACTGATCAAGATGACATAAAAACTTGGGGGAAGAGTTCAAAGAAAAACAAAAGTTAAAAGAAAGAGTGGATGTAAATTCAGAATTTTTACCTCCTGTCCTATCTGGAGCTAAATCTTATTTGAGGGGCCGGGTGAGGTGGCTCATGCCTATAATCCCAGCACTTTGGGAGGCTGGATCACCTGAGGCTAGGAGTTTGAGACCAGCCTGGCAACATGGCAAATCCCTGTCTCTACCAAAATACAAAAAATTAGCCAGGCACGGTAGAAGCGCCTGTAATCCTAGCTACTTGGGAGGTTGAGGCAGGAGAATCGCTTGAATCTAGAAGGCAGAAGCTGCAGTGAGCCAAGATCGAGTCATTGCACTCCAGCCTGAGCAACAAGAATGAAACTCTGTCTCAAAAAAAAAAATCTTATTTGTGGAAGGGTAAGAAAAATCTCCAGTGTTTGTGGGGAAAGACCCAGAATGGGAAATAATTGTCTTTCCCTTTCCCAAGTTATGGTCCAGGGACTGTAGCCATTTAGCAAAACCTTGCACCTAATACAAAATCATGCCTTGCTAAAGGCATAATAGCCAATGACATGCCCAAACCATATTCCTGTAAAGCTGCTTTATAAGAGTCCCAAGCATATCAGCACTCTCCATTGGGCCAGTATACCCAAAAGAGCCTGGGATTAAGGAGGACCCAGCATGCACAGATGTGTTCCCCAGGGGCTACAGTAGTAGCAGGGACATCATCCTCAGAAGTGGCGGAAGCAGACAATCCCATTCAAGACCAAGTCAGTCATTCGCAATGGCTCAGAAGGACAGAGGATGGCACAAAGATAATATGAATCTCCCTTAATGCCAGGAAAAATTATAAGATTTCTCTACTGATACCATCTACCATAGGGAAAAAAAGGGAAGGGGTGGGCTATGTGAGGAAACTGAGTATTTATCCAAAGGACAAAGTATTTAGAAGGGTTTAGATTAACATTCAATTAATTTAGTTAAACCAGAAGCTACTGACTTTTTATCCTAAAGTGGCAAGATTGTTTAGCAGGATTGTTCTCTATTAACTAGTAGAAACAGAGCTAAGGAAATTTTAGTTATTTAGAAATAAAGTTGGCTAAGCACAATGGCTCACACCTGTTATCCCAGTACTTTAAGAGGTCAGGGTGGGAGGGTCACTTGAGCCCAGGAGTTGGAGACCAGCCTGAGCAACACAGTAAGACCTCATCTCTAGGCCAGGCATGGTGGCTCAAGCCTGTAATCCCAGCACTTTGGGAGGCCAAGGCAGGCGGATAACCTGAGGTCGGGAGTTCAAGACCAGCCTGACAAACATGGAGAAACCTCGCCTCTACTAAAAACACAAAATTAGCCTGGTGTGGTGACGTATGCCTGTAATCCCAGCTACTCGGTAGGCTGAGGCAGAAGAATGGCTTGAACCTGGGGGGCAAAGGTTGCGGTGAGCCGAGATCGCACCATTGCACTCTGGACAACAAGAGCGAAACTCCATAACAAAAAAGCAAAAAATAAAAATTAGCCAGGTGTGATGACATGCATCTGCAATTCCAGCTACTTGGAAGGTTGAGGCATAAGAACTGCTTGAACCCAGAAGGCAGAGGTTTCAGTGACCCAGACTGTGCCACTGCACTCCAGCCTGGTGACAGAGTGAGACTGCCTCCAAAAAAAAAAAAAAGAAAAGAAAAGAAAATTACATCTTTGTATATTTAAGTATATAGTCTACACAATTTATGCCTACTATACTTCCAATTGGGTTTTCCACTGCGCAAAAGGTAAAACGTAAAGCACTTGCCTATATGATCTGATGCTTATCCACCTGTCCAAAATCACAACATTCTCCACTAGGACAACCACAGTCACATTGGATTCTGTCCATTCCTAAAACATGTTGAGGTCTTTTCTGTAGCACAGTTTTTCCACACACCATTTCCTTCACTTAGGATGCCTTTCCCATAGCTCTTTAATAGGTTGCTTCAACTCAGCCTTTAATTTCAGTTTAAATGTTTCTTCTTTTCAAGGCCTTCTCTGAACACCCAATATAAAGTAGGTATTCCCTGTTATCCCATAGCACAGTACCACATTATTTTCTTTTTCTCTTTTTTCTCTCTTTTTTTTTTTTTTCGAGATGGAGTTTCCCTCTTGTTGCCCAGGCTGGAGTGCAGTTGCAAGATCTCGGCTCATTGCAACCTCTGCCTCCCAGGTTCAAGCAATTCTCC
>NW_012119232.1:260319-266875 GCF_000951035.1 Colobus angolensis palliatus | reverse complement strand
TTAAAAAAAAATTTTTTTTCGACATGAAATCTTGCTCTGTAGCCCAGGCTGGATGGAGTTCAGTGGCACGATCTCAGCTCACCGCAACCTCCACCTCCTGAATTCAAGCAATTTTCCTGCCTCAGCCTCCCAAGTAGCTGGGATTACAGGCGCACACCACTGCACCCGGCTCATTTTTTGTATTTTTAGTAGAGACAGGGTTTCACCATGTTGGCCAGGAGGCTGGTCTTGAACTCCCAACCTCAGGTAATCTGCCCATCTCAGCCTTCCAAAGTGCTAGGATTACAGGCATGAGCCACTGCGCTCAGACAATTTAAAAGTTACCCAGGGTGATGGTTCACCCCTGTAGTCTCAGCTACTTGGGAGGCTGAGGTAGGAGGAGCACTTGAGCCCAGGAGTAGAAAAAAAGAAAATTATCATGATTATTAAATTCTTTCTAAGCCCAAACTTGAAACTTATACATAAATAGGTAAAGTAGTCCCGAGACCAAAAGATTTGAGAACTGTTCTTTGTAATAGGTTATCTGTTACAGCACTGTCATAACCGCAAGAGTTTGGAAATAACCTTCATGTCCATCAATAAGAGATTGATAAAAGCAATCATGGTGCATCCATGCAATAAAATACTATGCAACATTAAAAACTAATGAGGAGCATGAGTCAAGAAAATGAAATAGAACACATTCAGATTGGAAAGGAAAAAGTAAAACTACCTCTATTTGCAAATGACAGCATCTTGCATATAGAAAATCATACAGAATCCACTAAAGTAAATATCAGAATGAATAAATGAGTTCAGCAAAGTTGAAGCATACAAAAATCGTTCTGTTGCCCAGGCTGGAGTGCAGTGGAACGATCTAGGTTCACTACAACCTTCACCTCCTGGGTTCAGGTAATTCTCATGCCTCAGCCTCCCCAGTAGCTGGGATTGCAAGCATGCACCACCACACCCAGCTAATTAATTTGTTGTGACTTTGGTAAAGACAGAGTTTCTCTGTGATGGCCAGGCTGATCTAAAACTCCTAGCCTCAAGTGATCCACCAACCTCAGCCTCCCAAAATGCTAGGATTACAGGCATGAGCCACCATGCCCAGCCTAAACTATTGTGTTTCTATAAACGCATGGTGAACAATCTGAAAATGAAGTTAAGAAAACCATTCTGAGCCAGGCGAGGTGGTGCACACCTGTAATCTCAGTTACTCAGGAGGCTGCGGCAAGAGGATGTCTTAAGCCCAGGAGTTCAAGGCCATCCTGGGCCACACAGTAAGACCCTATCTCTTAATAAATAAATATTTCTTTTTACAATAGCATCAAAAAGAATATTTAGTAATAAATACAACAAAAAGTACAAAACTTGTTTTTTATTAGTTGATTACACATTTTATTTTGAAATAACAAATATCTTAAATTTTTAAAGGCCAATTCTCCCAAAACATTTAAGCCAAATACACACAAGTATATAGACTCAAAGTATTACTGCTGCAGCCTTGATTCTCTGAAATTCTATACTTGATTCTAAATTATTCCGGGGCTAGAATATGCTTGCCATTAAAGAAATAATCTTGTTTTTGTTATTTTTTAGTAGAGACGGGGTTTCTGTTATGCTACAGAATTTTGGGAGTTACCATCTCATATAATTTTTGGGAATTGCTAACTTAGCTTACTCGGTTTTAAGAAGTGCAAAACTTATCCTCTGACAGTGATAAAACATTCCTGAGAGAAGTTTTAAAAGACCTACATATACAGAAAGATACCCCATGTTAATGAATCAGAAGATGTAATATTGTTAAAATGGCACTAATTCCCAAATTGATCTATAGATTCAACATAATCCTCCTCAAAATTACAGCTGACTTCTTTGCAGAAATTGATAACATGATACTAATTCATACGGACATAGAATAACCAATCTTGGGGAAAAAAAAAGTTGGAAGACTCTTATTTCCCAATTTCAAAATTTACTACAAAGCTAGAGTAATCGGCCCAGCACAGTGGCTCATGCCTGTAATCCCAGCACTTTGGGAGGCCGAGGAGGGCAGATCACCTGAGGTCAGGAGTTCAAGATGAGCCTGACTGACATGGTAAAACCCCATCTCTACTGAAAATACAAAAATTAGCCAGGCGTAGTGGCACGCGCCTGTAATCCCAGCTACTCAGGAGGCTGAGGCAGGAGAATGGCATAAACCTGGGAGGCGGAGCTTGCAGTGAGCTGAGATCCGGCCACTGCACTCCAGCCCGGGCAACAGAGCGAGACTCTGTCTCAAAAAAAAAAAAAAAATAGATTGATATCTATAGAAAAAAAATTGTCTCTCTGTGCTTCACTGGTTTTCGATGGCCCTCCAAGAATGCAATCACAAGGATTCCATATTTAATGGAGAAACTGTGGAGGACAGTAACTATGTAAACAGCACTTTGAATATCCACCCCATGTAACTTCAAAATAGTCTCATCCCAAGCTATCCTTCTGATGATATATTACTATAACATAGAGAATCCAATGAAACTGTCATTTCTGCCTATAGGCCAGCGAAACTTCTAATTTCAACATAGAGGTCAGTTTAGCCCTCTTATTTTAATCCACTTGCCTATGTGTGTTACATTGATGATAACAAGTTGCTAATGGCGACTTCATCCGAAAGTCTGTTGAAATCATATAAGCACCTGATATTTCATTATAATCCTCAGATTTTCCCCAGAAGTTGAGGATGGATTTCTGTTCTGTCTTCCTGTCTAGTAAGAGAGTAAACACGACAACATGAAAACAATTTCCTTACAAGCTGTCAATAGTAAAAAGCTGTTCAAAAAATAGAAGGCATAATTTTAAAAATATTATCATTTTGTAAGATCTCAAGGAGAACTAGAATTTGAAGACTGTTTACTGTATACAGTATAAAACTGCAAATACCATAATTCCCAGTGTCATATTTAAGAATGTTCCCCCCTCCTGTAAACTGCATTAAAAAAATATATTATCACAGTAAGACGCAGAGAGCAAGTCAGTTAATTTCTGTGGCAAATATGGCAGACACTGTGAGTTGTCTAACAATTATTTCTTCTGGCCAGGAACAGTGGCTCTTGCCTATAATCCCAACATTTTGGGAGGCTGAGGCAGGTGAATCACCTGAGGTCAGAAGTTCAAGACCAGCCTGGTCAACATGGTGAAACCCCATCTCTACTAAAAACACAAAAAATTAGTCAGCTGTGGTGGCGGGTGCCTGTAATCCCAGGTACTGGGGAGGCTGAGGCAACAGAATCGCTGGAACCCAGGAAGCAGAGGTTCCAGTGAGCCGAGATCCCACCATTGCATTCCAGCCTGGGCAACAAGAGCAAGATTCCGTCTCAAAACAAACAAACAAATGAAAAAACCCAATTATTCCTTTTCTACCTTTCTTCCTGGCTGGCACAGCCTGCCTATACTTCAGAGGCCAGTGCCAGTAAGGCTTCCTTGCAGCCTCCCTTACAGCCAGGGCGTGGCATGTAACCAACCCAATCCTAGCTACTGGGGTCTAAGAGAGTGGAAGGTAGCTGGCAGGCCTTTGGAAAAGGTTTCTTCACTAATACGGGGATATGCACAGAAGGAAACTGCTATTTCCCCAAAGAACTTAGTTATGGCTGCATGTGACCCCTGGAACTGCTAAAGCCATCTTACAACCCTTACGAAAGGTATCACAAACTTGCTAAACTGTAACAGAGGGAAGAGCAGAGTAGGTATCTGATGGTATCATTGAGCCCTTGGACTGACAATGGAAAAGCCCTGCCTTCAGGCTTCTTGTTAGATAATGTTATCTTGGTTTATGGCTTTCCTTTAAGCCATTTTTATTTGGATATTGCTACTTGAGGGTCAAAGCATCCTAAGGAATCTCTATCTGCTTACTTCAGGTCCAATTTCCTGAGCTGAGTCAACATTATCAGCATCTCCACCTTGTGCCTAGTCCTTCACTGACATGTCTTTCACTAAGAAGCAAGCACAACATAATTATACTCACATATATGCTGCACTCATAAAGTCTGTTTCTTCTGCAACACCTCTAGTATGGTCAAGAACAAGGTACTTTTTGCTTCTCTGGTGTATTTTTCAGTTATGTCTGTTTTTAACAGCATTACAGATGTGCCCCAATTTTTACCTTACACTTCCTTTCTTATTATCCTCTAACACCAATTGTACTGAAGTTACAATTGATCTAAAAGTTTCAAAAACAAAATGCTCAAGAAAAGATAAAGATTTTTTTTCTAGAGGGTGGTCCACATCATTAAACAGAGCTGAATGGCAAGGCATCTTGAATGATGAATAATTCAATGTGCCATTCTTTATACATAAAGAAAACAAAAAACCTAATCTCTATTCTAAAATGAAGATAAAGAGAGGCAAAATAAATAACATACAGGTGAGATCAGAATCCTACCTTAGTGGCCAGGTGCGGTGGCTCACAACTGTAATCCCGACACTTTGGGAGGCTGAGGCAGGCGAACCACAAGGTCAGGAGTTCAAGACCAGCCTGGCCAACATGGTGAAACCCCATCTCTACTAAAAGTACAAAAATTAGCTGGACATGGTGGCAGGCACCTGTAATCTCAGCTACTCGGGAGACTGAGGCAGGAGAATCGCTTGAATCTGGGAAGTGGAGGTTGCAGTGAGCCTAGATTGTGCCACTCCTCTCCAGCCTGGGCGACAGAACAAGACTGTCTTGCAAAAAAAAAAAAAAGAATCTTACCTTAGTACAGTTAATTTGTTAATGTATCTTTTGATTTTTAAATTTTGATTTTCTTTTTACTTTTCATTTTTTTCCTAATTTAGCTCTCATTTATAAGCACAGTTAATTTTTTTTTTTTTTTTTGAGACAGAATCTCGCTCTTGTCACCCAAGCAGTGGCGCCATCTCAGCTCACTGCAACCTCCGCCTCCTGGGTTCAAGCGATTCTCCTGCCTCAGCCTCCTGAGTAGCTGGGATTACAGGCACCCGCCATCATGCTCGGCTAATTTTTGTATTTTTGTAGAGATAGGGTTTCACCATGTTGGCCAGGCTGGTCTTGAACTCCTGACCTCAGGTGATCCACCTGCCTTGGCCTCCCAAAGTGCTAGGATTACAAGCCTCAACCACCACGCCCGGCCAGCACAGTTAATTTTTAAGAGACCTCATATGTTTCCTGCATGATAGCTTAAAAGGATAAGATCCTACATTTTTCATGTTTACTCACAACATGAAAGGAATCCTTAAGCAAGAGTTGATAAACCTTTGTTGACTGTTACTCAGCAATGCAACAAAACGAAGACTTATCCAAACCAGCCATGCAGATTAACGGACATTCATTAGGAAAAGGGTTTTTTAAGAGGAAAAAGACTACAAACCCTGAAGATTACAGGTCCTTTTCTTTGACACAGTTTCTGTTACTGTTTTTTTTTTTTTTTTTTTTTGAGACGGAGTCTCACTCTGTCGCCCGGGCTGGAGTGCTGTGGCCGGATCTCAGCTCACTGCAAGCTCCGCCTTCCGGGTTCACGCCATTCTCCTGCCTCAGCCTCCCAAGTAGCTGGGACTACAGGCGCCCGCCACCTCGCCCGGCTAGTTTTTTGTATTTTTTAGTAGAGACGGGGTTTCACCGTGTTAGCCAGGATGGTCTCGATCTCCTGACCTCGTGATCCGCCCGTCTCGGCCTCCCAAAGTGCTGGGATTACAGGCTTGAGCCACCGCGCCCGGCCTACTGTTTTTTGTTAAAGCATGCTCACTAAAAGGGAAAAAACACCAAAATTACTACTTCTCTGAAAATCAGTTAGAAACACAAAAGCAAATATTAGAAAGTTTTCCTGAAAACTTTGACACAAAAGTTTGAAAAACAACTCATGATATACCAAAATGACCAATTGAAAAAAACATAACTAGGGGATATTCATTTTCAACCAAAGTGCTGTTTAAGTCAAATTGTTGTGATGATGGAATTGCCTTGAACTAAAATGCATGCCACCCTATATTTTCAAACCATGGTCTCATTTATCTTTAAGCTTTGCCTATGCTGTTTCCATAGTATCCTTACTTCCATTTGGCTGATTAATGAAGTATTATCTAGCACTTGAGAACTAAATCACATTAAAATTAGAAACACCAGGACCTAATAAATATTTCAAGATTTGTATTTTTTTTTTTTTAATTTTTTTTCTTTTGAGACGGAGTCTCACTCTGTCGCCAGGCTGGAGTACAGTGGTGCGAACTCAGCTCACTGCAACCTCTGCCTGCTGTGTTCAAGTGATTCTCCTGCCTTAGCCCCCGAGTAGCTGGGACTACAGGCGTGCACCACCACGCCCAGCTAATTTGTATTTTTAGCAGAGACGGGGTTTCACCATGTTGGCCAGGATGGTCTCCATCTCTTGACCTCCTGATCCGCCCACCTTGGCCTCCCAAAGTGCTGGGATTACAGGCGTGAGCCACCACACCCGGTTAGATTTTTAGTACCTTGTTTTAAAAGTCCTTGCTGGCCAGGCGCGGTGGCTCAAGCCTGTAATCCCAGCACTTTGGGAGGCCGAGACGGGTGGATCACGAGGTCAGGAGATGGAGACCATCCTGAGCT
>NW_012119232.1:252569-259914 GCF_000951035.1 Colobus angolensis palliatus | reverse complement strand
TTAAAAAAAAATTTTTTTTCGACATGAAATCTTGCTCTGTAGCCCAGGCTGGATGGAGTTCAGTGGCACGATCTCAGCTCACCGCAACCTCCACCTCCTGAATTCAAGCAATTTTCCTGCCTCAGCCTCCCAAGTAGCTGGGATTACAGGCGCACACCACTGCACCCGGCTCATTTTTTGTATTTTTAGTAGAGACAGGGTTTCACCATGTTGGCCAGGAGGCTGGTCTTGAACTCCCAACCTCAGGTAATCTGCCCATCTCAGCCTTCCAAAGTGCTAGGATTACAGGCATGAGCCACTGCGCTCAGACAATTTAAAAGTTACCCAGGGTGATGGTTCACCCCTGTAGTCTCAGCTACTTGGGAGGCTGAGGTAGGAGGAGCACTTGAGCCCAGGAGTAGAAAAAAAGAAAATTATCATGATTATTAAATTCTTTCTAAGCCCAAACTTGAAACTTATACATAAATAGGTAAAGTAGTCCCGAGACCAAAAGATTTGAGAACTGTTCTTTGTAATAGGTTATCTGTTACAGCACTGTCATAACCGCAAGAGTTTGGAAATAACCTTCATGTCCATCAATAAGAGATTGATAAAAGCAATCATGGTGCATCCATGCAATAAAATACTATGCAACATTAAAAACTAATGAGGAGCATGAGTCAAGAAAATGAAATAGAACACATTCAGATTGGAAAGGAAAAAGTAAAACTACCTCTATTTGCAAATGACAGCATCTTGCATATAGAAAATCATACAGAATCCACTAAAGTAAATATCAGAATGAATAAATGAGTTCAGCAAAGTTGAAGCATACAAAAATCGTTCTGTTGCCCAGGCTGGAGTGCAGTGGAACGATCTAGGTTCACTACAACCTTCACCTCCTGGGTTCAGGTAATTCTCATGCCTCAGCCTCCCCAGTAGCTGGGATTGCAAGCATGCACCACCACACCCAGCTAATTAATTTGTTGTGACTTTGGTAAAGACAGAGTTTCTCTGTGATGGCCAGGCTGATCTAAAACTCCTAGCCTCAAGTGATCCACCAACCTCAGCCTCCCAAAATGCTAGGATTACAGGCATGAGCCACCATGCCCAGCCTAAACTATTGTGTTTCTATAAACGCATGGTGAACAATCTGAAAATGAAGTTAAGAAAACCATTCTGAGCCAGGCGAGGTGGTGCACACCTGTAATCTCAGTTACTCAGGAGGCTGCGGCAAGAGGATGTCTTAAGCCCAGGAGTTCAAGGCCATCCTGGGCCACACAGTAAGACCCTATCTCTTAATAAATAAATATTTCTTTTTACAATAGCATCAAAAAGAATATTTAGTAATAAATACAACAAAAAGTACAAAACTTGTTTTTTATTAGTTGATTACACATTTTATTTTGAAATAACAAATATCTTAAATTTTTAAAGGCCAATTCTCCCAAAACATTTAAGCCAAATACACACAAGTATATAGACTCAAAGTATTACTGCTGCAGCCTTGATTCTCTGAAATTCTATACTTGATTCTAAATTATTCCGGGGCTAGAATATGCTTGCCATTAAAGAAATAATCTTGTTTTTGTTATTTTTTAGTAGAGACGGGGTTTCTGTTATGCTACAGAATTTTGGGAGTTACCATCTCATATAATTTTTGGGAATTGCTAACTTAGCTTACTCGGTTTTAAGAAGTGCAAAACTTATCCTCTGACAGTGATAAAACATTCCTGAGAGAAGTTTTAAAAGACCTACATATACAGAAAGATACCCCATGTTAATGAATCAGAAGATGTAATATTGTTAAAATGGCACTAATTCCCAAATTGATCTATAGATTCAACATAATCCTCCTCAAAATTACAGCTGACTTCTTTGCAGAAATTGATAACATGATACTAATTCATACGGACATAGAATAACCAATCTTGGGGAAAAAAAAAGTTGGAAGACTCTTATTTCCCAATTTCAAAATTTACTACAAAGCTAGAGTAATCGGCCCAGCACAGTGGCTCATGCCTGTAATCCCAGCACTTTGGGAGGCCGAGGAGGGCAGATCACCTGAGGTCAGGAGTTCAAGATGAGCCTGACTGACATGGTAAAACCCCATCTCTACTGAAAATACAAAAATTAGCCAGGCGTAGTGGCACGCGCCTGTAATCCCAGCTACTCAGGAGGCTGAGGCAGGAGAATTGCTTGAACCTGGAAGGCAGAGAGGTTGCAGTGAGCCGAGATTGCGCCATTGCACTCCAGCCTGGGCAACAGAGTGAGATCCCATTTCAAACAAAAAAAAAGCTAAAGTAATCAAGACAATGTAGTACTGGTATAAGGATAGACATATGGATGAACTGAACTGGCATCCAGATATAAACTTTCACATGTAGGTCAATTTATTTTTCATAGAGTGTGAAGACAATTCAATGGGAAAGAAAGTCTTTTGAACAAATAAACTGGATAGCCACGTGCAAAAGAATGAAATTGGATCCTTTTCTCACATTATGTACAAAAAGTAACACAAAATGGATAAAAACCTAAATGTAAAAGCAAAAACTATGAAACTCTTAGAAGAAAACAAAGGTGTAAATCTTCATGACCTCCAATTAGACAATGATTTCTTACATATGATAACAAAAGCATAAGTATCAAAAGAAAACATTTATAAATTGGACTTCGTCAAAATTAAAAACTTGTGCTTCAAAGTCACTAAGAAAAATGGGAAAATATAACCTAAAGAATGAAAGAAAACATTTTCAAATGATATATCTGGTAAGGAACTTATATTTAGAACATATTAAAAAAACTCTTACAACTCAATAAAAGACAACCCGACTTAAAAATGGGCAAAGGATCTGAAGAGACATTTCTCCAAATAAGACATAAAAATGGCCCATAAACACATGAAAAGATGCTAAATATTATTAGTCATCAAGCAACTGCAAAAAAATACTTCATACCCACGAGGATGATTATAATAAAAAACACACATAACAAGTGTTGGTGAAGAAATAGAGAAACTGGAACCTTCATTCACTGCTGGTAAGAATTAAAATGGTGTAGCCACTGTGGAAAACAGTTTGGCAGTACCTCAAAAATTTAAACATGGAAGTACCATTCCTAGGTATAAACGCACCCAAAAGAACTGAAAACATATGCACACACATATTCACAGCAGCATCATTCAGAATAGTCAAAAAGTGGAAATAATAAGTGTCAATCAATAATGAATAGATTTTTAAAATGTGGTACAGTCATACAACAAAAACTAGCCATAAAAAGAAATGAAGTACATGATACATGCTACATGCATAAACCTTTAAAATACTATGCCAAGTGAAAGACAGTTACAAAGGGCCACATACTCCTTTTACAGGAAAAGTCCAGAATAGACCAATGTAGTGAGACAGAAAGTAGAAAGTATATTTTTACCTTTTCAAATTAAATTATTTTTTAAAATGAATGGTTCAAGAATTTATATGCTATGTTTTTCTAAATCCTAACAATTTTCTTCTAAAATATTTTTAAGAGAGAAAAAAGCATGCTATGAATCAAGAAAAACAGACCTGGAATTTTAAACCAGCTAAGGAAAACTCAAAGGCAGAAAACTCATTTGACTTAGTGGAATGCTATCGAATGTTCCCTTCAAGCTGAATTTTGCTCTTCATTTGAATGGGAAATTACTACGAATAATTAAACTTCACTGTGTTGGGCATGGTGACTCACACCTGTAATCTCAGCACTTTGGGAGGCAGAGGCGGGCTTATCGCTTGAGCCCAGAGTTCGAGACCAGCCTGGGCAACATGGTGAAACCCCACGTCTACCAAAAATACAAAAGTCAGCCGGGAGTGGTGGCAGGCGCCTATAGTCCTATCTACTCAGGAGGTTGAGGTGGGAGGATTGCCTGAGCCCAGGAAGTGGAGGCTGTGGTGAACCATGATCGTGCCACTGCACTCCAGCCTGGGTGACATAGTGAGACCCTGTCTCAAAAAATAAAAATCAAAAAACTTTACTTTGCAAATTATCTGTATATTTTACAAAAGTAATCATAAATGTAAAGTTGAAACTCATTAGACTTTTTATCACAGTACATAATTTCTAACTAAATGGAACTAATAACTTAAAATACTTCTTGGAACAGTATAAATAGGATAACTTTGGAGTCTGATACACAGGTTTGAATCTCAGCCTATTTACAAGCTTGGCGATCATCAACAACTTGTTTAGTTTCTGTGGGCCTCACTCCCTGTTTCTTTTTTTTTGTTTTTTAGATGGAGTTTTGCTCTTGTTACCCAGGTGGAGCGCAATGGCGCAATGTCGGCTCACCGAAACCTCCCCCTCCCCGAAACCTCCGCCTCTCAGGTTCAAGCGATTCTCCTGCCTCAGCCTCCCGAGCAGGTAGTATTACAGGCATGCGCCCCCACACCAGGCTAATTTTGTATTTTTAGTAAAGATGGGGTTTCTCCATGTTGGTCAGGCTGGTCTCCAACTCCCGATCTCAGGTGATCTGCCCGCCTCCGCCTCCCAAAGTGCTGGGATTACAGGTATGAGCCACCATGCCCAGCCACTCCCTGCTTCTAATAAATCAGGAATTATAATACCTATAGTCTGAAAAGAAATACTCCAAATATTCACTAAATGGGGGAAGAGATGGATAATTTCATTCTGCTTTTTAAAAAACCTATTTCTACTCTTCACATTTTTTTACTTGCATGTAATTTTAAAACATAATGACAAGGTGCAGTGGCTCAACACCTGTAATTCCAACACTTTCGGAGGCCAAGGCGGGCAGATCACTTGAGGCCAGGAGTTTGAGAACAGCCTGGCCAACACAGTGGAACTTCGTCTCTATTAAAAATACAAAAAAATTAGCCAGGCATGGTGGCAGGCACCTGTAAACCCAGCTGCTTGGGAGGCTGAGGCAGGAGAATCACTGGAACCTGGGAGGCAGAGGCTGCAGTGAGCTGAGTTTGCACTGCTGTACTCCAGCATGGGCAATTGAGCAAGACTGTCTAAAACAAAACAAAAACGTAATGATCATTTTAAAAATAAAAATATCTATTTTATAGGGTACTCGTGAAGCCAGTTTGCAAGGCACCTACACATAGGAGATTCTCAATAAAAAAAAAAAAATAGTAATTTCCACAACTCTATTCCTCACCTCTTCCAAAGCTTCTTCAATTCTGCCTTTCCTTTTTTGAGATGGAGTCTTGCTCTGTTGCCCAGGCTGGAATGCAATGGCACGATCTTGGCTCACTGCAACCTCTCTGCCTGATTCAAGCGGTTCTCTTGAGTAGCTGGAACTACAAGCACTGCCCCACCACCACCACGCCTCGCTAATTTTTGTAGGCCCCCCACTATGCTTGGCTTATTTTTGTATTTTTAGTAGAGATGGGGATTCACCATGTTGGCCAGGCTGGTCTCGAACTCTTGACCTCAAGTGATTTGCCCGCCTCAGCCTCCCAAAGTGCTGGGACTACAGGTGTAAGATACCTCCTTAGGCCCAATTCCACCTTCTTGAATTCAGGTGAACAAGCCACAGAAGCAGCAAAGTTAAACATTTATTTTTCTGAAGGCTGAGGTTATAAAGATAAACAAAGACAAGAAAACTAAGCTTTTAAACCCTTTTCCTCAGAACATAACCAAATAATTTAATCCAAAAAGAAAAATATTTCCATATGTTTACTGATGCTAATCATGTTACCCTGAAACTCCAAGGGTTTTTTGCAGGAGTGGGGGATTGCGATGTAAGAGAGTAAAACGATAATACATCTAGTAAAAAGGAAATTTGATACCTTAATCTTTTGACCATCAATGAAAATTCAGGATTCAGGTCAGAGTATATTTTTCACTGAAAAACGCAGTGCAAATACAACTAATGGCAATGATTTATTTAGCAAGTAAGTTAAAATATAAGTTCCACCTGTATAAAAAGATAATTTTTACTGCGAGAGTACACTGAGATAGATGAATGTAATTTAACAGATCCAGGTTGTCACTTTATATTTTACACAATATTTCGAGAACTAAGAACTTTCTCTTCCATATTCTAAAAGACGAATAAGGTGAACATATCAGGAAGCACCGTCGTTCTGCGGATCAAATGGGTGTCATTTTAAAACCACCCAAGTACACGGAGACCGCTAACACTAGTAATGTGGCGTTTGGTAGCTTGTCTTAATGACTGTCATCAGAGCTTCACTTATTTATTTATTTTTATAGAGATGAGTCTAGGCTGGTCTTGAACTCCTGGGCTCAGGGCGATCAACCTGCTTTGGCCCCCAGAGAGCTGGGATTACAGGCGGAAGCCACCTTGCCGGCCTCGTTAGTTTTAAAAGCGCCAAAGACATCCATAGAAATGAGTAACTTTAGCATTTCCTATCAAGTATGTATAAATACATAACTGAACCCTCGTATAGCATAAAGTTTATAAATCATATACTGAGGCAAGGCGCGGTGGCTCACGTCTGTAATCTCAGCACTTTTTGGGAGGCGGAGGCGGGCGGATCACTTGAGGTCAGGCGTTGGGAGACCAGCCTGGCCAACAGGGCGAAACCCCGTCTCTACTAAAAATACAAAAATTAGCGGGGCGTGGTGGCGCGTGCCTATAACCCCAGCTACCCGGGAGGCTGAGGTGGGGAGAATCCCTAGAACGAACCCATGGAGGCGGAAGCTGCAGTGAGCTGAGATGGTGCCACTACACTCCCGCCTGGGCGACAGAGCAAGATTCCATCTCAGATAAATAAATAAAATAAAATAAAAAATAAATCATATACTGAACCATTTAACAAATACATACATTCCTGAGAAAGAATTTCCTGGGGGCATTATCGCATTTCTAGTTTCCTTATTTTACACTATTTCAGAGGGAGATAAGGTCTCCCTCTGTCGCCCAGGCTGGGGTGCGGTGAAGCGATCGTAGCTCACTGTAGCCTCGGACTCCAGGGCTTAAGTCATCCTCCAGCCTCGACCTCCCAAAGTGCTAGTACTAAAGGCGTGAGCCACCGCGCCAGCCCGGAGCCTCTGTCTGCAAAGGTGAAGCACAGTCAGTGCTGTGGGGCGACACAACCACGACGTGCGTTAACTATGCGATCTCCATACTGCGGAGCAGCTGAATGGGACAACAAAAACTCGCGTGGTGAGAGCCTGTGGGCGACTGACTCCTTTCCACCTCACGCCAGCCACACATAATCCAACTCGGGGTGCCGCGCAGCTCTCTGCAGCCCTGGCTGGTGACGCCTAGCCCTCAGCCAGGCCTTCCGCGGCTGCGGCTCTGCCTCGCTTTCCTGCCCACGTGTCAGCATCCGCACAGCCGGCCCCGGCCTGAGGCCGCCCGAGGACAGGCCAGGGTGGGCCGCCCGTTCCGAGG
>NW_012119232.1:230722-251444 GCF_000951035.1 Colobus angolensis palliatus | reverse complement strand
CTCAGCCCAGCCCAGCCCAGCTGGGGCGGGCCGGGTCCCCGCCCGGGTCGCCCTGCCTCGGATGTGGCCGGCTCTGTGGATGGTGATTTTTCCGCCTTAAAACCATCATGCGGTTGGCCTCCCCCTTCCCCCGCGCCGTCACCCGGGCCTCTGTACGTGTCAATCTTGGCATGCAGAGTAGATGCTGCACCGGTCTCCTTTGGTCCTGGTGTCTGTGTCACACACGGCGGGTCCTGCCGAAATACAAATGACCTGCGCGTGTGATAATGCCTCGTCGGTATTCTTGGGCTTCTGTGACTCTCCCCTAAATGCAAACTGTCAAATTATTTTCTGATATTTGTTCACTCCTGTCCTAAAAGTGACAGATGATATAGGAACATAGAAAATGACTTGGCTTCTAAGTTTGAAATCTAGACGGTTTTATTAACCAAAAGAATTTACTAATCACGCGTTAATCGTTTCAATTAAGTGATTTTCCCATTCTGACAGGTTGTTTTATGCCCAAAAAAAGGAAAAACACGAAAAAAAAAATCACAAGCAATGTAATATCTCTAAGAAATAAACACCGGGCGTCCTGACAGTAAATCTACAGGTTGTAGGCAGCGGGTGGCCAGCCAGCCAGCCAATGGAATGAAATAGCTCTGGGGGTGTGTACTGGTCCTGGCTAGCACTGAATTTGAGCTTCAGGAAAGATATAATACGTGAAGAAAGGGGTCAGATACTGTTTGGTAGTCACCGGGTTATCCTGTAGTTTAAATCATTGAATGTCTGTAGATTTGGCCTCTGTGGTCAGATTGCTTTCTTCGAGCAAATGAGAGCTTTCTTTTTCCTTTTTCCCCCCAATACATTGCACCATACCTCTTTAATAACCTAAAATGGAAAGGACAAACCACTTTTGTCTACTGTAAAAAAGAAAAATTATATGGAATAAAGAGCCCAGGGAGGCGAGCAGTCCTATTGGAGATGGATTGGCGGAGAAGCACAGAGAATGTTGAGCTAGACCCTTGTCTCAGTAAACCTTGTTCTGTGCCCTTTCAATTATGCCCGCTGACTTCTAAGGATGTTTAGAAATCCGCTCTATGCCGGAAAAACTTGAGCGGTGCTGGTATTCCCAGAAGTGGGAACAAAGGTTGCTTTTAAAGATTTACTAAATTTGCATTGACCCCACCCACTTCTAGGACTTAACTTTGGAGCTTATTATCCTCTAGCTCTGGTTTCCTCAGCCAAAACCAATGTTTGAACCACTTTGACCTCTGATTTCCTTTCTAGCTTCAAAATTGTATAAAATATACATACCGTCAGTCTCCTACATTGCCTTCCTTCTTCGTACGACTCCCTTATTCTCCAAACCAGGAATACAAGTTCAGACTCCAAAGAAAGGCAAATAAGGATGTTGGAGGAAGTTCAGGCAATGTATAGTAAATATTGAGTTGCATCGTTTTCTTAAAACGGACGTGAAGTTGATTTTTTGCTATCTTGTTGGCAGCATTTGCCAGTCCTTTAAAAGGTGTACAGATAAATCAGTGTATGTGGTTTTCTGCAGGATCTGATTTGGTCTCTGAAATCCTTTTTCTTCGGTTTTTTAGATGCCCAACCCGCTTCGGTTTTTATAAGTCGCAGCTCCACAAACTCACTGAAGCAACTCGTTTACCATAGTTTGTCCTGTTTCTCTTGTTGCCACAGCAGTTTTAATGCCAAAATATTGAACCTAGCAACAAATTGGGTCAACCATACCAAAGCACTGTTACTACTGTAGCACTTGCTTGTACTATTGTGTAAGATACAACTTTCTGTTCTATTTATCCCATTTACAAAAAAGCATGCTATTAACTCCCAGCATGTAAACGTGGAGAAACTGAATTGTTACTAATACACTGTTGCAAGCATTGCAAGGTGATAGAACATCAAAGAAAATTGGTCTCTACAAAGTGATAAATTTATTGTCTTCAGGAATTTGAAAGGCTTTCTGGATTGGGGAAGATTATATAGCTATGAAAGCCCTTAAATATTTTAGTGTGCTTAGTAAACAGTATACTGTTTGATCAGCAAAATTTGGGTACTGTAGCCTTCCATGCTTTGTGTTCAAGACACCCCCAGATCTATCTAACCATTTATCACCCTTGTTTGCAGAGAATGTGCATTCTAAGAGGGACAGGTCTCCTTTCTAAAAGCTTTTTTAATGTCTAAGAAATTGTTAACCTTTGTGGTCCCGCTATAGTCTTAGAAACACAGAATATATTAGGTGATTGAGATTTTTTTTTAATGTTTTGGATAATCCCTATGAAATTCTGTCTTTCCCTCTTAAGCATATTTTAGCACATTCTTCCCTTTCTCCACTAACCTGTTTTCTCTCCCATTGGTTCTTTGCCAAAAAAAACAAAACCTCATCTGCCTCTCTCCACTCTTTTTCCTACCTTCAGCTTTCTATTTCTCATTTGCCCTCAAGAGCAACCTTATGCCTGAGTTTTCTAAATTAAAATTCTTGAGGTTGAAGCAAAGCAACCATCTAGTAATAATCTCTGTAAGGGAAGCAGATGGTTTTAAGACTTGGTGGCTGATGTGTACTTTTTCCAAGTAAATATTTAATAATACACAGTTTTTGTGTTTCTCTTTTCCCAGTTACCACATGTACCTGAGGCCGTTAGATTTGTCTATGTTAAGGATTTGAAAGAGTATGCTATAGGATCTGAAGAGAAGTTTAAGTGAGGCCTTAAAAATATTTCTAGCAAAGGGGCATATTGTGAGAATATGCGACTGATTTGAGAAGACTAGTTCAAGGTTCTGGTGTGTTTGGAAATATTATCAAAGATTGTTCTATTAACTTTCTCTGAGTAAATTATCTGTATTTTGTTTGCTATGGTTCTGCCTGAGACCAGTCTGCCTCTTTAGAAGGAAGTTTATCATTTAAAAGTCAGTTTGGAGGGAAAGTACAGATTGATAATAGCAATTTATTGATGGTAGTAGTCAATTAACTTTCTCTTCCAGTCTGCCCTCCCCAGTTGTCTTGATATTAAAACTATTAAAATGCCCTATCACTGATGCTACTATCATAAAATTTTCTAAAATTATCATAATTTACATATAGCTGATGAACCATAGATGGAGTTCTCTCATACATTGACCCTGAGTCTTTTAATTACAAATATTAGTACCCAAAAAAGTGTACCCTATGTTAGCCCAGTAACTAGTTTTTAAAAGTCAAAATGCCAGAAGGAAACAGTGGAATCTTGTAATGCAAGGGTCAATGCAGGGTTAAAGACGCCCTCAGCCTCTGGGATGTCATTGTTTAAGGGAAGAATATAGAAAGCACTGATACTGATTTAAAATGAGATGTTTCTCTGCCTTCACTGGGGGAAAAATGTTTCTGACTTATTTTGCTATGCTCAATTGACAACCATCAAAACTTAGGTAACTTTGAATAAACTCCCAGTTTCTATTATGTTTAAGTGACTGTGTGTCTGCATCTGCTGCCACAGATAAAATATAACCTTTGTAGGTGAATTTAATGTAGGACTTGTCTGAAAGTTCAGTTAGAGGATAGGTAATTTATGTGTATGTCTTTTAAAAGCACTTTGCCCCGAAGTGATTGTTTTTAATACATCTTATTTAAATACAGAACTGTGGTGCCCTTTTGCCTTTTTATTTCATGGAAGCCAAATGCATCTTTTCTCCCAAGTATACTAGAAAGTGAAGACCCATGGTAATGGTAGTGATCTATACATCAGATTGTCAGTCTTTCTGTCACTTGTGTGTATGAATCCATTTAGCAAGTTTGCTTTTGACAGTAAAGCCCCATGGGCAGGAAGACAAACACTGCTCACTCATTATCCAAAGTATACTTTGTGAGAATTAAGACATCAAAAATTGGAGCCTGGCCGGGCGCGGTGGCTCAAGCCTGTAATCCCAGCACTTTGGGAGGCTGAGACGGGCGGATCACGAGGTCAGGAGATCAAGACCATCCTGGCTAACACGGTGAAACCCCGTCTCTACTAAAAACTACAAAAAACTAGCCGGCCAAGGTGGCGGCGCCTGTAGTCCCAGCTACTCGGGAGGCTGAGGCAGGAGAATGGCGTGAACCTGGGAGGTGGAGCTTGCAGTGAGCTGAGATCCAGCCACAGCACTCCAGCCTGGGTGACAGAGTGAGACTCCGTCTCAAAAAAAAAAAAAAAATTGGAGCCTAAGCACCAGTATATATTAAAGTTCAATACAACTTGTAGTGTTTAAGTACAATAAATAAAAATTGAGGCTGAACTTTTGGCATATAGTGGGAAGAAATTGGGTTTACCACTGTTAATAATTCAGATTGCTTAGGAAAATCGATCTTTATCTACTTATGTTAAAAATACTAAGGGTTCTGCCTGTAACCATTAAAAACTAAAATATTGACCTGTAGATGTTGAAAAAATCCTAGACACTAGTCTCTGCCATGTGACCATTCTGGGTTTTTTTTTTCCCCCCTATTTATTTTACCCAATAATTAGGCTTTTACAATGTAAGTAATGAAGAGAAAAATCTTTAATAGAGCACATTGATTCATAAATAGCCCATAAATTTTGTACTCAGCAAACCCATAAAATACACATGCATGATTCACGTAATCAAATAGTAATGAAAGTTACAAAATGAAAAATGAAGCAGCTGTACCCCAAGTCCTTTCCCCAATATAACCATGAACAATCTGAAATCTAATGCCGCTGTCTAAAACTGACTAGTTATCCAAATGAATCAGTATTTTCCTCTTTCCAGAGGCAGAAATTAATACAGATTCAAGTGTTCACTATCAAGTTGGAATTGTTAATATGTGAAATACTACTGATAAAGGCAGGAAAGGCTTTATTAAGGACAAGATAACAAACCAGGAGAAGGAGCTGCTCAAGCAAGACCTTCCGATTATCTTTGCAAAAAGGCAACTATACCTGAAAGATTCTGCAGCCACACACATTTTGCCTTCACTGAGGTCAACTCCCTTCACCGAGGTCAAATATTAGCAAGGACTAACATTTATTCAGCTCTGTGTGTGCCAGGCATTTTATTAAGAACTTTTCATGCATCATCGCTTCTATGCCTCATAGCAACAATGCATGTAAGAACTTTTCATGCATCATTGCTTTTATGCCTCTTGCAATACACTGTTGTCCCTGATTTCCAAATGTGGCTACTAAGGTTGAGGAGTGAAGTGTCCTTTGGCAGGGTGACACAGCTAGTACGTAGTGGACTTGGGGTTCAGATTCTGGGCATCTGATTCCAGCACCCACCTTAATCGTGGTCTAGGATTTACTCGTGCAAAAAGTTACAAATTGTATCTTAGGCTTTTCATCCTAAGCACTGATTGAGAACCACCTCATGCATTTGACACAATACTTCCTAATACTTCGGATCATAGATACCTTTGAAATTTCTGTTAAAAGCTATTAGAAGATAGAAAATATCTATCTAGAAAATAATACATATCTTTCTAGAAAATAATACATATTCAAACAACTTTGCATATAAAACTTAGCATAGATGATATCTCTAGAGGTCCATTTATTCTAATTGCTAAAGAAATGAAATAACCTTTTTCCCCTACACCCAACTCTGAAGACCTGAAATAACATTTTAAAGAGTTTTCCATCAAAAGAGGTTTGAAGACTTTGGTGTTTTAAGAGATTAATGTGTTAGCCAGAACAACTCATTTCTCTACCAGTGTGTACTCCATTTATTTTTAAGTATTTTCTACTGAATAATTTTGAAATTACTTTCTTAGTTTTCTAAGAAAACTTAAAATTTTTAGCATTTTCTTAAAAACTAAGAAAATGCTTTGTTTATCCTGAATTGCTATTTCTCTTGATTATTATTCTTGGAGAAAGTCTATCAGACATAATTCATCTGATTTGCTTCTAGGCTGGAGGAAAATGTGAAAGATGACAAATGAAAATTACAAAGGTTGTCAGTAGTATGACTCTTTTTATCATTTGTCATTATCACAAATATATCAACACAGGACTTTTAAAAAATATGTTGTACATATTGGGCCTCAGTAGGATTTTGCATGAATTTTTTTTTCTTTTTTGCCAAGAGAGAAAGAGCAAAGAAATAACCAAGGGTGATGTACTCATATTGGAGGTTTACCAAATAAGGACTGCTTTTATTATGAAATATAGTCTATATTCTAAGTAAATCAGTTTTTCTATTGTGTGTTTTTTGTTCCTGCAGGCAAGATCTCTGAACTTTATGCAGAGGGTTCTTTTAAAAAACCAAAGTTGAATTTTTTTATTTCTTGGAATATTTTTTTCATTTATTTCTCCCAAGTAGAGCAGACTCCAAACTCTCTTTTGTACTGTGTCTTTTTTATTTTGCCATTAGCTCAGTATTCTGTTTCTACATTTTCCCTTCCTAGAAGCAGTCAATAAATGACCAAAAAAAAAAAAAAAAACTAAATCATGTGTTATTGCACTAGGAGTTCAAGGATACCAAGGACAGTCTTGTTTATTTATTTGTTTTTTTGTTTTTTGTTTTTTTTGAGACAGAGTTTCGCTCTTGTTGCCCAGGCTGGCATACAGTGGCACGATATTGGCTTACTACAACCTCTGCTTTCCGGGTTCAAGCAATTTTCCTGCCTCAGCCTACCAAGTAGCTGGGATTACAGGCATGCACCACCTCGCCTGGCTAATTTTTATATATTTAGTAGAGACGGGTTTTGCCATGTTGGTCAGGCTGGGCTCAAACTCCCGACCTCATGTGATCCACCCTCCTTGGCCTCCCAAAGTGCTGGGATTACAGGCGTGAGCCACCACACCCGGCAGACAGACAGTCTTGATGTGGGAACAGAGAAGGCTGGATAGGAGTTGGATAAGGCGATTTCAGATAAAGAGGGGGTGACTTCACCCAAGGCAGGAAGTGGAACTGTGTGTAAGGGGATCAGGAGGACAAACTACATTTGTAAATAATGAGAAATAAGAACTTGTGACAGTAAATATATTTGGTCTCTCTGCCTGGTTCCCAACACAGAGCTCCTGAATCCCTTGCAAATTCCTGAGTGATAGGAGCATCTTTTGTTCTAACTAGGACACCCTTGATGGGCTTTTGGGTAGCTTCAAGGTGGGGGCTAGTCACCAAAAAGACCATCATAATTCGAAATTTGGAACTTTCACCCCCACCCTCTGACCTCTGGAGATTGGAAAGGGACTGAAGATGGAGTTTAATCAGCAATCAGTAATGCTCTCATAGTGGAACCTCTATGCAAACCCTAACTGATGGGTGGAGTGTGGGGAGAGTTCAGAGAGCTTCCAGGTTGGTGAATGCGTCCGTGTATGGGTAGGGTCGTACACTCCCAATTCCAGGGGGACAGAAGCTGCCCTGGGGACATTCCAGACATGGCCCTGTGTACCTCTTCGTGTGGCTGTTGATTTGTATCCTTTACATAAGTAATGTTTCCCTGAGTCCTGTGAGCCTTTATAACAAATTATTGAACCTGAGGAGGGGGTCATGGGAACCCCCTGATTTGTAGCCAAGTTGGACAGAAGTGTGGGTGCTCTGGGCACCCAGGACTTAGGACTGGCATCTGAAGTAGAGAACAGTCTTGTGAGGCTGAGCCCTTGAGCTATGGGGTCTGTGCTAACCCCAGTAGTCAGTGTCAGAACTGAATTGCAGGACACCCAGGTTGTATCTGCAGAGAACCAGAGAACTGCTTAGTGTGGAAAACCCACACATTTGGTGTCAGAAGTGTGTGAGTAGAAACAGTTTTCCTTTTATGTCTGTTGGATGGATAACGATGAACCTAGCAGGGCACAGAAAGCCAGGCAGCAGTGGAACTGAGAATGAAGTTATAGTTAATAGCAGAGAATGAAAAAGAAAAGACAGATAAAACATTTTGAAGAAAGGACAGTAATGTATTCCCAACAGGTAGGATTTACGGGATGAAGGAGAGAAGAGGCAAAGATAACTACAAAATTTCTAGCCTGAGAGACTGGTAGAGAAAAATGGTGGTATCAGGGACAGACAGGATTATTAAGAAAAAGGATTGGATTTTTAAAATAAAGAAGATCTGGTATAAAATTATCCTCAGGAAAATTGGAAATCCAGGCACGTACTTCTCTCCATCATGCCCTTGCATAGTGCAGTCTCTCTGCCTGTCCATGCCTTGCCTCCCCCTCCCTAGGATTCTTCTTCTTCTCTTTTTTTTTTTTTTTTTTTTTTTTTTGAGGCAGAGTCTCGCTCTGTCGACTGGACTGGAGTGCAGTGGCCTGATCTCAGCTCACTGCAAGCTCCGCCTCCCGGGTTTACGCCATTCTCCTGCCTCAGCCTCCCGAGTAGCTGGGACTACAGGCGCCCACCACCTCGCCCGGCTAGTTTTTGTATTTTTAGTAGAGACGGGGTTTCACCGTGTTAGCCAGGATGGTCTCGATCTCCTGACCTCATGATCCGCCCGTCTCGGCCTCCCAAAGTGCTGGGATTACAGGCTTGAGCCACCGCGCCCGGCCTCTTCTTCCTCTCTTAAGACCCATCTCAAATATCACCTAGACTTGTAAATAATGTATATGAAACTGGATAGCTGAGGTTTCAAGCCTTTATCTGTTTGAAACTTTGTAATAACAAGTTACTTTTATCTTTTACTAAATCCAACTTTATATTCACCATTTTAACTAGCATCATTTCAGATTCCAAGACCTGTTTGGTGTGAAAGTGCAGCTAAGTTACTGTTAATCAAGATCAGAATAAGAGAATCTATGAAGAAAAATTAACAAAACCCCCCTTTTAATGCATAATCTTCCATCCATCAGGCTGTAAGTTAAATACCTAACACAAAACACAGCTGTATGTTTTATGGATATGTACATATATAATTGCAGGGAACATGATTTGGAAGGATATACACTTATATTGCTAAGAATAGTCACCCCTAAGGAGAAGACTGGGGTCACAAGTGGAAGTCAAGGGAGTCTCCAGCTTTCTTTTTGTATTTAAATTTTGATAGAAATATATACATATGTATTATAATTTTAAATTTTTAGTGAAAAACAGTATTTTTCCTTTTTTTCTTTGATCTGTCAATAGGTTATATTTTTCCAGTATCAGCTAAACATTTGCTTCCCAGAAAGCTTAGTTACCTCTTCAAAATTTATTCAGGTTAAAGTAAAAGATTTAGACAGTGGATTAAAAATCTAAGATGGTATTTGCCTACTTTATACAGAACAGTATATTGATGCTGCTAAAGCAATTAAAGTATAATTTTTCTTTTTTCTTTTTTTTGTTTTGTTTTTTGGAGATGGAGTCTCACTCTCTGTCGCCCAGGCTGAAGTGTTGTGGTGCAATCTCCGCTCATTGCAACCTCCATCTCTCAGGTTTAAGCGATTCTCCTGCCTCAGCCTCCCCAGTAGCTGGGATTACCCAGGTGCGCACCACCACGCCCAGCTAATTTTGTTGTATGTTTAGTAGAGACAGGGTTTCACCATGTTGGCCAGGCTGGTCTTGAACTCCTGACCTCAAGTGATCCGCCCACCTCAGCCTCCCAAAGTGCTGGGATTACAGGCGTGAGCCACCATGCCCAGCCTAAAGTGTATACTTTTTCTTCACTTCTGTATGCAGTACTCTTTCCCAGTGCTGAATGTCTGAATTTTTATCTGAGACATAGTATTTCAGATGATCATTACTTGCAGGTGGTCATTAATAGTTCCTCCCTGCTTCTAACCTTCCTCTCCTCATTTTAAATTAAGTTATGCTACATTATTGTGGGTTAGGAGGTACATTAATATTAAATGAAAAAATATAATCTGATGAGTGAGTGGCAAGACAGTTATCATATGAATATTGAGAGTTGTTCTGAGGCCTTTTTGCCTTTCTGGGGGTTCTGTGCTTCTGGTAGAACTCTTGGTTATTGAATAAATAGTTCCTGAAAAGTGAGAAAGTACAACTGGAAATTAGATTTCTGATGAATAAATCAAGCCCTATTAAGAGAACCAGGCTCAAGTAATTTTAAAACCACTTGAATTTTCATAAATGCTTTGTTAATTATTGATTATAAAAAACAGTGACTCTAGCTGGAGGCTTTTGTGTGTTTGCTTTTGAGTCAGCTAGGAAAAGGAAGAAAAAGTCAAGCTTAGTCAATTGTGGTTTTTCACTGAATCTTTTTTAAAGTAATGAGCTGGTTTGTTTTCTTCATCACTATAGCAACTTAAGCTAGTTTTTGCTTTTGATTTTTTATTTTCCCTAGAGAAACCTAGCATGCACTGCTCATTAGACTTGAGCATACTAAGGAATATCTGTGGTAATTAAGTTAAAAATCTGAGCGGTGCTTTGTGCCGTGTATAGTTGCAGATGTCTGCATTTCACTAATATTCTTTGGAAACATCTGGATACCAGTTAACATAAAATAACTGTTTAGTCGGTTTCTGTTCAGAATAGAAGGAATGATTTAAAAGTTCCCATTGTAGTATGTACGTCATTCTATCCCTGGCCCTTTCTCCAGCTTGACTGAGATTGATAAATAATAAACGTCATGGGTGGTGTGTCTTTAGTTTCCTCTGGTGAGCTCGCTGCACAGATTACTTTGTCAGCAGTATGGCCTTGATTCTTAGGCCCTGTTTCTAACGAGATCGGTTCTGTGGCCAACACCTATGTACCAAGCCCATTCACTGTCTAGCTTAGCCAGCCATGGAGTCCTGCTCTTGGTTAGAAGTATTTGCCTTCATTTCTACTACCACAGTTCACCAAAAATCCAATTGATCCCAAACACTAGTAAATTCATCAATGGAGTCTAACAGAGTTTTAAGGTGTGTGTGTGGGTGTGTGGGTGTGTGTGTAGAGATGGAATCTCACTATGTTGTCCAGACTGGTCTTAAACACCTAAGCTCAAGTTCTCCTGTCTCAGCCTCCCAATGTGCTAGAACTACAGTCATGAGCCACCATGCCCAACCCTCTAAGACTTTGGGATACAAAAACGTAATTTACTTTTCTCCATTTCTGGTATAAAACATCTCTTCCTTCCTCCTTCTAGTTTCTGTTCTGTGCCCCTGTTTGATCTCCTATAAACCTTCAGCCTTCTGTGCTGAAGAAGGAAAGGCTTGGTTTTATAAAAAGTGACAGTATTCAGACCACATAAGATCCTTCTTGCTTCATTTTGGCTTAAATATTTTAAGATTTTCTGATTTTCTTGTATGTATATGTATTTACCTATTATTTGACTTTATTGAACAACTTCAAATTGAGTATATTTGAACGTGAGTAGGCATTCAAAACTGCTAGGCTTTCCCTGCCTTTCAGAACTTTGAGGGATATGTCACATCATTTTGTCCTTCACATTCTCCAGTTGTGCTAATTTTTCTGAATCCATTGAGTTAAGTAGAGTACCTTCCTTTTTGCAGTCATAGTCTTATTTTTTTTTTTTGGAGACAGTCTCAAACTGTTGCTCAGGCTGGAATGCAGTGGTTCAGTCTCAGCTCACTGTAACCTCCGCCTTAGCCTTGTGAGTAGCCGAGACTACAGGAGCACGCCACCACGCCCAGCTAATTTTTGTATTTTTAGTAAAGATGGGGTTTCACCGTGTTGGCCAAGCTGGTCTCAAACTCCTGACCTCAAGTGATCTGCCCAGCTCAGCCTCCCAAAGTGCTGGGATTATAGGCGTGAGCCACCACATCCAGCCTCTTACTTAAATCTCTTAGTGCCCCTTAGAATGTAGTTAAGAATTTTCAGGTGACAGTATATTTTTGATAGTTATCTTTGGTTTCCAAACCTAGAGAAGGAAGACTAACTGGCTTTCTCTGTGTGTGGGTACATCATGTCTTATTGGAGATTGTTTTGTTTCAAGTATTGCTGCAGAGTATTTTATTAATGGTTACACTTTAAAATGTTTTGTTTTTCAGATTAACAGTTTAGGTAACCCAGTACTCAATATTTGCCAATTTCTAGAATTAAAAACATGCATGTATCACTGGTTAACTAGAAATTTAAAATGAAAATGTTTCTTCTTTAGCCCAGGCAGTATCACTTACATTAATTTCTATCCCCTCCCTGTCCCTACTCTAGTGCATTAATTTCTATCCCCTCCCTGTCCCTACTCTATCAGTTCCGTGGCTTCTTCCACTAAGCTGGTACTTTGTTTATAGCTCCTCCTGTGCACTAAACCTTTATTGTTCACTAAACCTTTATTGGTTCATAGCCTACAGAAAATGCCTGTGGTGTGAGAGGTAATTTGTGAAACTGCCTCTCTTCCCTGTTTAGCACTTGAGCTCTCTAAATGGGTGTAGCTAGGAAAGAAAATTTAACTTTACAAACAAGAATTCCTGGGTTCCATCCAGTGGAACATGTCTTTTGTTATACACTCAGTTTCTGACTCATATCGTTCCATGACTTATAATAAAGTGGACATTATGTTTACACTGTTGTGTGGAAGGAGGGGTCTGGTTTCTAATTTTTAATAGCATCTATTTCTAGAATATTAGGCTTGCCATTTGAATGCTTCTGTTTTTTTAGTTTCTAAGTTAAAAGAAAGTAACTTCTCCTCCACTTCAGAAAGCAAGGAAAATTAAAAATAATGTGATGACTTCCACAGGCTCTGAAAAAGCAATGAAAAAAGTGATTTATGTGTGGGAGAAGAAATACTAGTTCTTAATTAATACATTGTTTTACCACTTCCTGTGAATTTATGTAGAAGTAATAAACTTATTAAGTCATTTGTTCAAACTCTTGTCAGTTTAGACTTTTTAATTGCTTTATTATCTGCCATTACTTTGTAATACTTGTTATAGCAGTGCTAATAGTTGAGATTTGCATATTGACCACTTGCAGGGCACTGTGCCAGATTCCCCACGTGTGGTGTTCCTCCCAGTCATGACACCCATCCTAGGAGAGCAGCGTCAGCGTCCCCCATGCAAGCAGATGGTGCAGGCTGGGTTACCTGGGCACAGTGCCTGACCGTTTCCCTGGCTTACTGTAGTTATCATTAAATAATATGTGATATTACTTAGAAGCATTTTGAATAATTTGAAAAGCACGTTTTAGTGTTTAAACAATTTTTTTTTTTTTTCTTTGAGAAGAGGTCTGGCTCTGTTGCTGGGGTGGAGTGCAGTGACCTGAGCATAGCTCACTGCAGCCTGCAACTCCTGGGCTCAAGCGATTCTCCTGCCTCAGCCTCCTGAGCATCTGGGACTACAGGCACGTGTCCCCACACCCAACTCAATTTTTTTTTTAAGATACAAAGGATCAATCTTAATATTATTTACAATTTTTTTTTCCTTTTCTATGGGCCTCATCTGACTGGAAATTCTTTTTAAATTTATTATTTTTTAAATTGTAAATTGACAAATTGTAGATATATATGAGCTACAAAGTAATTTTATGATTTATGAATACAACATTGCATAATTAAGTCAAGCTGACTAACCTGTTCACCACTGGAAACAATTGCAAATCATTATCATTTTTTCTGGTGAGAACATCTGAAATTTACTCAGTGATTTTGAAATGTGCAGTACTTTTTGTTGTTGTAGAAATGAGGTCTCACTATGTTGGCCAGGCTGGTTTCAAACTCTGAGCTCGAGTGATCCTCCCACCTCAGCCTTCTAGTGTTGGGATTACAAGCGTGAACTACCACGTTGGGCCAAATGTATGATCTATTATTATTTACTGTATTCACCATGCTGTGCAATCTATCTCAAAAAAACTTACCCCTCCTGCCTAATTGAGGCTTTGTACCCTTTGACCATCATCTCCCCATCACCCCCATCCCCAATTTTGTATACTTTGAGTCCTTTCATGATATGCGTGGAGGCTTATGGTAAGTTACTTAAAACTTACATGTATGTCAAAATTTTTTGTGGCCGTAGCTTTTCTTTTTTAAATTTTAAGAGTCAGAATATTTGTATATTTATTCAGCATGTATTTGAGTGCCTAATATATGCCATTTTCTATGTTAGGAACCAGAAATTAAAGCAGCGAACAAAACAGAGTCTGCCCTCATGGTGCTAATTCGCCAGGTAGGGAAGCCAGATAATAAACACATGTATAATGCAAAGTCAGTAATAATAAACTATGTGAAGAAACAAGTAAGGTAGGAGAGGCAGGAAACTGGGGGTGAGAAAGAGGTGCTCTTTTAAATACAATGGTCAGGGAGAGCCTCTCAGAATGAAGTTTTTAACAGAGACCTGAATGAAATGGGGGAGTGAGCTATACAGATATCTGCTGTGTGCTAGAAAAATTACCTGTAATTTTGCATTCTAAAAGTTTAATAATGAGTACATTTATTTCACAATTTGAGAATCAATTATATACAAGATACAGTTCTAAGCACATACTCCTAAGTATAATTTGTTGTTTTTACAGTAGACGAAATAAGTATGCTCAGCTTCAGAATATGCTCTTTATGATCATGTGTACAATAAATAAATTCTCTTATAACATGATCAATATTAAGGTTGATGTTTTCAGAAACATATAAAAAACTGGCTTTTAAAATTGACTAGGGAGGTTCTCTCAAACTGCCAGTCCATGAGATATTGTATATTTTCTATCTGAAAAACTTTTATTCTCAGAATTCTTTAAGAGATGTCCCTGGGGCTCCCATTACTTACCTGTGACTCCCAGTGGAAATTGTACCCAGCCCTTCGAGAGGTGCTGAATCCATTGGGAGTGGGGGGGTAGAAAAAAATGCTGCAACTTCTTGTGGGTATCCTTCACACACAAACACACAGGTGCCCCAAGCACTGTGCAGTCAAATGTCGACCCCGCTTGGACTTTCCTCCTTGGGTTTGAGAAGCAATGGACTATAGAGAAAGAAAGGTGGCTTAGCACTCCAAAACTTGGAAGGGTAATTGACAAAGACCCCTAAAGCCAAAGCAGTGGGCAGCCCCACTTCCTGTATCCCCTATACCAACACCTAATGGCTACAAGATACAGGGGCACTAGCACCTGTCTGCTTGGCTACCTCCCCTTCTTACAGTAGTGGTGAAGGGAATCACTCAGCCTCAGGAAGGGAAAATGGCTTTCTGATCTTCAAATTGAAAGAGGTTGGCCATTGGTGAGGAGAATAACAGGTAAGGATCTCTTTCAGTGTACCCATTTGAAGCCAAAACCTCTGTTTAGACATACGGTATTTTGAACCTGGTGACTGTTCATTGCCAGTGTTTCTAAATTATCAGAAATCAGAATTCTTGCCAGGCACAGTGGCTCATACCTGTAATCCCAGCACTTTGGGATGCCAAGGTGGGAGGATCACTTGAGCCCAGGAGTTTGAGACCAGCCTGGGCAACATGATGAGATCCTGTCTCTACAAAAAATTCAAAAATTAGCTGGGCATGGTGGCATGCGCTTGTGGTCCCAGCTACTCAGGAGGCCAAGGTGGGAGGATTACCTGAGCCCAGGAGGTTGAGGCTACAGTAAGCCATGTCTGTGCCACTACACCCCAACCACCCCTACCCCCCCCCACCCGCCAGAGAAAGCAAGCTGAATTCTTGAATTCCCTGCAACCAGGTCACCCAAATCAAAGGTAAAAGGAACATAAAAATGCCTTTTGGAAAGTGTAAAAACATTCATTGCAGAGTGGTGTTTGTCCTGTGAAATCATAGTTAAGTTTGTTCTAAATATATCCCCTTCTTTCTCACCCACCCCAACACATTTTTTTTAAAAACACCACCAGGTATCCGTTACAGCACTGATGTGAGTGTAGATGAAGTAAAAGCTTTGGCTTCTCTGATGACATACAAGTGTGCAGTGGTTGGTAAGTGATCGCCTTTCTTGCTGCCTAATGAGAACTCTGGGGAAATAAACATAACACATGGTTACTGTTAAGATGCTATAGAAATATACCTTATCAGAACTGATTTTTTTAAGTCGTACTCTTTAAGACCTGCATCATTTTTCAATTAGTCTAAATTAAGATATAGCCTCTTTTTAACATGGGGATTTTTTAAAATAGGAGCTAATTGGATTTTATATCTAGATCTTTGTTTTCAATTCCTCAACACATTCTGTAAATAAGACCAAATTATAGTAGAAGGATAGTAGCTAAGCTATTATCTTTTAGAAGTGGTAAAGAGCACTGATTAAATATGTATTAGAACTTGGCTAGCCAATTTTATTGAACAATTTCTGTTCAATAAAATGTTGCTTGAAGTACAGTTTAGAAAATGATGGTAGGTTTATTTCTTGAATTTTCAGAAATTCAAGCTTAAAGCATCACGTTTTTCTAATATTGTGTGGTGCTTTCTGTCATTTTACTTTTTTAACATTTATATGGAATAGCAACCATCAGCCTTCTCTTTCAGATGTGCCGTTTGGGGGTGCTAAAGCTGGTGTTAAGATCAATCCCAAGAGCTATACTGTAAGTATGAAAGTGAGAAAGTGATACCTGTTTTTTTTGTTTTTGTTTTTTTTTGTTTTTGTTTTTTTTTGAGACAGAGTCTTGCTCTGTTTCCCAGGCTGGAGTAAAATGGCGCGATCTCGGCTCACTGCAACCTCCACCTCCTGGGTTCAAGCGATTCTCCTTGATCCATGACTAGGATTACAGGTGCATGTCACCATGCCCAACTAATTTTTGTATTTTTAGTAGAGAGGGGATTTCACCATGTTGGCCAGGCTGGTCTTGAACTCCTGACCTCAGGTGATCCGCCTGCCTCGGCCTCCCAGAGTGCGAGGATTGTAGGCGTGAGCCACCACACCCGGCCTCAAAGTGACATTTGTGCACACAGTGCATTTATGAAGGACTTGAAATTACTGGACTTCTCTGTATCCCCTATATCAGTGAGATCAGTAGTCCCCATTGCTTTTCAAATGAAATAGAAAAATGTAAAGAATTAACTCATTGAGTGTTTTGCCATATAAAGATCACCTACTTAATATCTATATCCTTTATCATTTTCTGTTTTGTTTGGTTTTGTTTTTATGAGTCTTTTGTTCTACTTTTTTGCTTTTTGTTTTATTATTTTCTTAATTAATTAATATCTTCATATTGTTAGACACTTATACCCATATTTAAGAATTACTGTGATCTGATTAGCCAGGTGTATTGGTGCATACCTGTAATCCCAGCTACTCAGGAGGCTCAGGCATGAAAATTGCTTGAACCCGGGAGGTGGAGATTGTAGTGAGCCGAGATTTCTCCGCTGCACTCTAGCCTGGGCAACAGAGCAAGACTCTGTCTCAAAAAGAAAAAAAGTATTACTGTGATCTGAAGTTATTATGTCAGGATCTCATTCTAGTGACAAATACCTTAATTAAGACTATGAAAACCTTACTTTTTATCCAGTCAGTTCCAAGTTAATTCAAACTGGTTGTCACCATGCTTTACATAATACTAAATTATCTGTATTCAAACATAAATGCATATGATTTTTATTCTCTTTAAAATTCACCATTTAAATGGAATATAATTATATTTCAATTAATCTTAATTAAGATTTAGTGTGAGGCCGGGCGCGGTGGCTCAAGTCTGTAATCCCAACACTTTGGGAGGCCGAGACGGGCAGATCACAAGGTCAGGAGATCGAGACCATCCTGGCTAACACGGTGAAACCCCGTCTCTACTAAAAACCATACAAAAAATTAGCTGGGCGTGGTGGCGGGCGCCTGTAGTCCCAGCTACTCAGGAGGCTGAGGCAGGAGAATGGCGTAAACCCAGGAGGAGGAGCTTGCAGTGAGCTGGGATCCGGTCACTGCACTCCAGCCTGGGCGACAGAGCGAGACTCCGTCTCAAAAAAAAAAAAAAAAAAAGATACAGTGTGTTTTTCAGTGGGGAATTAGTAGAATGGGAATTTGAGCCCTAGTTCTACTATCTGGTTTTTATAACCTACTTTTTTGATCCCTTGTTTTCTCACCTTTAAAATGGCAATGCCTACTTTATGAGTTGTTCTAAGGATTACATGAGAAGACATACGAAAATGTACTATAAATAGAAAGTAAGATGCTAGCTATAATCTCAAGTGATTTTTATATCAGTTTTTTCTTTCATTTTTGTTTTCTTATTTTACAGGATAATGAATTGGAAAAGATCACAAGGAGGTTCACCATGGAGCTAGCAAAGAAGGGCTTTATTGGTATGTGTAGCCACATAGATTTTGGTATAAAGTGGGAACATCTAAAAATTTCTTTTTTTTTTTTTTTTTTTTTGTGAGACAGAGTCTCACTCTTTTGCCCAGACTGGAGTGCAATGGTATGATCTCATCTGCCTCCTGGGTTCAAGTACAGTTCTCTTGTACTCAGCCTCCCAAGTAGCTGAGATTACAGGTGTGTGCCACCACACCCAGCTGATTTTTGTATTTTTACTAGAGATGGGGTTTTGCCATGTTGGTCAGGCTGGTCTTGAACTCCTGACCTCAGGTAATCCACCCATATCGGACTCCAAAGTGCTGTTATCACAGACACGAGCCACTGTGCCCGGCCTCCTACTATTTGTTATAGGAGCTTTTGCCAAACATACAACGTTTCTGAAGATACTAATCTTCGTTTGCTTAATGTTTTTGTATCTTACTATTATCTGTGTTTATAAGTTCTTTGTGCGCAATCTGAATATTCTTTTCTATGATATGTAAATATTTGTCATGTACTCTTTATTTTTCAAGCAGTTTAAACCTTTCTATTTTTTTTTTTATCTCAAAGGCCTCTAATTTGTTTGAATAGAATATACATAATTACCTAATAGAATGCTTGCCCTATCAATATAGTTAATAGAATGTTAATAGTTACTTACTAATAGAATACTTGCCCTATCAGTATCAGGATAGTTAAACAAAATAAGGTCAACTTAAATAGGAAATAAAGTGTATTTTTCTCTACTTTCTTTTCTCAGCATTTCCCCCACCATGGACAAGTTCCTATGAAATTAAACTATAAAGACTGGGCGTAGTGGCTCGTGCTTGTAATCCCAGCATTTTTGGAGGCTGAGGCCTGGAAGTTCGAGACCACCCTGGGCAATATAGCAAGACCCCATCTCTACAAAAAATGAAAACGTTATCCAAGCGTGATGTTGCATGCCTGTGGTCCCAACTACTAAGATGGGAGGATCACTTAAGCCTGGGAGGTCGAGGCTGTAGTGAGCTGTGATCGTGCCACTGCACTCTGGCCTGAGCGACAAAATGAGACCATATCTCAAGAAGAAAGAGAAAAGAAATAAAGCTATTCAGATTCATTTTTAGGAAAAAACAGTCATGAAATAAATGTCATGAAATAACCTAATATAGAAATACAGTAAGTATAGGTAACTCTAAAACTTGACTAGATTTGGCCTATCTTTCATAATAAAAGGCATTTGGGCCTTTGACATGCTGCATCCCCAGCACTCCTGTGAACTTGTGCATCATTGCACGGAGCCTGTTAACATAAGTTAACATGAGTTAACTACCTCCCTCACACTTTTACAGGAGTACCTACTGATTCTGAGATGTGGCAAATCAAAGTTACGTTCAGCCTGTTAATAGCCTTCATAATTTTTATAAGGTCTTTCCTCTTCACCTAAATCTCGAGCACATTTAGTAGTCTTGAATGGTTTCAGACTTTATTCAGTCATATTTGTCGCCCATATCTGCAATATCTCCAGCTTGATTGTATCAGTCTTGACAAGTACCTAATAATTCCAAAGGTCAAAAAGTGATTCATTGGAATACTGAAAGAAAACACAGCTTAAACCCTAGTAACTTGATTTATTTGCATAATTCACAAAAACCTTATTGACCCAGGATGCAGCTAAACTGACATCTGGGCCCAGACAGCATTGAAGCCTAGGAGGTAGGCAAAGGGAGTTTTTTCCCTCATTCTAGGCAAACCTTCAAATTTGATGTTATTTATCTGTTATTTCCTGACTGCCCTTTCCACAGAGAGTGTCAGACTGAGGCTCAGACCTGAGTCTGAACCCTGATCCTGTCACATGTGTGTTTAACATCAGCTTGTAAATTTCTGCAAAACAAAACAAAAAAAGAAGAGGCTGGGATTTTGATTGAATCTGTACACCGATTTGTGGAGTATTGCCGTCTTCCCCACCCTCCCCAAAAGGGTTTTGCCCTTTCACCCAGGCTGGAGTACCAGGCAGCAGTCACTGCACCCTTGACCTCCTGGGGTCAAGCAATCCTCTCACCTCACCCTCCCAAGTAGCTAGAACCACAGGTGTGCGCAACTGCGCCTGGCTAATTTTTTAATTTTTTGTAGAGACAAGGTCTCATCACATATCCCAAACTGGTCTCAAACTCCTGGGCTCAAGCAGTCTTCCCACCTCAGCTTCCCAAAATACTGGGATTATAGGCATGAGCCACTGCACTCGACCAGTATTGCCGTCTTAACCATATTAAGCCTTCCAATGCTGAATATGAGATGTCTTTCCATTTATTTAGGGCTCTTGATTTATTTCAATGATGTTTTATAGTTCTCATTGTAGAAGTCTTACAACTAAATATTTTATTCCTTTTAATGCTATTGTAAGTGACATTGATCTATGGTTTTCTTATGATGTCTTTGTCTAGTCTTTGTATCAGGACAATTCTAGCCTCATGGAATGAGTTGAGGAGTGTTCCTTCCTCTTCTGCTTTTGGAAAAGCTTTTGAAAGGTCCATGTTCATTCTCTTGTGTGAGTGTAAATATCACCTATGTAAAGTTCTGCAGGACCTTGATGTCTCCTCCCTTCTCATCCCCTTATATCTCTGTGCACCAAAATTACCCTTTCATCTCCTACTCTAGTCACATGCTGTTAGAAACGTTGCTTTTTTAAAAAAGATGAACTTCTGCCTCAGACCTGTTCTCTATATAAGAATTTATCTGTTAGGCC
>NW_012119232.1:218481-230460 GCF_000951035.1 Colobus angolensis palliatus | reverse complement strand
GCAGTGAGCCGAGATCATGCCACTGTACTCCAGCATGGGCAACAAGAGTGTAACTCTGTCTCAAAAAATAAAAATTAAAAAAAAAAAAAAAAAGAATGTATCTGTTTTTCAGCAACTACTTGGTTTTTTTGTTGTTGTTGTTGTTTTTAAGATGGAGTCTTGCTCTGTCACCAGACTGGAGCTCACTGCAACGTCTGCCTCCCCAGTTCACGCAATTCTTCTGCCTCAACCTCCCGAGTAGCTGGGACTGTGAGCACACGCCTCCACATCCAGCTAATTTTTGTATTTTTAGGAGAGACAGGGTTCACCATGTTGGTCAGGCTGGTCTCAAGCTCCTGACCTTGTGATCCGTCCTCCTCAGCCTCCCAAGGTGCTGGGATTACAGCCATGAGCCACTGTGCCCAGCCTAATAGTTTAACCATTTTTTAAGTTATATTTTTCGTTTTGTAAAAATGAGTTTGTATTTTACAGTTGAAATAATATAGAAAGTTATAAACAATATCTATATGGGGAGGAAGAGAGAAAGGGCAAGAGAAAGAAAATTGTAAGTGGGAACATGTTATACATGCTGTATGAAACCTGCCCTTTTCCATACATATGTTCATGATAATTCCAAGTAATTTACGTGGATATAAGTTACCCTTTTTAATGGCTGTTTAGTACTTTGCATAGATATACCATAGTTCATTTAATTGATGTACAAGATAATTAGGTTGTTTTTATTTTTACTACGTTTGAGAGGAGTATTTCTGCACCTTTACAGATTTGAGTGAGCGTCACTTAACATGTTTTTATCAGAGATCTTACTGTAGCCATCAGTAGTAGTGCAGTCAGTGATTCCTGTTATTGCCTGTAAGCTAATCTGTTAGCCTAAAACTTTAATTTGCTATGATCTGGGGAACTGAAAGCTAAGGCCTAAAATTTTATGTGCTGAGTGTCGAATAATAGGTCAAAGCCACGTTCTTCCACAAGTAAAATAATATGGGGCTTAACACAATTGCTTTAGCAATGTGACCCTCTCCCCTTTTTCTCTACTTGGTAAGGAGGGCTTATACCCCCACTAAGCAGCATGTTACTGTGCTGTCTCATACATGTCAACTCCCTAACCGTAATAATCCTGCTTATGTAGAACACAGCGGTACTCTTATCTCTAATTGCATGGTAGTGAAATGAGGTCAAGAGCGGCTAAATTGATTATCCTCTGGTCACACTCAGAAATCCTATAGAGTGGCTTGTATCTGTTGTACATAGCTAACTTCCAAACATAGAGCAAGTAAATGCCAGTGGGAGAAATTATTATGTAATGTTGTATGTGTCTTAGTTTTATAGTGAAACATTTAATGAATATTTCTGTGACTTTGATTAGTTACCTAAATGAGATCTAAAGTTTTCTAGTCATGGTAACTTGGTTATTACAGAGACTTGCAAGGATCTTTGTGTTCGAGAAGAATTTTTCTTAAAAACTGGTGTACTGCTCTTTCCCTCTGCCCCCAGGTCCTGGCATTGATGTGCCTGCCCCAGACATGAGCACAGGTGAGCGGGAGATGTCCTGGATCGCTGATACCTATGCCAGCACCATAGGGCACTATGTGAGTACCCACCGGAAGCCCCGAGGCTTCTGCATTTGCTGTCTACAAGAATTAACAGTTTGACTGATTATATCAGAATCCCTGGGCTTTTCTCTCATTCAATCATAATCTTGATGTGCATATTATTTTATGTCTACTTGTCTATTCTTAAATCGTAACGAACACAAATGGTGCTTTACTTATATGCTGCCCTATACTTGTCACTGGGATAGGACACTTACTGACCAGGGCAGCCCACTCTGTATGCTAAGACACTAGAACATATATCAAGAAGCATTCAATTCTGATTTTTCCCTCAGAGGGCTTCCATTTAAAAGAGGGACTAAGGCGCATAAGCAGATAAGATATGGAAATAATGTAATACAACGGTGGAGATTATGAATTCTGAAATAAGACTTTCTAGAGGAGATATTTGGGCTAGACCTGGAAAATGGGTAGAATATGAACATCTAGAGATTTGGTGGATAAGAGGAAGAGAAACAATAGAGTTCAGATTGTCTGAAGGTAAGGCATATTTATAAAGGTAGTAGAAAGTAAGAGTGAAGGCTGGATGCCGTGGCTCATTCCCATAATCCCAGCACTTTGGGAGGCCAAGGCAGGTGGATCACTTGAGCCCAGGAGTTGGAGAGCAGCCTGGACAACATGGGGAAACCCTGTCTTTCCAAAAAATACAAAAATTAGCCAAGCGTGGTGGTATACACCTTTAATCCCAGCTACCTGGAAGGCACGCTTGAGCCCGGGAGGTTGAGGCTTCTGTGAGCCGTGGTTGCTCCACTGCAATGCAGCCTGAGCAATAGAGAGAGACCCTTTCTCAAAAAAAATAAGGAAAGTAAGAATGAAGAGGTAGATGAACCAGGACAAAAACACCAAGCACCAGGGTTTGTGTTTTACGTGGTAGTCAGTGGAGAAACTTTGCTGATCCTTCCTGGGGAAGAATAGGCTGGCAGCAGTGTCCAGCTGTGCTGGCACCAGGAGAGAACCTCCTGTGGTGTCAGCGCCTTTCCACCGAGCCCAGGAGCCAGAGGACCAGGAGAGGAGCACTGGCATGTGTGAGGCGCGTGACAGAGAGACTCAGCAAAACTGGATTGGATATATGTGGAATTAAGGAAAGGGACCAGGTTGGGTCACAGAGAACCAGGAGAACCTGAGTTTGGGGACTGAGCAGAGGTAGTACCACAGAACTGAACATGAGAGGAAACATAACTCCTGTCCCTGAAAGGGGTGCAACCTTAAAAAATGAAACATTTGAGGAATAGGAAGAGAAATGGAGTCAAAAAATACATTTATGCCTACTACATGCAGGGCCACGGGTAAGCAGGTATTCACTACAATTGGGATAAATTGCTGGAAGTTGTTTTGAAGCTATAAAAAAGAATAACAGGCCCATCCAATCCTCTCAATACTTTCAAGGTAAGGTCAGAAAAGGCCTCCTAGGAGGTAAAACGTTCTGGTCTGCACTCAGACGGGTGTGTGGGCATGGACTAGGGGAGGGGTAGTGGCAAGTGTTTGGAACAGAAGGAAGTACCTGAGGGAAGGTTCTGAAGTTCAGAAGCTGGGTGAACTTGGGAGGCTAAGGACTGACTATTGTGGGCAGAGTTGAGAAAGATAAAGGTGATATAAGAAAGGCCAGTAGAAACAAGGGTCAGGCCAGGTTACTGCTTGGTAGGTGACTGTGAGAACTTTGGTCTTTGTCCTGAAAATACAGGGAAACCAGCAAAGAGCTGGTTTCAAGCAGGTGTGACTCAGCTAAGTGTGCATTTGAAGATTTAAGGGCAGGAGACTACTACAGGGGCCCAGACTGCAAGGGGATATGAAGAGGGAAACAGGGCATGAAGTATAGCCTCCAACTAAGAAAAATGGCACTGGAGAGAAGCAGAAAGAAGATAGCTTGAAAAGTGGCCGTTACCCAAAGAAAAAGGTTTTTGTTGTTTTTTGGCAAGTTTACTGGCTGTGAGCCACAGATTCACTGGTGCAAGAGAGAGACAATGCTGAAGAGATGCAGGGTGGTAGAGGTAGTGAAGTCCCCCAGGGGAATAAAAGCCTGGGGAATTCTTTTCATAGTGAAAAGACGGGCCTTGGAGAAAAGGAAGAATGTGGAAATGGGGACATTTCCTGAGGTGATGTCATGCCGTGGCTGGGAACATGGGCAGACCACCTGAAGTCCAACCCTGGCACCTTCACCCGTCAGTTCTGTGACCTGGGAGTCTCTGTGCCTCCATTTCCTCCTATGCAAAATGACAGTAATAATGGTACCTACTCTGTGAGACTCATATAAGGATTAGATGAATAATAATCTAATGCACTTAGAACTGTACATAGCCGTTAGTAAGTACCAGAAAATAAATATCTATAAGTATTACATCAGGTAAATTATACAACCCCCTGAAATAAAACAGGAACGATAGAGACCCTTCAAGAAATTGTGGTTTCAACTGCCCCTCCCAAAAAGGCCAGTTTTCCCACCTGTCACCTTTTTATGCATCCTTCCCTTAGCCATTGATTTTAGGTTTCTTATCACTTAAGGAAAACTGTTCACCAGTATAGTCCAAGGGGCAGTGCTTCAGAAGACTTTATCTTGCTGTTAGCACTGAGAATAAGCTACAAATAACATACCGCCAACTGGTTTGCACTATTCAATGTAGAGTCTTGCTTAAAAAGTACAAGAGACCAGCTGGGCGTGGTGGCTTACGCTTGTAATCCCAGCACTTTGGGAGGCGGAAGCAGGTGGATCACCCGAGGTCAGGAACTCATTGGACAATGAGGTCTGGGTGTGGTCTCCTGATTTTTTTTTTTTTTTTTTGAAACGGAGTCTCACTCTGTTACCTGATCTCAGCTAACTGCAAACTCCCTCTCCCGGGTTCAAGCAATTCTCCTACCTTAGCCTCCCAAGTAGCTGGGATGACAGGTGCCTGCCTCCATGCCTGGCTAATTTTTTTGTATTTTTAGTAGAGAGAGTGTTTCACCATGTTGGCCAGGCTGGACTCAGGTGAAGCATGGCCCCTTGAACTACACTGATGAACAGTTTTCCTTCTTTCAGTGATAAGAAATCTAAAATCAAGGCCTACGGGAAGGATGCAATTGTTTTTGTTACTCATTTCTAGATGTGAACTGGAACATGCCGCCCTTTTTCTCCTAGCCCCACCTGGAAGTGCAGTGTTGGTGGGACAATGTATTCTTCTCTGGGCTTTCAGGACCATTATGTATGCTGGGGGAGGCTGGCAGTTGGCGCCAGGCCTGACCCCTGACAGTATTTCCTTCAGCTCCAGCATTTGCATTCTCACTGTTGAAAAGCATTTGGCACTTGGTTTGCATTTCTGTATTCGTAAGTGTTAATTATTCACGAAAACAAACTGTGGGAAAACTAATTTTATAAATCACTTTACTAGATTGTATTTCCCTTCCTTTCTTTCATGCTTTTTGTTGGTAATTATACAAATAATATAATTCTAAGTTCTCTGTGTAAAAATATTTAAACAATGCAGATAAAGAACAGATCACTTTTTAATTCAGCCAGCTGGAACGTTAGGGGTGTGTTGGGAGTTAGGGGTTTGGTGTGAAGTAAGGCATTTTATTTTGTTTGCATGGAAAGCGAATTACTTCAACAAGTTTATTATTTCATACTTTTGCCACTGACTTAAAATTTTATACGGATTTTCATTTTGTATTGATTGCCTGTATAAAATAAGACTGTCTCTAGTTTCTCCTGCTCTACCAGTGAGCTTACTCTGCAGTGTTCTGGTGGCCGTGTTTATAGTCTAATTGATGCCTTCGAAGGGAAGCCCTCCTGAGCCCCATTCTTCTTTTTTTTTCAATTACACGTGTTTCTGAACAAGAATATATGCACATCTTCAGTTGAAAGAGGAAGGAAAGATGGGTGGTGAAGACTGCTAACCCCATCTCCACTTTGCAGAGCTAACCACTGCTACCAAAGATACTCTACTCACACAGAAGCACAGACTCTCACCCACATATACCTTTTTAAAAATATTTCGTTAAATACTTTCGTTAAGTCTACTCTTAGATGAACTTGAATATCTTGTTATATTAAGTATCAAATTATATTAAAAACTTCTTTTTAAAAAGTGGCAGAAGACAACATTGAGTCTTCCCATCCAAGAAAATTGTAAAGCCTCTTCCTGTCTCAGGCTCTGTTTTGGTGACACACTCAAGTCTTAGAGTAGATTTTAAGACTCGTGAATGAGATGTGTATGTACCTTGATTTAGTAGTGCTTAAATACTTGTTGAAGGAATGATAGCTTTTAGGCTAAGCTAGCTCTACTTTTGTGATGTTATTTGTACTTACTTGATGTTCAATCCCTACACTCTGTTTCTTCTGTCAGAAAATATAGTCTACTTTGCCGGGCTTGGTGCCTCACGCCTGTAATCCCAGCACTTTGGGAGGCTGAGGTGGGCGGATCACCTTTGGTCAGGAATTCAAGACTAGCCTGACCAATGTGGAGAAACCCCGTGTCTACTAAAATTACAAAATTAGCTGTGCGTGGTGGCACATGCCTGTAATCCCATCTATTCAGGAGGCTGAGGCAGAAGAATTGCTTGAACCCTGGAGGCAGAGGTTGCGGTAAGCCAAGATAGCACCATTGCACTCCAGCCTGGGCAACAAGAGTGAAACTCTGTCTCGAAAAAAAAAAAAAACAAACAAAATATAGTCTATTTCATTGTATTTTCTAGGAACAGAAAGCTGAAAAAGTGAGTGTTGTCTCTATTGGTAAAAGTGTACCTTAAATACATTCATACACACACACACTCCTAATTAGCATTAAATGAGAACGTGCTTTGACTTTAATTCGTTGTATTCGTTCAACAGAGAAATTGGACTTGACATTTCATTCTTTCAATTACTCCCTCTTACAGGATATTAATGCACACGCCTGTGTTACTGGTAAACCCATCAGCCAAGGGGGCATCCATGGACGCATCTCTGCTACTGGCCGTGGTGTGTTCCATGGGATTGAAAACTTCATCAATGAAGCTTCTTACATGAGCATTTTAGGAATGACACCAGGGTTTGGAGATAAAACATTTGTTGTTCAGGTAAAAAAAAAAAGTTTCCTTAATAACTGATAGACATTAAGTATAGTTTTTAATGTTTTTAGAATTGTAATTTTAAAATTCAGTTATCTCAAATCTCTTAAATTTTAGAGTGGTGGTTTTCAGAGTAATAGATCTTTTGTTTTTTGAACCTTGGTATGATTCATCTAATTAGAACTGATTTAAGTATCTCTCAAGTAGATGTGAAACTGTTACCAACTATCACCAAATTCAACCAAAATATTGGTCAGTATTCAAACTTGAAATTCTATCTAAAAGGGCAAGTCTCTCAACATAATTTTCTAAGTTTCGCAAGTATGTAGAAAGTTTTATGTATTCACCCAAATTTATTTGATGTGGTAACATGTGTTTTACTTAGGAGAATCTTAATTAAGTTGAAATTGCTTTAAAATAGAAGTTGTGACTGGGCACAGTGGCTCATGCCTGTAATCCCAGCACTTTGGGAGGCTAAGGCAGATTGATCAGTTGAGGCCAGGAGTTCGAGACCAGCCTGGCCAACATGGTGAAACCCTATCTCTACTAAAAGTAGAAAAATTCAGTCAGGTGCGGTGGCTCATGCCTGTAATCCCAGCATTTTGGAAGGCCAAGGTGGGCAGATCGTGAGGTCAAGGGATGGAAACCATCCTTACCAACGTGGTGAAATCCCATCTCCACTAAAAATAGGAAAATTAGCCGGGCGTGGTGGTACGCGCCTGTAGTCACAGCTACTCGGGAGGCTGAGGCAGGAGAGTCGCTTGAACCCGGGAGGCAGAGCTTGCATTGAACCCAGATCATGCCACTGCACTCCAGCCTGGGTGACAGAGCAAGACTCCATCTCAAAAAAAAAAAAGAAAAAGAAAAAGTAACCGGGCATGATGGCGGCACCTGTAATCCCAACTACTCGGAAGACTAAGGCAGGAGAATCACTTGAACCTGGGAGGCGGAGGCTGCATTGAGGCAAGATTGTGCCATTGCACTCCAGCCTGTGTGACAGAATGAGACTCGGTCTCTAAAAAAAAAAAAAAGTTGTATTTGTCCAAATTAGTGATATCCCTTTTCACAACATACGACATCTGATCATCAAGGACTGAGGACCTGGTGGTGTACTTAACACCACTGCCATTGATTGATTGATTGAGATGGAGTCTCACTCTGTCGCCCAGGCTGGAGTGCAGTGATGCAATCTTGGCTCACTGCAACCTCCACCTCCCAGGTTCAAGTGATTCTCCTACCTCATTCTCCCAAGTAGCTGGGATTACAGGGACAGACCACCATGCCTGACTACTTTTTGTATTTTTAGTAGAGACAGGTTTCACCATGTTGGCCATGGCTGGTCTCGAACTCCTGACCCCAAGTGATCCACCTGCCTCAGCCTCCCAAAGTGCTGGAATTAAAAGCATGAGCCACCATGCCTGGTTGTCACGTTCTTAAACAGAGAATTTCATTGTTGAAGAGAAACCAGTTAGTACATTGTTTCTTTTGGCAAAAGAATTTTGAGAATTGCTCCTAAATGAACAGAATGTGGATTTACATTGGTCAAAATATGACTCTTGCTGTCTATACCAGGACTTTAATTTTTGTGTCATGGATAATTGTTCTTCACAGGGATTTGGTAACGTGGGCCTACACTCTATGAGATATTTACATCGTTTTGGTGCTAAATGTATTGCTGTTGGTGAGTCTGATGGGAGTATATGGAATCCAGATGGTATTGACCCAAAGGAACTGGAAGACTTCAAATTGGTATTAATACATTTTTATGGCATAGACACTAAATATAAACATTTAAACTCTGGTGCAGCTATTAATTGTGATTTTCAATCAATGGCAGCAACATGGGTCCGTTCTGGGCTTCCCCAAGGTAAAGCCCTATGAAGGAAGCATCTTGGAGGCCGACTGTGACATACTGATCCCAGCTGCCAGTGAGAAGCAGTTGACCAAATCCAACGCGCCCAGAGTCAAAGCCAAGGTGACAACATTATAGAAACCGGAACCAACATTATCAATGTGAATGATGTCGGGGGGTCATAGAAGAGTCTGATTGAGTTTTCTCTTTCTTTTTAGCAGCTTTATTGGCATATATTGCACATACCATACAGTTCTCCCATTTACAGTAAATAATGTAATGGCTTTTAGCTCCCTGCACAGAGTTGTGCAACCATTACCAAAAGAAACGCATCTGCCTGACACTCCTGTAAAAAAATTAAAAAACCTAGATAAATAGAAAAGTAAAAGGTAGTTTTATACACTTTGCAGAGCAAAATAACCTCTATTTAATTTTAACTGAAGCTGTACTTCTCCCCACAGGCCCTTGTTCATATATGCACATCTCTTGCCCTCAGTGGAGGGGATTTGACGGTGTTGTTGGCATTTCTCTATGTTCCTGACTCTCTTGCAGATCATTGCTGAAGGTGCCAATGGGCCAACAACTCCAGAAGCAGACAAGATCTTCCTGGAGAGAAACATTATGGTTATTCCAGTAGGTCATCTATATTGATTAGGCTTTATATGTACTTAGAATCATAATTGTCTTTTGCAAAGAATTTGGAGGAAGAGAGGAATTATTAGTCTCCCAAGCTAAATGGAGTGAATTCATCTTTATTTCACTTTTGAGAAAATATAGTAGAAGCATGGTTAATTCTAAGCCTGTCACTTTTCACTGTGATCTAAATATTTATTCCAATTTCACGGTCTTTACTGAATGTCTTTAACTTTCTAAGAGTCTGATTATAGAAATGTGTGCTGTGTTAGAAACACTATTCTAACTTAAGTTCTAAGATTTTCTGTTTGATTCCTAACCTTATGCATTTCAAGTGCCCCTTCTGGCTTTACTCAGAAAACTAATATGAGGCACACATGCTCAGGTTTTTTAGCAGGTAAGCATGAGTCTACACCAAAAAGTTATTAGAAATTAGTGTGGGCTTGGAATGCATTTTAAAGAACCCCCTTTGCTGAAAGCACTTAAGACATTTAATGTAACTGAAATGGGCTACCCTTAGGTAATAGGAGAAAGAATCCTGTCTTCTAAGAGGCCCTGTGGATGGTCCATTCCAATTGGTTGGTGGGCAAGCCATTTAGTTTGAGAACTTCTGGTAGAGAAGAGGCTCTAACCAAAGACTATTAACATTCATTGATTAATAAGCCAAAAAATGATTTTTTTCCCCCAAATAGAAAAAGCATTAGATGGAATTGGGTGGGGTGGGGAGGAGTGTTAAATTAAGTGTGAAACTCCTGATACTAGCTAAAATATATTTGTGATAGTTGAAGTTCAGTCTACCTTGGTATTGAAATTAAGGTCTTAGGTTCATTTTAAGCTTTTACTAAAACCATCAACTTCTAATTTCTTTGGTGTCTTATTTTTGTGTATAGGATCTCTACTTGAATGCTGGAGGAGTGACAGTATCTTACTTTGAGTGGCTGAAGAATCTAAATCATGTCAGCTATGGCCGTTTGACCTTCAAATATGAAAGGGATTCTAACTACCACTTGCTCAGTGAGTGTCGATAATCTTGTTCACCAAAACTCATCTTTTGAGCCAGCTAAAAGGCTGTAAAAAGGTCCACTTAAGAGAACTTATCCCTTTGGGAGAGAATTGAGTCTCAGAAAAGAAAATAATATTTTGTCTCATGAAACTTAGACCAAAAATGCACAGTGTCTTTCTGGATATTAACTCTCCCTTGTACTTATATCCAGATTTTTATTCTGTGATGTAATATTCACAGAATATAATTTACTTTTCTTTTTCTTTCGTTAAGAGGGAGTCTCGCTCTGTCACCCAGGCCGGAGTGCAGTGGCGTGAACTCGGCTTACTGCAGCCTCCACCTCCCAGGTTCAAGCAATTCTCCTGCCTCACCCTCCCAAGTAGCTGGGATTACAGGCACTCGCCGCCATGCCCGGCTAATTTTTGTATTTTTAGTAGAGATGGGGTGTCACCATGTTGGCCAGGATAGCCTTGATCTCCTGACCTCATGATCTGCCTGACTCAGCCTCCCAAAGTGCTGGGATTACAGGCATGAGCCACCATGCCCAGCCAATAATATTTATTTAAGTGTGATTTTAAAACCCCACTGTCAATACTCATTTCTGTCTCTGGTTGCTCTAAATAAAGGCCTATCTAGTGTCAAGAATTGTTTTTGAGACTCCTGATGAGAATACTTGTTTTTCTTTGACTAGAGTAAGCTCCACAGTTAAGAGTAGAATTTCTCATCAAGCTGAAATGAGACCAAGACCTCCTACTGAGCTTCTCTACTCAGCCCACTGTGAGAATCTGGGTGAAGTGTTCTGTCTGTTTCCTTTTCTTTTTCCCCCAACATTTTCTTTTTAATAGAGCCAAGGAAAAACCCTGGTAATGGGTGTTATGGAAACACAGCAGTGACCTAAATCCACATTTATGTAGGAAATTGGTGATGTGTTTTATTCCTTCTTGACTGAGTTTTAAATGATTAACCCTTTTATGTCTTTAAAACTCTGTATAAATTTTTGGGTTACAGTTATAGTTTGGGACTACTTTTGATTCTACTTTTTTTTTTTTTTCTGTTAGCAGTATCTTGATCTCTTGTTTTTTGTTTTTTCTATAGTGTCTGTTCAAGAGAGTTTAGAAAGAAAATTTGGAAAGCACGGTGGAACTATTCCCATTGTACCCACGGCAGAGTTCCAAGACAGGATATCGGTGAGTGTGCTCACCCCACAGTTGTACCACACCATGTATATGGTGAAACAGTTGTACCTTTATTCTAGTGACAGTGCAGATCGGTGCAGCTCTTTGGAAAATGTGAAGTTATTAATGTGTTCCTGCCCTTTGGTGCTATGATAATCTCCCCTCTGGGAATTTATCGTAAGAAAATAATTCAAAAGAGGAGGAACCACTCCATGCACGGTGATGTTACTGAAACTATGTGTAGGCCTGGCACGGTGGCTCACGCCTCTAATCCCACCACTTTGGGAGGCCAAGGCGAGCGGATCACCTGAGGTCAGGAGTTCAAGACCAGCCTGGCCAACATGGCGAAACTCCGTCTCTACTAAAAATACAAAAAATTAGCCGGCCATGGTGGCGTGCTTGTAGTCCCAGCTACTTGGGAGGCTGAGGCAGAATTGCTTGAACCTGGTAGGCAGAGGTTGCAATGAGCCAAGATCGCGCCACTGCACTCCAGCCTGGGCAACAACAGCGAAACTCCATCTCAAAAGAAAAAAAAGAAACAGTGTAGACAGTTTTTAAATTTGGTTTTATTTAAAGTTCAAGGGCAGGGAAATGACTGAGTTATAATATATCTTTTACATCTTAGGAAATATTCAGTCATAGTTTAAGAATATATTACAATGGTTGGCCGGGCGCGGTGGCTCA
>NW_012119232.1:214969-218431 GCF_000951035.1 Colobus angolensis palliatus | reverse complement strand
AGGCCGAGACGGGCGGATCACGAGGTCAGGAGATCGAGACCATCCTGGCTAACACAGTGAAACCCCGTCTCTACTAAAAATACAAAAAAAAAAAAAATTAGCCAGCCGCGGTGGCGGGCGCCTGTAGTCCAGCTACTCAGGAGGCAAAAAAAAAAAAAAAAGAAGAAGAATATATTACAATGGCCAAGTTACCATATATCTTCTTAAGAAATATTCAGTGATAGAAAACCGTTCTGAGACTGTATTGCAACATGGGAAAAAGTTAAAGGTTTTGTTTTAAAGAAAGAAAAAATGCTTTAGCCATTCTAGGTACTAACCATTCCCCTCAGTAAACCTTCCTTTTTCCTACAGTGATATCTTTGTTCTGGTCCTTCTGTCTGGAATACACCGATCCCTTCCCTGCCTAAGTGGCACTGCAGTTGTGTGGCTGTCTCTGAAAGTCTCCTGTGTGCCACTGTTTCATACATAACATCCATCCCAAGTGGCTAGTAGTGCATTGGACGGGCTTGTGCTGCTACTGCTGCTGTCAGAGGGCTGTTCACCACTCTCTTTGGTCACCCCACTGCCCAGCATATGCCTTGTCAGTTAAAAAAAAGTGTTCTCCACCTCTCTCTCTCTTATTTCCCCCTGTCCCTGTTTGGCTCTATCAGGACCCGCATCATGACCCTGCCATGTTTCCACTGTCCCTCATCCCCCAGTGCCCTCACTTCCCTCCTTATCTAACTTAAATTCCATGCTCCATCATTACAGTCACTCTCCAGTCTTGTTTCCTTCGTCATACGCCCGTGTTAACACCTAAGCGCTGATTAAATCCCAGCAGTCTCTTCCATGCCTCTACCCTGTAGGAGGCCTGCTGGCAGTTCACATCCTAACCACTAACCTCAAGTACGTGCTCAGAGCTGCCCAGCAGTCATACTGCTTTTCCATGTTCCATTCATTCTGCCCATCTCCTGAGCGATTACATCATATTTTCTCCTCACTGCCCTGCACTCCAACTCATGACCTGCTATCTGTTCACAGATAAAACTGAGGCAGCCTGGGAGCTTCCACACCTACCCAGCTCCTGGTAGCTGGGTTACCTTAAGAGTGGTAGTGAGTTAATTATCCTTAATTTTTTAAAAAGCATTTCAAGAAACAAATTAGGAAAGAGAGAAGCTGACTTGATGGTGAAGTCCCTGGATCATATCCTAACTCTAAAAATAGCTATCTGTAACGTTGACCAGCTTCTCTGGTCCTTAGTTTCCTGTTCAGTAAAATTAAGAAGCTGCTAAGATCTATACAGCTTTAAAAGTTGCTGGCAGTACTGAATACACAGGCAGAATTCTACCCCAAAGCCGCTTTGGGGTTTAATCAGATTCCTTTCTGTGTTCTGGGTGGTGTCCCTGTTCTCTGGGGAGCCGAGGTGAACGCACCGTGGCACGAACAGCGTCACACATTGCTCAGTGCATCTGCGTCTCCATGAGTGGAGGGTGCTCATCTCACTCCATGCCCTCACGTCTCTTAAGTCCAAAAACTGTCTTCATTGTTGTACCGTAATCTTATTTCATGAGTATTTGTTTGCTGTCAAATATAATAAAAATAAATTGTTACTTGAGTATCAAGATACTGTATCTTTGATACTGTACAGAAATGACGTATCTTTGCTGAAAGACAAAAAATTCTGTCTGGACTTAAGAATCCTTTGTCATCTTATCCAGGGACACAAAGCAGGTCTTTGTGGTTTTGTTAAACACGTGTTCTTTTTCCCTAATAGGGTGCATCTGAGAAAGACATCGTGCACTCTGGCTTGGCGTACACAATGGAGCGATCTGCCAGGGTATGTGTGCAGATGCTGTTTGCCTTCCTGCTAGTCACATGAAGTACAACTCAACCGTGTTATCTCAGCCGCCAGACTGTGTGTGCTGATAGAAAATAGCAATCTGTTCAATGGTCCTCATTTGTGTGTAGCAAAACACATGCTTTTTGAGTCTCAGATGATGAGCAGTTTTTTTAGAGTCTTCAAATACGTTTATGAGGCTTTGGAAAGAAATAATAAGGCTGATTTAGGAGGTAATGACGTTGGCAGCTAGCCCAATATCGAGTAGTTAGCCAAATTGGGTTGTAGCTCAGTGCGCCACTATGTTATAGCTACAGGAAGCTACCTTACTGTAGAATTTGGTATAAGCACAAGTTGTTTTGACTGCTTGATCCCTACTTTAAGGCCTCAAGCACAGTGTGAGTCCCGTTTTCCTAATTTCTTCTTGGGTTCAGATTCTGTCTGCTTGGATTTATGATGAAATAGCATAGGCAGATATTGATGAAGAAGGTGATGCTTCTTAGTGCTGTTGTTTTTCTTGTTAATTTTTTATTGAGATAGGGTTTATGTCCTATAAATTCATCCTTTCAAAGTATAAAATTCGGCATCCTTTATTGTATATTCAAGCCATCACCACTTTATAATTCTAGAACATTTTCATCACTCCCTTCTTTTTTTGGGTTTTTGAGACGGAGTCTCGCCCTGTTGCTCAGGCTAGAGTGCCGTAGCGCAATTTCAGCTCACTGTACCCTCCGCCTCCTGAGTTCAAGCAATTCATGTCTGTCAGCCTCCCGAGTACCTGGGATTACGGGTGTGAGCCACAGCGCCCAACTAATTTTTGTTTTTGTTTTGTTTTTTGACATGGAGTCTCGCTCTGTCTCCCACCTGGAGTGCAGTGGTGCGATCTCTGCTCACTGCAACCACCGCCTCCTGGGTTCAAGCAATTCTCCTTCCTCGGTCTCCCAAGTAGCTGGGATTACAGGTGCCCACCCCTGCGCCCGTATTTTTAGTAGAGATGGGGTTTCACCATGTTGGTCAGGGTGGTCTCGAACTCCTGACCTCAAGTGATCCACCCGCCTTGGCCTCCCGACGTGCTGGGATTACAGGTGTGAGGCACCGCACCCCGGCCTAATTTTTGTATTTTTAGTAGAGACAGGGTTTCACCATGTTGGCAAGTCTGGTCTTGAACTCCTGACCTCAAGTGATCTGCCCATCTCAGCCTCCCAAAGTGCTGGGATTACAGGCTTGAGCCACTGCACCCAGCCACCCCATTGTTAAGTCCAGAGAATCAGGCCCTCCTGCCTAGTGGTTCTGCTACAGTAGTTTGTCTTGGGCTGCTCAAGTCCTGCCTTGAAACACTGAGAAGGTAACTTGGACCAGGCCTGTCTGGGCCTTGTGTGTTTATGGCCTGGCCACTTGAGTCAGGATCATCTTCACTGCATTTTCTCTTTCTTTTCAGCAAATTATGCACACAGCCATGAAGTATAACCTGGGACTGGACCTGAGAACAGCTGCCTATGTCAATGCCATTGAGAAAGTCTTCAAAGTGTACAATGAAGCTGGTGTGACCTTCACATAGATGGATCGTGGCTGACTTCCTCACTACCCTCTTCACCTGTAACTTCTGCAGACCTATCACAAGTTTACATGTAACCACAGAAATCCCT
>NW_012119232.1:208316-214039 GCF_000951035.1 Colobus angolensis palliatus | reverse complement strand
TCCTCTCCTTTTAGAGGCTTTCCGTTCTGCACCCAGCTTCGCCAACAGTGGGCTGAAAACAACCTTGGGTTGAGTGTTTCGTTTGGGAGTTATTTGGCCAGGGCCTTTTGAGCAGTAGTGTCCCCATGAAGTGCTAGATATAATAATATGTGTAAGAATCAGCCTTTTTTTTTTTTTTTAAACTATAACATCCTTTCAGAAATTTCTAACTACTTTGTAACTGCATGGCTTAACCTGGTGATAAAAGCAGTTATTAAAAGTCTACGTTTTCCAAAACTTACGTTTCTTTTCTGTGTTTTTACGTGTGGTAGTTTCTCTTTTCATAAGTTATAATACTGCAATTGGATTTCTGAAATGTTTATAGCGACTACCCATATAATATTTCATTCCACTTTATTGTGAGCTGCCCAGATTTTATTCTTGAATTCTTTGATTTTTTTGTTAGTTTTTTTGTTGTTGTTTTGTTTGTTTGTTTGTTTTTGTTTGGTGCTCTACATGTTCTGAGAAACTTCCCTAGTAACGAACTATAGAGATGATCCCTGAGAACATAGTCTTTATTCTCGAATTCTTTTGTATTTTATTGAATAATATCAGTAGCTGTTAGCCTGGCATGTTAACTCACAAGCAAGTAAATTCCATATTCACTGAACATCGCTGACAGGCTTTCCCAGCCCTGCTGTTTGTTAAGGTAGTCAAAGCATGGCACATGAAGAAAATTATGTCTGTAGATATTGTACAAAATACTATTTTTATGATTTTTTAAATATTTTTAACAAATAACTTTTATTGACTTCCATTTGTATGTTTATCAAACATACTTCATTTATTTACTTATTCTGAGATGAAATCTCAGTCTGTCACCCAGGCTGGAGTGTGGTGGTGCAATCTTGGCTTACTGCAACCTCCTCCTTCCAGGTTCAAACGATTCTCCTGCCTCTGCCTCTGGAGTAGCTGGGATTACAGGCATGCGCCACCATGCCCAGCAAATTTTTGTATTAGTAGAGATGGGGTTTCACCATGTTGGCCAGTCTGCTCTCAAACTCCTGACCTCTGGTGATCCACTTGCCTCAGTCTCCCAAAGTGTTGGTATTAAAGGCATGAGCCACCACACCCAGCCTCAAACATACCTTAGACAGTTTTTCACCTCAGCACTATTGACATTTTAGGCTATGTCTGCCTTTTAGGCTCTGTCTGCCTTGTAGGATGTTTAGTAATATCCCTGGCCTCTACACATTAGATGTCAGGAAGACCCCTCCGTTATAACAATGACAAATATATTCAGATTGCCAAATGTGCCCTGTGGAGCAAATTCGTCCCTTGTTGTGAACTGTGATCCAGAGAGCCAAATAGTGATACAAGGTTTATTCACAATAGCTCATCCCCTCCAATCCAGACACCACCTGCCTCACCATTTTCCACTGCCCAGAGGCAACCACTTTCAGCAGTCTTAAATGTCTCATTTTTATTCTATTTAAAGCCTTTGCTCATTTTTAAATTGGGTTTTGTCTGTATTATTGAGTGGTAAGGAGGATCACTTGAGCCCGGAAGTTCAACACTAGCCTAGGCAACATAGGAAGACGCTATCTCTAAACGAATTTTTGAAATATATATCTTCTAGATAATTGACCTTTATCATGTATATAATTTGCAAATATTCCCTCTCAGTTAGTTGTCTTTGTGTTTTCTTGACAGTCTCCTTTTTAATCTTGAGAAAGCATGATTTATTTTTCTTTTGGTTGGTGTGCTTTAGGTTGTATGTAAGAAACTATTGCCTAATCCATAGTCATGCAGATATATCCCTGTCTTTTTTTTTTTCTTTCTTTTGGGACGGTCTCGCTCAGATGTCCAGGCTGGAGTGCACTGGTGTGATCTCACGGCTCATGGCTAAGTGCAGCCTTTACCTCCTAGGCTCAAGCAATCCTCCCCCTTCAGCCTCTCAAGTAGCTGGGACTATAGGCACATACCACCACCAAGCACAGCTAATTTCTGTATTTTTGGAGAGACAAGGTCTTGCCATGTTGCCCAGGCCAGTCTTGAACTCCCAGTCTCAAGCAATCCGCCCACCTTGGCCTCCCAAAGTGCTAGGATTACAGGTGTGAGCCACTGTGCCTGGCCTATATTTTTTTTAAGAAATAGCAGGCCGGGCACGGTGGCTCACACCTGTAATCTCAGCACTTTGGGAGGCCGAGGTGGGCTGATCACGAGTTCAGGAGTTGGAGACCAGCCTGGCCAACATGGTGAAACCCCATCTCTACTAAACATACAAAAATTAGCCAGGCCTGGTTTCAGATGCCTGTAATCCCAGCTACTCAGGAGGCTGAGGCAGGAGAATCACTTAAACTTGGAAGGTGGAGGTTGCAGGGAGCCAAGATTGCACCATTGCACTCCAGCCTAGGCAACAAGAGCTAAACCCATCTCAAAAAAAAAAAAAAGGAAAAAAGAAAAACTACACACACCCATACAATATCCTTTATGAATATAGACACAAAAATACTGATGAAATACTAGCAAACCAAAACCAGCAGCTCACTGAAAGTGATACACACTATGACCAGGTGGGACTAATCCCAGGAATGCAAGAGGAGTTCCATCTAAGAGATAAATCGATGTAATGCACCACATTAGTGAAACGAAGGGGGAAAACATACTATCATCTCAATAGATGCAGAGAAAGTAGTTGACAAAATTCAACACCCTTTCATAACAAAAACATACAGCTAGGAATAGAAGGAACTTCTCATAAATAATAAAGAGCATTTATGAAAAAATCCGTAGCCAACATATTCATTGGTGAAAAATGGAAAGTGTTTCACTTAAGTACAGGAACGAAACAGATTCTTTCATCACTGCTAGTCAATATTGTACTGGAAGTCCTAGACAAGAAAATTAAACAAGAAAAAGATATAAAAGCATCTAAATTGGAAAGGAACAAGTGAAACTCTTGTCAGATGACAGGATTCTATATTTAGAAAATTCCATAGAATACACACACACACACACATACACATACATGAACCTACTAGCCAGACACGGTGGCTCACACCTATAATCCCAACACTGGGATGTTAACGCAGGCAGGTTGCTTGAGCCCAGGAGTTCAAGACCAGCCTGGGCAACATGACAAAACCCCATCTCTACAAAAAGTACAAAAACTAGCAAGGTGTGGTGGCTCACACCTGTAGTCCCAAATACTCAGAAGGCTGAGGTAGGAAGATCACTTGAGCCAGGAGGTGGAGATTATAGTGAGCCAAAGGTTACACCACTGTACTCCAGCCTGGTTAACAGAGCCAGACTGTATTTCAAAAAAACCAAACAAATAAATAAACCTACTAGAGCTAATTTTAATTCAGCAAAATTGCAGGGTACAAAATCAACACACGAAAATCAGTTATGGAAATATACATGTTAAGATGGCCAACTAGATGCAGCCAGGTGCAACAGCTGCCACCGAGAGACTGATTTGACTGGTGCAGTCCTAACGGATCTTTGGAGGGAAGGCACTGAGAGTGGATGGAGGGAAGACACAGAAGCTAGGCTAAAGGGGGAGGAAGCTGGGAGGCCTGCATGGGGCTACTGCACCCCGGAACTCATTCCTGGCCCCCAGTGACTGAGGGAAAGGGTGAGTCGAACTGGTAAGGAGCAATGCTTCTTACGTCCAGCCTCTGGAATCCTGGCAGGAGATCCTTTGACCATCACGTACAATGGAGTTGCAAGGGAGATAGGCTTGGAGAAGCAGCCAGCTGATGAACCCAGAGTGTTTGGTGTGGGAGCAGCTGTAGTGGAGCACAGCCAGGGACAGCCACACCCCTAGACTCAACTTGCTCCCATAGGAGAGTTTCGCCCGAGGGGAACCGTTGGGCCTGAACTTTGCAGGGCAGTCTTACTCATCAGGCAGGGCTGGTCCTACCTGAGCACTCCTTGGTTGGCTGGCTTCTCTCAGGGCCCAGCCTGGCCATGCCTGATTGCAGGGAAGCCTTGAGCACCCTAGGGGACCACATCATGGCTCCAGTGCTGGTGGACCATGCCTGAAATGCGAAGGGCTCCCCCGGGACAGCCCCTAGGGCCACACACCACCCCGCACACTCCTTCCACATTGCATCTTCCCCCAGGCCCATGGAAACACCTCACATGACTTTGCCAGCACGTGCTCGCATGAGCGGGTTTTGCTTATCTTGTCCTCCCAGTCTGTGTGTATGTGTACACCCTGCCCTGAAACTGCTGCAGCAGGAGCACAGTCTGCTCCACTCTCCCCTCTGACCAACAATAGTAAGAGCCTTGGTGGGCACAGAGCCAGCCAGCCCCAACCCTGCCCCTGCCAGTGCCCTACCCATTTGCCAGCACTGCCCCAAGTGAAACTAGGCACAAAGAACAGCAGACTCTCCCCACTGCAGACGCTCCCCAGCACCCTGCTCCCATGTCAACACCACTACTGGTGCAACCACAGGCACAGTCACCAGCAGGGGCCCCCACCATGCAAGCTGTGTTCCCTTTGTGGCTGTGGTAAATGCTGACACAGAAGCAGGCACGCCAGCACCCACTAGCACCCTACTGCAGCCATGCTGCTGCTGCCACTGCTGCTGGCACATGCAAACGAGGATGGATTCCACTGTCTCTGTACTACTAAATGCTTTGGCTGGCACCACCCATTAGAGTGTAGTGACCAGCCGTCTGAGAGCATCTTGGCTCACCCAGTGCAGTGGATTCTTAACCTCGAGGAGACAGAACAAAGTTGGGGCTTGATACAAGTCCTCCAGGACTACACACGTAGTCCAGGAGTTGGGAGCTGAGTGCTGGCCCTCTAAAATCTTCCAGAAATGAAGCCAGTTGACTGAATCCACCTTATACACAGTGAAACCCTCAAGGTCATCAAATAGGATAAAAGGAAAAAAACCCATCCAAAGGTCAGCAACTTCAAAGGTTGAAGGAACATAACCCTGCAAAAATAAAAAAGAACCAGTGCAAGAACTCTCACAACTCAAAACACCAGAGTGACTTCTTTCCTCCAAACGGCCACACCACCTCTCCAGCAAGGGGTCTGAACCAGGCTGAGATGGCTGAAATGACAGAAATAGAATTCAGAATATGGATAGGAATGAAGATCATCAAGATGCAGAAGTATGTTGAAAACCAATCTAAGGAAGTTAAGAATCATGATAAAACAATGCAGGAGCCAACAGACAAAATAGCCAGTACAGAAAACAGTGTAACCAACTTGATAGAGCTAAAAAACACACTACAAGAATTTCATTAAAAGCAGAATAGACCAAGTTGAAGAAAGTTTCTCAGGGGTTGAAGACTGGCTTTTTGAAAGAAGACAGGCAGACAACAATGAAGAGAAAAAATAAAAAAGAAGGAACAAAACCTCTGAGAAATAAAGAATTATGTAGAGACCAGATCTATGACTTCTTGGTGTCCCTGAAAGAGATGGAGAGAGTATAAGCAACTTGGGAAATATATTCCAGGATATTATTTATGAGAACTTCCCTGACCTAGCTAGAGAGACTGACATTCAAGTTCAGGAAATGCAGAGAACCCTAGTGAGATACTTCACAAGAAGATCATCCCCAAGATGCATACTCATTAGATTCTCCAAGGTCAAAATGAAAAAAAAGAAATGTTAAAGGCAGCTAGAGGCCGGGCGCGGTGGCTCAAGCCTGTAATCCCAGCACTTTGGGAGGCCAAGGTGGGCGGATCACAAGGTCAGGAGATCGAGACCACGGTGA
>NW_012119232.1:205889-206926 GCF_000951035.1 Colobus angolensis palliatus | reverse complement strand
GCCTATAGTCCCAGCTACTCAGAGGCTGAGGCAGGAGAATGGCGTGAACCCAGGAGGCAGAGCCTGCAGTGAGCCGAGATCGCACTACTGCACTCCAGCCTGGGTGACAGAGTGAGATGCTGTCTCCAAAAAAAGAAAGAAAGAAAGAAAAAGAAATCAGAGATGACACAAACAAATGGAAAAAAAATCCATGCTCACATGCTCAAGGATAGGAAGAATCAATATTGTTAAAATGGTTATACTGCCCAAAGTAACTATAACTTTGATGCTATTCCTATTAAACTACCAATGACATACTTCACAGAACTAGAAGAAAATTATCTTAAAATTCACATGGAACAAAAAGAAGAGCTTGAATAGAAAAGGCAATCCTAAGCAAAAACAACAAACCTGGAGATATTATGCTACCCTACTTCAAACTATACTATAGGACTCCAGTACCTAAAACAGTATGATACTGGTACAAAAACAGACACCAATGGAACAGAATAGAGAGTCCAGAAATAAGCCCACATACCTACAACTATCTGATCTTTGTAAAGCTGACAAAAACAAGCAATGGAGAAAGAACTCCCTATTCAATAAATGGTGCTGGGATAACTGGCTAGCCATATGCAGGAGATTGAAGCTGAACTCTTTTTTTCACCGTATACAAAAATTAACTCAAGATGTATTAAAGTCTTGGCCTGATGCGGTGGCTCATGCCTGTAATCCCAGCACTTTGGGAAGTCCAAGCAGGCAGATCACCTGAAGTTAGGAGTTCAAGACCAGCCTGGGAAACATGGTGAAACCCCAATCTCTACTAAAAATACAAAAATTAGCTAGGCATGGTTGTGCACACCTGTAGTCCCAGCTACTCGGGAGGCTTAGGCCACAGAAACAATTGAACCTAGGAGGCAGAGTTGGCAGTGAGTCGAGATCGAGCCACCACTCTCCAGCCTGGGTGACAGAGTGAGACTCCATCACAACAACAACAACAGAAAAAAAAAAGAAAAGAAAAAGAAAGTAAAGAAAAGAAAAGAAAGAAAGAGAGAGAG
>NW_012119232.1:177316-205542 GCF_000951035.1 Colobus angolensis palliatus | reverse complement strand
GGGGAAGGAGAATCACTTGAACCCAGGAGGCAGAGGTTGCAGTGAGCCCAGATCACACCACTGCACTCCAGCCTGGGCGACAGAAAAACACTCTGTCTCTAAAAACAAACAAACAAACAAACCCTGGAAGACATCCTAAGCAATACCACTCTGGACATAGGAACAGGCCAAGATTTTATGACAAAGACACCAGAAGCAATTGCAACAGAAGCAAAAATTGACAAATGAGATCTAATTAAACTAAGAGTTTCTGCACATTGAAAGAAACTATCAACAGAATAAACAGACAACAACAGAACATGAGAAAAATTTTGCAAAGTATCCATTTAACAAAGGTCTAATATCTAGCATCTATAAGGAATGTATGCAAATTTAGAAGAAAAAGATAATCCCATTAAAAAGTAAACAAAGGACATGAACATTTTTCAAAAGAAGACATATGTGATGTTAATATGCAGGGTCAACTTAATTGGATTGAAGGATGCAAAGTATTTTTCCTGGGTGTGTCTGTGAGAATGCTGCCAAAGGAGATTAACATTTGAGTCAGTGAACTGGGAGAGGCAGACCCACCCTCAATCTGGATGGGCACCATCTAAATAGCTGCCAGTGTGGCAAGAATAAAGCAGGCAGAAGAAGGTGGAAGGATTTGACTTGCTGAGTCTTCCAGCTTTCATGTTTCTCCCATACTAGATGCTTCCTGCCTTTGAACATCAGACTCCAAGTTCTTCAGCTTTTGGACTCTTGGACTTACACCAGTGTTATGCCAGCGTCTCTTGGGCCTTTTGGCCACTGCAGACAGAAGGCTGTGCTGTGAGCTTCCCTACTTTTGAGGTTTTGGGACTCGGACTGATTCTCCACTGCCTTCCTTACTCCTCAGCTTGCGGCCTATTGTGGGACTTCACCTTGTGATCGCGTGAGTCAATTCTCCTAAAACCTCCCTTTCATATATATATATATATATATATCCTATTAGTTCTGTCCCTCTAATGAACCCTAATACAACATACATGTGGCCAAGGAGCATATAAGTAAAGTGTCAACATCATTGATCATTAGAGAAATGCAAATCAAAACCACAATGAGATGTCATCTCACACCAGTCAGAATGGCTATTATGAAAAATAACAGATGAACAAAAAAATAACAGATGCTGGTGAGGTTGTGGAGAAAAATGAACACTTATGCACTGGTTTGTTTGTTTTTTGTTTGTTTTTTCAGACATAGTCTTGCTGTGTCGCCCAGGCTGGGGTGTAGTGGTGCAATCTTGGCTCACTGCAACCTCTGCCTCCCATGTTCAAGTAATTCTCCTGTCTCAGTCTCCCGAGTAGCTGGGATTACAGGTGTATGCCGCCTCTGAGCCCTAACTAAGCCATCATATTCGGGGTGTCCTGCACGTATACGCCCAGATGGCCTGAAGCAAGTGAAGAATCACAAAAGAAATGAAAATGGCCTGTTCTTGTCTTAACTGATGATGTTCTACCACAAAAGAAGTAAAAATGGTCCCTACCTTAACTGGTGACACTACCTTGTGAAATTCCTTCTCATGGCTCATCCTGGCTCATCCTGGCTCAAAAGCTCCCCAATTGAGCACCTTGTGACCCCCACCCCTGCCTGCCAGAGAACAACCCCCTTCTACTGTAATTTTCCTTTGCCTATGCAAAACTTATAAAAAGGCCCCACCCCTGTCTCCCTTCACTGACTCTTTTTGGACTCAGCCCGCCTGCACCCAGGTGAAGTAAACAGCCTTGTTGCCCACCCAAAGCCTGCTTGGTGGCCTCTTCACAGGGACGCAAATGAAAATACACTGGTTTGTTTGTTTTTTGTTTGTTGGTTTTGTTTTTTCAGAAGCAGTCTAGATCTGTCGCCCAGGCTGGGGTGTAGTGGAACAATCTCGGCTCACTGCAACCTCTGCCTCCCTTGTTCAAGCAATTCTTCTGCCTCAGACTCCCGAGTAGCTGGGATTACAGGTGTATGCCACCATGCCCAGCTAATTTTTGTGTTTTTAGTAGAGACTAGGTTTTGCCACATTGGCCAGGCTGGTCTTGACCTTGGCGACTCCTGACCTCAGTGATCTGCCCGCCCCGGCCTCCCAAAGTGCTGGGATTACAGGTGTTAACCACTGCACCCAGCCAGGAAGACTTAATATACTGTTGGTGGGAGTGTAAATTAGTTCATCCCAACCTTTTTGTCACTAGGGACCAGTTTCATGGAAGACAATTTTTTCATGGACTAGGGGTGTAGGGGAGATGGTTTTTGAATGATTCAAGCACATTACATTTATTTATTTATTTATTTATTTATTATTTTTTGAGACAAAATCTCACTCTTGTCACCCAGGCTAGAGTACAGTGGTGCAATCTAGGCTCACTGCTATCTCTGCCTCCTGGGTTCAAGCAATTCTCCTGCCTCAGCCTCCCAGGTAACTAGGATTACAGGCACCGGCCACCACACCTGGCTAAGTTTTGTCTTTTTAGTAGAGATGGGGTTTCATCATGTTGGCCAGGCTGGTCTCAAACTCCTGACCTCAGGTGATCCACCTGCCTCGGCCTCCCAAAGTGCTGGGATTACGAGCGTGAGCAATGGCACCCAGCACAGGCACATTACATTTATTGTGCACTTTATTTGTATTATTATATTGTAATATATAAAAATTATGCACCTCACCATAAAGTAGAATCAGTGGGAGCCCGGAGCTTGTTTTCCTGCAACTAGACAGTCCCATGTGGGGATGATGGGAGACAGTGACAGATGCACACTGCAGGGGAAGTGCATTAGATCATCAGGCATCAGATTCTCATAAGGAGCATGCAGCCTAGACCTCTCATATGTTCAGTTCACAATAAGGTTGGTGCTCCTATGAGAATCTAATGCCACCATTGATCTGACAGCAGGCAAAACTCAGGCAGTAATGTGAGTGATGGGGAACAGTAAATACAGATGAAGCTTTGCTTACTTGCTCACTGCTTCTACTGCTGTGTGGCCCAGTTCCTCACTAGGACATGGACCTAGTCCATGGCCCACAGGGTTGGGGACTCCTGATCTAATGTGACAACTCTGGAAATCAGATTCTATACCCGCTATTTGTTGTTGCTGTTGTTGCTGCTCTTTGTTATTGTTGTTCAGTATTTAATGAGCTTTCTGAAATAATTTTGTAGTCTGGGGCTACTCTTCAATACTCAGCCAGGCAGTTTACATCTCTGCCTTAGCCTTCACTTCCTGCTTGCCCAGAGCCTCAAGGTCAGTCAGAGGTGAGAGCTTTGAGCCTCCCCAGGTCTTTACTGAACATGTACACAGCCCTACACTTGGGAGTAGCCTCACAGATTCCCAGAAATCATTCAGTTGGAATTTTCAAAGCCCTTATGGACATCTCATTCTCCTGTTTTTCTTTTAATGCTTTTTGGTTAGCCTATTGTCTGCCCAAAATGTTATGTACAACCTCATACAGGCACCAACTTGAATAATGGCCTTTAAATGTTTTTGACAAATACCCTAAGGAAAAAACTTTTGCATTAAGTGAGCTCTTAGGACAAATAAATACATCCTGGCAGTGGGATGTTTCTGAAAACCACCAGCCAATTCAAATGACAGTTCTCTGGGAGTGAGGCTTTGAAGGATATCCAGCCCCATTCTGTCTTTCCAGTGGCTGCCGGGCTATTGGTCCTCACTGTAATTATGGGCTGTTAATTTTCAAGGCTGCAGTGGAGCCAGTGAGGAGGGGATGAGAATAGAATAGGGCAAGTTAAAAACACTATATGGCTTGCTGTACTTAATGAGATTTTTCAATTTGTTTGTGTGTGTATATACACACATATATATACATATGCATACACACACACCACCACACACCCCCACATACACACATAGTGAATGGAAAATAAATCTTGGGGCCCCAAAATCACTAAGCTAAAGGGAAAAGTCAAGCTGGGACCTGCTTAGGGCAAACCTGCCTCCCATTCTATTCAAAGTCATCCCCCTGTTCACTGAGATGAATGCATATCTGATTGCCTCCTTTGCAAAGGCTAATCAGAAACTCAGAAGAATGCAACCATTTGTCTCTCACCTACCTGTGACCTGGAAGCGTTCTCACTGCTTGAGCTGTCTGACCTTTCTTGACAGAACCAATGTATATCTTACATATATTGATTGATGTCTCATGTCTCCCTAAAATGTATAAAACCAAGCTGTGCCCTGACTACCTTGGGCACGTGTCATCAGGACCTCCTGAGGCTGTGTCACAGGTGTGCATCCTCAACCTTGGCAAAATAAACTTTCTAAATTAACTGAGACTTTTCTCAGATATTCAGGGCTCACATTTTGGCAACCATGAAGGGATTCTGGGTAGAGGCGCTCCTGACCTTTTACAAATCTCCTATCCGTGCTCAGTACCAGCTTGAACCATCTTTATGGCTCAAACCAATAGGACAATTTGCTGAGGCCTGGAGGCACCCCCTCCAATCACTGATCTTCCAAAATTTGGTCAAGAGCTAAAGTTTATTTTGCTGTACAACTCCTTTTGTTGGAGTTTTACTAGCTTCCAACACAAGAAAGGCAAGTTTTTCCTGCTTTGATGACGATGAAATGCAGGTAACTCCTTTATGGAGTTTGGCCTTGCTTCCAATGGCGAAGACAAATTTGAGTTTTTTCCTGCTTCTAGGATGGTAGAGAACAGCCTTCAGCCTGAGACCCATCCCTTACCTAAGGATGGGTAACTGAATTGGGGTTTGTCTCAGCTAAAGTTAACAACCAGTTGGTTGTAATTTCTCTTTACCATTAGAGCACTCAGTAGTAGGATAAGTTGTGCCATCTTTGTTTTGCTTAATTGTTTTTGTTGTTGTTGTTTGTTTGCTTCTGTTTTTGTTGTTGTTTCAGTCTTTTTCCCATTGGGATTGATCAACTCTGTCTGACTTGATCAAATCCAAAGGAAACTTCCAAATTATGGGGAACAAGACCTCTGAAGTGACTAAATTCCCACAGTGTGGTGGGGGAGAAAAACGGCCAACAAAAGGACAAAAAAGAGAAAAAAAAGCAGGAAAGATTTTTTATTTTGATTACTTAAGGGGACTTATTTACATAACAAGGCCACCTTTGTGCTAGCCAGGCCAAACTGAAAGCACAATGGCTGTCACCCCACACTGTGGTTCCATAGCTAAGGGCTCTGGCTTCTTTTTTTCCACCACGACTGCTTTGGTGTTGTTCCTAAATCAAGCTAATTCTGGTTTGATACTTGGCACTTCTGAAATAGCAACAATTTGTTCTAGCTGAATTATGGTAATGAGATTTAAAAAGGTTTTTTAAAAGGAGCTCAGTGATTAAAAGCTTAACTAAAAGCTAACATCCAAGATGTGTGCGTGTGTGTTTGTGCATGTATGTATGTGTGTGTTCATGTGTATTTGTGCATGTGTGTATGTGTGTTTGTGCATGTGTGTTTGTGCATGTGTGTATGCATGTGGGTGTGTTTGTGTGTGTGCATGTGTGTGTTTGTGCATGTGTATGGGTGTGCATGTGTGTATGTGTGTGTATGTGTGTGTGTTTGTATTGAAAAGGCCTTCACATTTTTTTTTTTCTCCTAGGACCTTGTCTCTCTCTCTCTCTTTTTTTTTTTTAGCTAAAGATTTCTTTTCTCAGTTGACTGAATTCTGGTTTTTTTTTTTTTTCATTTACTTCTGCTGTCTCTCTCTCTCTTTTGCACCCTCTGCTGCATAACGGACCTAAAATATTATAGTTTATAATAGCCTGACTTTCCTTCAAGAAAGCAGAGAAGGCGCCAGATGCTCTTTTGGGGAGAAACCAGTTTTTCCTTATGAAACCCCAAGAGTATAAGCAGACAAGTTCATCTCAGCTCTTACACTGCTTGCTTTTGTATTGTGTTACCTGACTTATTGACTAAAAGAGTTATTGCACCAAAGGCTTTTTTAAGGAAGAGTGTAGTTCAGACATTAGAAGTGTCTTTGTTTAAAAAAACTTTTTAAGTGAACTGTGAAAGCATCACATGGTCTAGCCTCATAATAATTCTCCCTTTTTGGAGACCCAGATCCAGTGTGGGCTCTGCCCGGAGCTCAGAGATCTAGTCAAAAGATAGGTAGTTCCTATATAAATAAAATTGATCTCCTCATATAGTCCTATGATAGATTTCTCTCTTTTTTTTTTTTTTCTGAGACAGAGTTTTCACTCTTGTTGCCCAGGCTGGAGTGCAGAGGCGTGATCTCGGCTCACTGCAACCTCCGTCCGCCTCCTGGGTTCAAGTGATTCTCCTGCCTTAGTCTCCTGAGCAGCTGGGACTACAGGCGCCCACCACCATGCCCGGCTACATTTTGTATTTTTAGTAGAGACGGGGTTTCACCATATTGGGCAGGATGGTCTCGATCTCCTGACCTCATGATCCACCTGTCTCGGCCTCCCAAAGTGCTGGGATTACAGACATGAGCCACCATGCCCAGCTATCCTATGATAGTTTTTTGTAATTTTTGTTTGATTTGGCATACCTCTTTTTTTTTTTTTTTTTAGATGGGGACTCTCTCTGTCACCCAGCCTGGAGTGCAGCGACACAATCTCGGCTCACTGAAACCTCTGCCTCCCAGGTTCAAGTGATTCTCCCATCTCAGCCTCCCAAGTAGCCGGAATTACAGGCATGTGTGACCACACCTGGCTAATTTTTGCATTTTTAGTAGAAACTGGTTTTCACCATGTTGGCTAGGCTAGTCTCAAACTTCTGACCTCAGGTGATCCACCCACCTCGACCTCCTAAAGTGCTGGGATTACAGACCTGAGCCACTGCACCTGGCTGGTCATGGGGAGGTCTCGTTTCTTTGGTGGAAGCCATTCCTGACTCCTCTCATGAACAGGTTTCATACTGCTTTGTGGTGTTCCTGGATCCTGGAAGGAGTCGGCTTGCTCCCTAGGGCATCAGGAGAGGCTTCTCTATAGCTTCTCTATACTCCTCTCTGCCTCTGGCGGGGACACCCACATCTGAACTTCCAGTGGTGCTTCTGAGCAGCTGTAGTAAGTGTCCTCCCGGCTGGCTCGGGAGCCAGCCCGTTTCACAGTGCTTCTGGGATCCACCTGGTCGTCCTGGAGCCGGGGCAACCGAGGCTGCCACCATCCCCGCCCCGGAGCCGCCCCACACCCCTGTATATGCAATATTTGTTAACCAGTCCCTTTTGGTGTCCATCTAGGTACAGGTCTCAGTTTTTGAGCTAAAGTATCCATAATACACTGGAACTGATAGATGTCACCGCCACATTGTATGCCAAACCTAATAAGCAGAGCAAAACTTTTCATCCAACTGATTTGGTTAACATTTTAGGATGTTTCTAATCTCTCAGTAATACAAATATGCTACAATAAATCTCTGTGTTTATCCTTTGGGCACCTGTGTGTACCTGTGCACACCTGGAGAATGAAGTCCTGTGAGAGGAACTGCCATCCAAAGAGGGTGTTTCAGTCTATACTGCCACCAACAATGTGCTCGTGCTTCTGCGCTTGCGTTTGGATCAGGAGAATTTGAAAGTCATCAGGAAGCAAACCAGGATATAAGGTCCAGCTGTAGCTGGAAAGTGGCAAATGTTCCAAAGCTAAGACACTGGCTATTCCTGGGCTGTTCACAAACTGTGAGGCCAAGTCTAGATGAGATCCAGAAATATGATGAACAACTCACTTATTTTTTAAGCAAAACACGTTTTCTTCTCATTTCTGCTAAGAACAAATAGCTTCCAGCAAGATAAATAGGGGATGCAATATTTTTACAAATTATTTCTTTTTTATTAAAAAAATTTTAAGTTAAATGCTACTTAAAGATATGTTTAACCTCTGTGATACTGACTTGCTCATAAGAAGAAAGAGAGAGGGCCAGGCATCTTGCCCACTACTACCCACTATCAACATGTAGGCCTGACATCAGTCACTAAATATTCTGGGCCAGGTGCGGTGGCTTACGCCTGTAATCCCAGCACTTTGGGAGGCCAAGGCAGGCGGATCATGAGGTCAGGAGATCGAGACCATCCTGGCTAACATGGTGAAACTCCATCTCTACTAAAAATACAAAAAATTAGCTGGGCATGGTGGCGGGCGCCTGTAGTCCCAGCTACTCAGGAGGCTGAGGCAGGAGAATTGTTTGAATCCAGGAGGCAGAGGTTGCAGTGAGCCAAGACCATGCCACTGAACCCCTGCCTGGGCAATAGAGTGAGACTCCGTCTTTAAAAAAAAAAAAAAAGAAAAGAAAAATAGTGGCTTCTAGGATGACTGAGCAGTGACTCAGTCTCTCCTTGACCGGATTCTGTAACTGTCCAGCAGAAATGCTTATCTGATCTCTGTGAGAACAGGAAGCAGCTCAGTTGGGGGCCTGCCTTGCTAAATTCTTCATCAAACTGCTTATCTGCCCTGAGTCCTGCAACAACATCTCAAGAAAAATCCCCAAAACATGCAAAACAAATGAGGGTTCTCTTTTACTGTGTTCTTGAAGTACTGAGGTGCCTGAAAGCTATATATAGTTTCTGGGAAACAGTTTTTTAGGAAACGTAGCACAGACACTAACTATTCTTCCAGAAGAGCCCTTTCCTTACATGAAAGATCTTAGTGTGAGACAGAAGCATCTGATTAACCATGGGGACCTATCCAACCAGCAGCAGGGGCCCCAGTGCCAGTGTCCGCCTCAGCAGAGGAGACACGGGGGACATGCAAAATGTTTCTGTTGAAAAATACTTCACCTAGGGTGATTATAGTTAGCAGCAATGTATTGTATATTTCAAAGCAGCTAGAAGGCTAGGTGCAGTATCCCATTCCTATAATCCCAGCATTTTTGGAGGCCCAGGCAGGCCAATCACTTGAGGTCGGGAGTTTGAGACCAGCCTGGATAGCTTGGTGAAACCCTGCCTCTACTAAAAATACAAAAAATAAGAAATAAAAAACTAGCCAGGTGTCATGGCCTGCGCTTGTATTCCTAGCTACTCGGGAGACTGAGGCAGGAGAATTGCTTGAACCTGGGAGGCAGAGGTTGCAGTGAACCGAGATCACGCCACTGCCCTCCAGCCTGGGTGACAGAGCAAGACTCTGTCTCAAAACAAAAACAAAAACAAGAAAACAAAGTAGCTGGAAGAGGGGACTTGAAATGTACCCAACACATAGTAATACCAAATATTCAAGGTGATGGGCACCCTAAACACCGACTGATCACCACACATTCTGTGCATGGAATAAATACTCAAATGTACTCCATACATATGTAAAATATTTTATATCAACAAGAAAACACTTTGCCTAGTGTTTCCCTCCAAATGGGAATAAATCCAGGGCTCAATGTACAGATTTCATGGCTTTTTATTGGGACTCGGGAAGGGTGGGCCGTGGTAGCAGGTGCACTCACTGTCCAAGTTTGTCCAGACTCTCTGCTGCATGGGTGATGGCATTTGTGACTGTGTTGGTCACTGTCTCAGTGACTTCCTTCATCTTTTTGTCCGCTGACTCTTGGGCTTTCTTTACGGCTTCGGCAATCGCTGTTGGAAAGAAAGAGGAAGAATGTCCTAGTGATCCACCGGCTGAGCTTGTATCCCCTTGAGTGGCCTGTGGGATGTGGTCATCTTAATGGATTAGTCCCTGGAGTGGCCTGACAGGACCAAGGGCAGCAGGACTCCTGGCAGAATGAATTTGAATTTGGTTTTAATTTCCCCAACAACTTGTATTTCTTCAACTGTGAGTGAGACTGAGCATCTACTGGTGGGTACATTGCCTGCTTGTCCTTTTTTCTGGAAAATGCCTGCTTATGTCTTTTGGCCATTTTTATATTGGGTTGTTATATTGGATTACCATTTGTATTACAAATATTTTTTCATCAGTTTGTGATTTTTCTTTTGGCTTGGTTTATAGTTTGTTGTTGTTGTTTTGTTTTGTTTTTTTGGCTACAGAAAATTTCGAAGTTTTGGATTGTCGAATTTATTTAATATTTCCCTTATGGCTACTGGGTTTTTTTGTCATAGTTCTAAAGATTCTCCCCTCTCCAAGATTAGGCCAAAGTCTCTTATGTTATTACAATGTCTAAATGTTTATGATGTCTTCCTGCTCAAAACTTATATGTTGAAATCCTCAGCCCTAATGTGATGGTATTAAGAGGTGGGGTCTTTGGGAGGTTGAAATTAGCACCCCATGTAAAAAAGACCACAGAGAGCTAGCTCCTTCCACCATGTGAGGACACAGCTGGGCCCATCCACGAACCAGGAAGATGCCCTCACCAGATGCCAAATCTGCCAGTGCCTTGATCTTGCACTTCCCATCCTCCAGGAGTGTGAGAAATGAATTTCTGTTGTTTCTAAGTCACCCAGTTTATGGTTTTTGTTTTTGTTTTTGTTTTTGAGACAGAGTCTTTCCCTGTCACCCAGGCTGGAGTGCACTGGCGCAATCTCAGCTCACTGCAACCTCCGCCTCCCAGGTTCAAGGGATTCTCCTGCCTCTGACTCCTGAGTAGCTGGGATTACAGGCATATGTCACCATGCCCAGCTGATTTTTGTATTTTTAGTAGAGACGGGGTTTCACCATATTGGTCAGGCTGGTTTCGAACTCCTGAACTCTGGTGGCCCACCCGCCTTGGCCTCCAGAAGGGCTGGGATTACAGGTGTGAGCCACTGTGCCTGGCCTATGGCAGCCTGAGATAAGATGGTTATCTCCTAGTAAGTTAATAAATTCATTTATGTAAATTTAAGACCTTCATCTACCCAGAATCTATTTTGTTGAAACTGAATGAGATATACACATGCTTTGTGCATAGTTCTACTCATAGCTCACACACATCAATTTAATATTTAACATAGAATTTTACATGTTTTTTTTTTTTTTAAATTTTTTTTAGACGGAGTCTCACTCTGTCGCCCAGGCCGGAGTGCAGTGGCACGATCTCAGCTCACTGCAAGCTCCGCCTTCCGGGTTCACGCCATTCTCCTGCCTCAGCCTCCCAAGTAGCTGGGACTACAGGCACCCACCACTGCACCTGGCTAATTTTTGGTATTTTTAGTAGAGACGGGGTTTCACCATGTTAGCCAGGATGGTCTCAATCTCCTAACCTCGTGATCTGCCCGCCTTGGCCTCCCAAAGCGCTGGGATTACAGGCGTGAGCTGCCGCGCCCGGCCGTGTTAAATATTTTGTCCCAGTGTGCTGTCACATAGTCTTTTGTGACTTTGTCTTCTTATCATTCCACAGAGAGAACCATCAAGACAGTGCCCTAACACAGTACGCTCTGTGGCCTCCGATGAGCATAGATAACTGCTCCGGCCGAGAGGCTCTGAACGGCTGCGACATCAGGGGCAGAGTTTGACCTGGTTAGTCAAAGAACAGACTGGCCCAGCACCTGACTTCCCTTCCTCCCTCCCTGCTTCCCTGCCCGACCTCAGCCAGCTGTACCTTTCTCGCCAGTCTCCTTGGCATGTCCCACCACCTCCTTCACTACTTCCTCCACGGCATGAACTGAACAGAGGAGACAAGTCCAGGGTGAGGTCTCAGAGCAGGCCCACTGCCCCCGAATCCAGGGTGAGGGCTCAGATCAGATCCACTGCTTTCCCAGTCCAGGGAGAGGTCTCAGAGCAGGCCCACTGCCCTTGAGTCCAGGGTGAGAGTTCAGAGCAGGCCCACTGCCCTCCCAATCCAGGATGAGGGCTCAGAGCAGGCCCACTGCCCCCCAAGTCCAGGGTGAGGACTCAGTGCTGGCTTATCCTCACAACGGACCTATACGTTCCTGGACATCCAAGGTGAGGCTCTGGGACGCCACCCCCAGCCAGGACAGACTGGCTCACGAGAAGGACCTTCGTCCACAGCAGGCTTCATTAGGAGATGCTGGGCCCTGGCTGCCGGAAGACGAGCTCAGTAAGCCCCATGAGGGCATGGGTCCCTGAAACCCCTTGGCCCTGTCCAGCCTGGAACGGCAATGAGCAGGCCATCTTGCCAGCTGAGACATGAAGCCCAGGCTGGGCCTGTGTGCCAGGTCATACTCCTTTCAGGATGTGCTGGTGCCTGCCTCGGGTCAATTTCCAAAGCCTCATCCAGTAAAACCACATCTCTCAAAGCAATTCCTCCAAAAAGAGGGAATTCTCTGCCTACTTCAGAGTTTTTTAAAGTGTGGGTGGTAGCGTGCTAGAACTGAAAAATTTCGGACTCAGAAGAAATGGTTCTTACTCTAACTCTACCTTCCACCTCTGGGTTCCCTCATCTTTAGAATGGGAATTTGTTGGGATGATGAGACCCAACACCAGGTTGTGGGGGCGACAAAGTCCCACGGAGACAAGGGAATGAGAAAAAGACAGTTTGAGAGAGAAATTGGACGAGGGGGCCATCGCACGTGTGGAGGCTGCAAAGGCCCTGAGCTCTGGGAGCCCACGCTATTTATTGGTGATCTAGCAAGGAAACAGGTGGTGAGGATGTGGGGGTTGAAAGGAAAAGGTGTATCAAGTGAATGAGAAACGTACGGCTACTTGAGATAATGGGCGTGCTAGAAGCAAGGAGCCAGCAACTCTAGCAGACATGCAAGCCCTGCCTCAGTTTCTCTTCCAACACTCAGCTTTTCTCCCAACAGGAATCATAGAAAACTCAGAGGCTAGTGAAAGGTTAAAGCAGGTGGTCCACACCAGCTGCAGAGTCAAAAACAAAATACGCATCTGCTGCCATTTAGAAAGAGGACACGAACTCAGGCAAGACTGTTTTTCACACAACCCACGGGTGGGACCTGGCTGGGCCTCCCCACGCACAGCTGCTGACCTCCGCATACAAAATACACTTCAGGGCCGGGCGCGGTGGCTCATGCCTGTAATCCCAGCATTTTGGGAGGCCAAGAGGAACGGATCATGTGAGGTGAGGAGTTTGACACCAGCCTGGCCAACATGGTGAAACCCCCTCTCTGCTAAAAATACAAAAATTAGCCGGGCATGGTGGTGGGTGCCTGTAATCCCAGCCACTCAGGAAGCTGAGGCACAAGAATCATTTGAACCCACGAGGCAGAGTTTACAGTGAGCGAAGATCGCACCACTACACTCCAGCCTGGCGGACAGAGCAAGACTCCATCTCAAATACAAATACAAATAAAAATAAACATGCTGTAGGGGACTTGGATGAAATTGAAAATGTCCTTTTTGACTTTGAACAGATCAGACTTGGTGACTTGTTAAGAAATCTCTGAAGCTTTAAAGTTATGGTAAAAATAAAAATCCATCTTCCTTTTCCTGCATAGGTTATTCAGAATAGGCTGTTTTGACAAGAAAGGTTCCCCAGATTTCCAGAGGGAAGGGTCCAAGCTGCCAGTGTTCACCCAGCACCCGGACTCATGCCCTGCACCCAGGAGACCTCCTCACCTCCGCACCCCTTAATTCCGTGCTGTCCTGGTTGGGCTGCAGACCAGGGTTCCTGAGGGGCCAAGGCCTCCCCCCAGGTCCTCACCTGCCCACTAAGATCCGCCTCCAACAGACCCAGTCTGCTCCAGATCCCCCCAGCCCAGGTAGAAAGGAGCCCCAGGTCCTCACTGGCTCCCTCGGTGGCCTTCTCGGTGCGGTGGGCCAGGCCCTCAGCAGCCAGGTTCCCCAGGCCTCCCAGCATCGTGTGGCAGCAGACGGTGGCCAACTAGGATGCTGAGGACTGGCCCAATGTGCTTTTATAGCTTGTTATACAACACGCCCTAGCCCCAGCCCAGCAGGAGGCTGGACAGGTGAGTCAGAGAGGGTGACAGCAGGAAGGGGCTGGGTGGAACCACCCTGGCACTGAGATGGCAGCATCCCCTGACAGCATGAGACTTCTGTAACCCCGTCCTAGGGACCCCATGAAGGATAGGGGCAGGGAGCAAGGCTGAGGCTGGACGGGAGAGATCTGGACATGCCTTTTCCTTTAGGCAGAGGGCCTGAGTCCCAGCCCCCCTGAGACCAAAGCTTCCCAAGCCTGGGCACTGATATGTACCTGGAGACAAGACCTAGGATTCCAAGCCTGCTGCTCAAGGTCCCCAATGTGGCCCGGTAAGGGGTTTGGGGGTTCTATGGGCCTGGAAATCTGGGCAGTGCTTTGGGTCATGAACACAAGTGGAGTGAGGGTGACTGCCCTCCCCATTCCTGGAGGCCCTGGCTCTGCAGAGCAGTTTGCAGCCTCCATGGGATAGGTGGGGCATTCAGGGTGGTGCCTTGCCCAAGGCAGAGGGGGGCACAGCACTGAGCAGAAGCGTAGTCACCTGGCGTCACTCAGCTGATGCTCACTCAACCAAGAGGCTCTGTGATGTCAGCGGTGCCTTCCTATCCCCTGGCAGTCCTGGAGGAGTAGACAGAGGCCTCCACCACCACTCAGGGAGATGCTTCTGGCCCTAGTTAGAATCCTCTAGAAAGCAGCTTCCCTGGCTCCTGGCACATCGCATAAGGAGTGGCAGGGCTGCTGTCTAGTCACTCATGATGGACAGAGATGCCTCAAGCCACCTGCCACATGCTGCTTCCCTTAGTCACCAGCCCAACTTGAGCCTCCGTTTCCTCATCTGTAAAATGGGGACAGCGTGCTTTCCTGGCTGTGTCACTAATTGTCCCTGAGACAAAGCATGCAAGCTCCTGGTAAACACCTGTTCCCTCCACTCGTCACTGAGGAACTGGGAGGTGCCCTTGGGCAGTGAGCTCTGACCAACGGGTGGGCTGGGCCAAGGAGTCACTGGGACATGAGGCTGCCTGGAGCCAGAGGGCTGGGGGATGTGACTTCCGCTGGCCAGGAGCCAAGGAGAGATCTTCTCATGCTCCTGCTTCTGGGGTGCAGGCCTGGGGCAGGGGTCTGAGGCTCTCTCCCCAGTGCAGGCTCCCGGAGCTGCTCTCCTGGATGTGTCGGAGCTTGATTAGTTTACTGGACTGTGGGCCCTCCCAGCCTGGGACTCGGGAGCCGAGACCCTCTTGCATGCCCGCATGATGTTTCGGGGCTCCAGGGCTACAACCAGTCCCCCTAGGGTGGGCAGTGGGTATCGTGGGCAGCAGGACCTCTGGGTCTCAAGGCCACGGCCCCACACATGCCATTGCTGTCTCCTTTGGGCAGGGGTGAATCACGGCTTAAACAATTTAGAGGGGCCCTCTTTATGAAAGGGAATTCAATCATATGATTCTTGCACATTTTTCATTTATATACATATGAACTTCTGGACCCAGACGGGGCTATGAAAGTGGGGGGCCTGGAGCTCAGGCAGGCCCAGATGACCCTGTCCTCCTTTTGTAACAGCCAGAGTCCAGGATGTTTTGCCCAGGGCATTGGGCTGGCACTGCAGAGGGTTGGGGGGCGGGGTGACCCCGGGGACACGGCTGCTAGGAATTGTGCTAGGAAACCTCAGGGATGCTCCCTGGACCTGTCAAAGCCCCTTCCCTGCTCCTTCTGAGGCTGTGTGTCCCCCACCCCCACAGGGGTCCTTTCTATGCCTGTTCCCCTTACAAGTGTCATCTGCCTGCTCTAGAATGGTTTTCAGACCCCCCACAGACCCCCTCCTCATGAGCTCCCACCCTAGGGTACTCTGCACCAGTCCCCTCTCTCAGGAGCTCACCAGCCCCAGACAGCCTGTTGTCAAGGGCTCAGCCACACAGCAGGACCCTGGCCCACTGCCCAGCCCAGAGCCAGGCCCACCACAGCCTCTGGGGACAACTCGACATGGCCTCCACATGGCCCCTGCCCATGAGACCCTGCCCTGCTAATTTAATGCACTGCCTTGGTGTGAACACTGCCATTCTAATGACAACACACCATGGCCCTAGACCTCCTGGGCAAGGCTGGGTCCAGACACAGATCCCAAATGCCCGAGGAGGAGAAGACAAGAGGCCTGGGGAGGCCAGGACCAGACATGGGGCTCAGGCCCTGGTGCCCTCCCACTTGACCTTCCAGCTGCTGCTGTGACCAGATCCCTGTCCACCCAGCCCAGCCCATGGACCCCAGCAAGCCATCTGTGCCCCATAGAGGGCAGACCCCTAAGAGTGGGACCCCTTTGTAGCCAAAGAACCTGAGATAGCCCCAAATCCTCCTAACTATGATGGATCCTGGTCTGAGGGGCTGGGCTTAGGTGACTCCTGCAGGGAACTTCACCTGCCTGGATGAGTTCAAGGGTGAATTAGGTGTGGCCTGCCCTCCACCACCCCATAATGGAAGAGGTTCAGCCCACAATGGCCCAAGGGGGTCACCCTTGGACCCAGGGACCCACGTCAGCATATCCTGAGTCAAAAGGTCAAGTCCAGCCTCAGGCAGGGAGAATCTGGCTTTGACAGGAGCAGATACATTCTCAAGGTGGAATTTGCCCAAGAAACTAGCTTGGCAAGGGACTAGCTGGCTGAATCACTGAGTCAAGGAGAGCCAGTGTTTCAAATAGCAATTTGCCAACTTAGCAATTACCAATTCTGAAAAACAATTTGTTTATTTGAAGTACTTAAATACTTAGGCTGTCTCATGTCTGAAGCATGATGATGCCTTGTGTGATTTAAAGGACAGATGTCACAAATGCCAAGAGTTTTCTGGCAGTCCATCCTGCTGGTGTCTTCTCCCACTTTTGTTCTGTGGATTTGAGCTCACAGCTTGTGCTGTGCCCACCGCCTGCCCGCCCTAACAAGAATCCCAGAGACTTGGCTGGCCAGTCACCAGAGGAAGAGAGGCCCGGCAGCACACCAGCATCCACCCACCTGTGGGTATCAGTCAGGCTCCTGGTGGAAGCCAGAGGACGTATTCAAATGGGTACTTGAGGAAAGGGCCTGTAATCCCAGCACTTTGGGAGGCCAAAGTGGATGGATCACCTGAGGTCAAGAGTTAGAGACCAGCCTGACTAACATGGAGAAACCTCATGTCTACTAAAATAAAATACAAAATTAGCTGGGCGTGGGGGCACATGCCTGTAATCCCAGCTACTCGGGAGGCTGAGGCAGTAGAATTGCTTGAACCGAGAAGGCGGAGGTTGCAGTGATCTGAGATGGTGCCATTGCACTCCAGCCTGGGCAACAGAGTGAGGGATCTCAAAAAGTAATAATAAAAAAAATAGTAATTATTCTATTTTGAATTGTGGTAAAATATACACAAAATTTACTAACTTAATCACTTTTAAGTATACAGTTGGAACAGAGGTCAAGGAGAACCCTTGGGTTGGGTAATATATATTCATACTGCCATGCAACCAATCTCCAGAACTTTTTCATCTGACAAAACCAAAACTCTATATTCGCTAAGCAACTTCCCATTTTCTCCCTTCCCCATGTCCCTGGCAACCCCTGTTCCACTTTGTTTCTATTAGTTTGCTTACTCAGTCTAGATGCTTCACATAAGTGAGAGAACACAGTATTTGTCTTTTTGTAACTGGCTTATTTCACTTATCATAATGTCCTTGATGTTCATCCATGTTGTAGCATGTGTTAGAATCTCCTTCCTTTTTAAAGCTGAAGAATATTTTATTGTATGTATATACCACATTTTATCAATTCATCTGCCTATGGACAATTAGGCTGCATCCATCTTTTGATGAGTGCGAATACCACTGCTATAAATATCAGTGTACAAATACTTGTATGAGACCTTGCTTTCAATTATTTTGGCTATATATCCAGAAGTGGTATTGCTGGATCATTTGGTAATTCTATTTTTAATTTTTTGAGAAACTGCCTGTTCTCTGGTGAGCAGGTCTATATAAACCTACCTGCAAAGGCCAAGGAAACTGAGATACCAAAGAAAGAGGCTGACAAATGAAGTTTCTCAGAAACATACATTTAATAGGCATTTATGAACGGAAACCAAATCAGGGATGGCACCAAGACAAGATGGTGGATCCCTGCACTGTTACCCCCACCTTCCTGACCAGGGCTTACATAGCATAGGGGAAGGGTAATGCGTGCTTCAGTAGGGATGTGTACGGCCAGGCACGGTGGCTCATGCCTGTAATCCCAGCACTTTGGGAGGCCGAGGTGGGCGGATCACCTGAGATCAGGAGTTCAAGACCAGCCTGGCCAACATAGTAAAACCTTGTTTCTACTAAAAATACAAAAATTAGCCAGGCATGGTGGCAGGCGCCTGTAATCCCAGTTACTCGGGAAGCTGAGGCAGGAACCTGGGAGGTGGAGTTTGCAGTGAGTTGTGATTGTGCCACTGCAGTCCAACCTGGAGTGAGACTCTGTCTCAAAAAATAAAAAATAAACTTTTAAAAAGATAAAATAGAAATCGTAGATGAATTCTTGGAAGTGGGATTGATCAGAATATGGCAGATTAGCATCCAAGATGGAATTGCTTTATTCTCATTCAAGGTTTTCCTCATTCTTCATTCTGACCATGCTGGTCACTTTGCTGTTTGTTCCTCAAACACACATCAAATGCTTTTCTGTCTGTCTTGGCAGTCATCCTGCCACCTATAATGTCAGCACTGCTTTCTGTCGTCCCTTCAGTCAGCTCCCTAGAGAGGCTGTTCCTTATCATTCTACCTAAAATAGCCCCCAATCACTCTGTGTCCCTTCAGCCTGCTTCCTCTTCCTGCTATTTCGTACTACCTGAAAAACTTAAGTTTGAACTTCCTAGAACATAAGCTCATAAAAGCAAGAACTGTGTTCCACCTGTCCTCTCCTCTACCCCAGCATTTAGAAGAGGAACAGAGACAGCATCCAGTGAGTGTTCATGAATCAAGTGACTGCTTGGCAGCATTCAGCACTGTGACCACAGCCTCGCCTATCTTCAACTCTTTCACCTTTTCTTATCCTCTTCTGCTTTTCCTCTTCCCACTCTAGTAGCCACTCCTCTGGGGGCTTGTCCTTTAAATGATAATAGTCCTTACCAACCTATTTTCTGTCTACTTCATCTGTTTTTGAGACAGGGTCTCACTCTGTTGCCCAGGCTGGAGTGCAGTGGCATGAACATGGGTCAGTGCAGCCTCCACCTCCTGGGTTCAAGTGATCTTCCTGCCTCAGCCTGCCATGCCATGTAACTGGGGCCACAGGCATGTACCACCATCTCCACCTAATTTCTTGATTTTTTTTTTTTTTTTTTTGGTAGAAATGGGTCTCACTTTATTGCCCAGTCTGGTCTTGAACTCCTACACTCCAGCAATCCTTGCAATTTGACCTCCCAAAGTGCTGGGATTACAGGCATGAGATACTGTACTTGGCCTTATTTTTTCTTTTCTTAAGATACAGGGTTTCACTATCTGGCCCAGGCTGGACTCAACTGCTGAGCTCAAGTAATTCCCCCACCTCAGCCTCCCAAGTAGCTAGGGCTAAAGGCATGAAACCACCATGCTTGGCTTGTCCTATTTCATTCTACACACTCTCTCAGTATTTAAAGAGCTGCTGTTGCTCTTCATTCCGCAGCTCTACGTCAGATTCATGCTCTAGTCCTGTACATCCAAATGATGACTAGACGCTGCTGGCTCTGCTCTCTCAAAGGCACACTGAGCTTAGCCCATCTACAAAACTCTCCCTTTTCCAATCCGGCTTTCCCTCCTGCATCACCTATCTCTCTACATCTGGAACCATCAGCAGCTGCCTTCGTAAGGCACCTCGGTCTGGCATTCAGAAAACAACCCTTTCTTGCCAGAGCCACTTGGTCTTGGGTAGCAAAAGCCACATGCAATCTAAATCAAGCTTTCAATCATGAGAAATCACAGTCCTTCTTTTCCCTTTCTACTATACTCCAGTGTGCCTTTTTTTTCTTTCCTTTCTCAATTTTAATAAGCAAATTGTACCACCATCTTATTCTGAGATGCTGCTTTTTAAAAGCTGTAGATAACATTAATGGATGTGTTTACTGCTGGGAATATTTTCCATGTGCAATGATCTGTAACCCTCTTTTTTTTTTTTTTTTTGAGACGGAATCTCGCTCTGCTGCCCAGGTTGGAGTGCACGATCTCTGCTCACTGCAAGCTCTGCCTCCCAGGTTCACGCCATTCTCCTGCCTCAGCCTCCTGAGTAGCTGGGACTACAGGAGCCCACCACCACGCCCTGCTAATTTTTTGCATTTTTAGTAGAGACGGGGTTTCATTGTATTAGCCAGGATGATTTCGATCTCCTAACCTCGTGATCAGCCTGCCTTGGCCTCCCAAAGTGCTGGGATTACAGGTGTGAGCCATTGCGCCCAGCCAATCTGTAACCCTCTTATCTCAACTAGCTGCACTTTATTAGTTCACATCCAGTTCAATTTATAAATTAAGAGAGGTGCCATGGGCCAGGCATGGTGGCTCAAGCCTGTAATCCCAGCACTTTGGGAGGCTGAGGCAGGTGGATCATGAGGTCAGGAATTCGAAACCATCCTGGCTAACACTGTGAAACCCCATCTCTACTAAAAATACAAAAAATTAGCCAGGCGTGGTGGCAGGCACCTGTAGTCCCAGCTACTTGAGAGGCTGAGGCAGGAGTATGGCATGAATCTGGGAGGTGGAGCTTCCAATGAGCCGAGATCGTGCCACTGCACTCCAGCCTGGGCAACAGAGCGAAATACGATCAAAAAAAAAAAAAAGAGGTGCCATGTGTACAAAAATCAACGCATATTTATAAACATTTTTCCAAATATATTTTCACACATCTTATCTAAATACATAATACAGAAGCCTGTGTGACTCGGGCAATGTGGCCCAGGAGGGCCTGAGACTAACACATCCACCTCAGCAAAAGGACATAAAATATATCTTATAGTCAGAAAAATCAACTTTTTGTGTATTTACTTAGTTTACAAAATGTACTGAAAATGCTATTATGAGCTGAATTTGTGATTTCCTTTTGAATTTCTGAGTTATTCTTATTTATTTTCCCCATTTTGTTTTTGCACCAAGGAGACTGTAGTCAAATAAAATTAAACAGATACTACATGTGCTCGTCGGGGCAGCCGTACTGCAGCAGTACGTTGATGCACTCCTGGCTAGAGGCCTGCCGGGCGTAGGCCAGCGCTGTGTTCCCGTGGGCATCTCAGGCCATGACGTCCGCCCCGTACCAGATCAGGAGCTGCGCCAGGACCACATTCCCCTTGCGGCAGGCCAGATGGAGCGCCGTGCAGCTGTCTCCCTCCCCACAGGTCTCATTCACCTCCTCCTGGGAGCCATGTGCCAGCAGCAGGATGACTGTCCACAGGTCCTCATTGGGGTGGACTGCAGCAGGTGCTGGCCCAGGGACAGCTCCATGTAGGGTAATGGGGCCAGGAAGAGCTTCTGCTCATATTTGGCACGGATCCACCATTCCTCCTCTTCCCTTGTGGAGTCTACTGAGGGTTTCGTCCGCCCCGGCTGCTCTGTTGCCAGATGCTGTTGGCTAGCTCATTGCCAATAGATGACATAACCTGCATGAGCTCAACTGGCCAGTCATCCAGGTCCAGAGATCGGACTCGGGAAAGGTGGGTGCCAAGATTACGGTGGATCCCTGAGCATTCAATACACATGAGGACTCCCAAGTTCAAACTGGCCCAGTTAGGATTCTGGGTCTCACAGTCCACACGGTGGGAGTTCCCACACATGTTTCAGATGGCCTGTAGGGCCATGGCCTCGCTCTGGCTTATCAGCCGGAACTTGCTTTTGCTGCTCTTGCGTGACTGCAGGCTGGCCAGGATCTGGCTCTGGATGGCTTGGACTCAGGCATCCCGCTCCTCATACGACGTGGATTCAAAGTGCCACGTTTGGCCAGTGAGGGACACAATGATAAAGTTTTCTTCTTGTTCTTCAGCAATGCCAGACAGGCTATCGTCTTTCAAGCTGTTGGTGTTTTTCTTCCTTCGGTGTTTGTTTTTGTTGGCATGAAGAGAGGGGGGTGGGTTGAGCTTGGGGCTGGTGGTGCTGGAGATATTGGGGCTGGAGCATACAGAGTCACCCAGCCCGGTATCTGAATTGGCTGAGGTACATAGACTGTTCATGTCCTTGGATAGGCCATTGCTTTTAGAGCTGGAAATGGGCGCGCAGACCAGTGTGGCTAGGAGTGGCCTCTTTCCTGGGACTTCGATGGTAGATGTCTGAAGGTCAATCTCTTTTTTGTGAATATTCTTCATGTAATCACCTAAGCTTGAATAATAGGTGAGCACGCCATTGTCACAGAAGGTGACATTTCTTTTTCCATTTCTTCAGCCATTTCCCACTTAGCTTTAAGAGCATGCCCTGTTTAATGGGGATGGCTCTGCTGCTCCCGATGGTGTCAGCATGACTCTCCGGGGCTTTCTTCTCTTTGTCTGGGTCACTCCCTTTCTAAGATGTAAACAGCTTGGACCAGCACTTGGACTGCTTGCGAACGGGCGTGGGTGTGTTGGCAGTGGGAGGAACATTGATCTGAAGGTCCTCCTGGCTGGTGCTGGGAGTTGATGGAATGGAGGAAGAATAGTTTCTTAAACTCCCGCCTCCATTTCTTGCCTGGGTAATGTGCATGGTGGAAACCTGTGTGGAACAGAAGAAGGAATGACTTCGAAAATTTGGGTAGTGACTTGCAGGGTCCTATAGACAGCTCACAATTACCTTTTAGAAAGATACATTTTCTGGGCCAGGCATGGTGGCTCACACCTGTAATCCCGGCTTCAAGAACTGGGTAGTGACTTGCAGGGCCCTATAGACATCTCACAATTACCTTTTAGAAAGATACATTTTCTGGGCCAGGCTTGGTGGCTCACACCTGTAATTCTAGCACTTTGGGAGGCCGAGGTGGGTGGATCACGAGGTCAGGAGTTCAAGAGCATCCTGGCCAACATGGTGAAACCTTGTCTTTACTAAAAAAAAGAAAAGAAAAAAAAATTAGCTGGGCACAGTGGCACATTCCTGTAATCCCAGCTACTTGGAAGGTTGAGGCAGGAGAATTGCTTGAACAGGGATCTGGGAAGCAGCGCCTGCAGTGAGCCGAGATTGCATTATATTACTCCAGCCTGGGCTACAGAGAGAGACTGTTTAAAAAAAAAAAAAAAAAAAAGATACATTTTCTGTTATTTGGATATTTATTCATACTAGCTCACCAACTAAATAGAACTGCAGATCAGTTCTTATTCCAGCACATTCTTTTTACAACACTTAAGATGGCTAAATGCAACATGAAATGGGGAAGATTTTAAAACAGATACAAGTGTATGATGAAAATACAACTGCAATAAAAGTGCCACTTAACATGAGTATAACTGTTCATCAAATATGCTCAAAGATCCATCGACATCTCCATAAAATAAGAATGTGCATTACTTCAAAAACTGTTAATATCTTATTATAACATTTGTTTATAAAATAATGCCTCCTGTGTGCTTTGGTGTTTATCAAAGCAGTTTTTACAAATTCTTCTGGATCCTGACTTGCAGAGGGTTTCCTGACTTCTTCCTCAGCATATCATGTCCTGTACTGTGAAGTCTTTTATACGATAACCAGTCAGAAAATGCCCGTAAGTATTGACTCTCCCTAACAGGCAATGGCAATAAACCAAATATATTTTCACTCTTCTAACCACACATTGAAACACAAGAATGTTTTACAAAGTAGTAGTGATGAATTTTAACAAACGTAAACGTGATTCAGATTTCCTAGCTTCCTTTCTCTTTAGTTCTCTGTAGTACACTTTCGTGACATATTTATGTATTTTCTGTTGTTTGAATTAAAAACTCATCTGCCTTCTTAAGAGGCTAGTCTTTGATGAACTTTAAACTCTGTAAAAACTAATGCATTTTGCCTGTGTGATAAACCAGTGGTTCTCCAAGTGGGCTCTGTGGACCTCTCGAGATCCCCAAGACCCTTTCCAGAAGGCCTAAGAGGTCAAAACTGTTCTTTTTTTTTTTTTTTGAGACCAAGTTTCACTCTTGTTGCCCAGGCTAGAGTGCAACAGCGCGATCTCGGCTCATGGCAACCTTCGCCTCCCGGGTTCAAATGATTCTCCTACCTCAGCCTCCCGAGTAGCAGGGATTACAGGTGCCTGCTACCATGCCTGGCTAAATTTTGTATTTTTAGTAGAGATGTGGTTTCACCATGTTGTCCAGGCTGGTATTGAACTCCTGACCTCAGGTTATCCGCTCACCTTGGCCTCCCAATGTGCTGGGATTACAGGCCCGAGCGACTGTGCCTGGCCAACACTGTTCTGAATCATATTAATTAAACCTGAGAAAGCTGATTAAAAATTTAAAAAATTTGTAAAAATAATACAAAGTCATTACCTGCTTTTTCATTGACACTTACCATGATTGTATAAAAGCAAAAGTGGGTAAAACTGCTAGTTTTTCAGCATAAATCAAGGCAGTGGTACCAATTACATTAGTAGTCATTCTATTCTTTACTGACCCCTACAGTTAAAAAACATAGCCTGAATTACTTAAGAATGTCTTTGAGGAAGCAGTAAAAATTAATGTTATTAAACCTTGACATGTCTCTTTAATATTCTGAGTAAGTGGAAAGTTAACAAGAAGCGCTTTGCTGACTGCAGTATGTTATTTTTTGTTTTTTAGAATTCGTGATTTAATTGTGAACTGAAAAATCACTTTTTTCACAGAACATCGTTTTTATTTAAAATTACAACTGGGTCAGTGCAGTGGCTCACGCCTGTAAAATCCCAGCACTTTGGGAGGCCAAAGCAGGCAGATGACTTGAGCTCCTTCAGACCTCAAGGAGACCAGCCTAGGCAACGTAACGAAATCCTGTCTCTACCAAAAATACAAGAAAATTAGCCTGGCATGGTGCCACACATTTGTGGTCCCAGCTACATAGGAGTCTGAGGTGAGAGGATTGCTTGAGCTGAGATCATGCCAACGTACTCCAGCCAAGTGACAAAGTGAGATTCAGTCTAAAAAAAAATACAACTATCATTCTCAAAAATAAATGAAGTGAGATGTTTGTCACTTCAAGGAAAATAAATATTTGTTCCCAATGATAAAATTTAAGCTTTCCTGAGGACTTTGAAAAACTTGTTCCTTCTACTGTAGGCTTGACAGCTTTTCAATAGTTAAAGGCATTCTAAAGTAAGATTGGTAGTTAAACTAAAAGTGATTTTTGACATAATAAAACATAAACTAATATATTCCAAGTAATTAATGCATATTATAAATGCAAGTATGGGGCGAAAGATCCATTTACTGTGCAAGAAAGATCAATGAGTACTGATGGAATAAATTTATTAATATGGAAAATGCCACTGTAACTAATTTAAGAAACTAGCACTTGTGAAGTTTTGATTTAGTATTAAAGAATACCCACAACTGTCTGAAAACTTTAAAATACACCTTTTACCAACTACATATTTGCATGAGGTTAGGTCATCTTATTGCTTCTTTTTTTCTATATTTGAGATGGAGTCTTCCTCTGTTGCCCAGGCTGGGGTGCAATGGCGAGATCTCGCCTCACTGCAACCTCCGCATCCCAGGTTCACGCGATTCTCCAGTCTCAGCCTCCCAAGTAGCTGGAACTACAGGCATGCACCACCATGTCCAGCCATTTTTTGTACTTTCAGTAGAGGCAGGTTTCACCATGTTGGTCGGGCTGGTCTCAAACTCCTGACCTCAAGTGATCCGCCCACCTCGGCCTCCCAAAATGCTGGGATTACAGGTGTGAACCACCGCACCTGGCCAGCTTATTGCTTTTTTTTTTTTTTCTTTTTAACACGGAGTCTTGCTCTGTCACCCAGGCTGGAGTGCAGCGGCATGATCTCAGCTCACTGCAACCTCTGCCTCCTGAGTTTAAGTGGTTCTCCTGCCTCAGCCTCCAGAATAGCTGGGACTACAGGTGTGTGCCACCATGCCCAGCTAAGTTTTTGTATTTTTAGTAGAGACGGGGTTTCACCATGTTAGCTGGGATGGTCTCGATCTCCTGATCCTGTGATCCACCCACCTTGGCCTCCCAAAGTGTTGGCCAGGCGTGAGCCACTGCGCCTGGCCTCTTATTGCTTAAGCAAATTGCAAAGAAAGATCTAGAGAATCCAGTTGTCTCTTATTAAGCTCAACAGGAGTTTAAATAATATAAATACATGACACATATTTTACTCAACTTTTTGTTGTAGAAAAGTTACCTTTCAATGAGAAACTTCTGTTAAAAATATTGTTCTCAAGGAATATTTTGTTGTTACAATCTGGGTCATGGGTTAATACTGACATCTAGTTGGTAGAGGCCATGAATGCTGCTAAACTCTCTGCAATGCACAGGACAGTCCTCACAACAAAGCGTTATCTAGCTCATAATATCAACAGTGGTAAGGCTGTGAAATCTAAACTAAAAATAGATTTTGAAAAAAATCTCAATTTTACATTTCTACCACAGTCAATATCAATATAATCAATATAAACACATACTCTTTGAGATTCTCAATCATTTAAGAATTAAAGAGTCTTAAGAAACAAAGAAAACACTAATAATTTGCTTCAATATTTCAGTACACACAATACAGCTTATGACGTCTAGAGCTGTGACCTAACACTGAGCTTGACATCTTGCAAAGTAATTAGCTGGAATAACAAGACAGGTTTCTAAAAAGCTCACCTTTGCGTGATATCATGATGTATCTCCAAGGTCACTCTGTGGAAGGAAAAGCAATTCATAACAATAGATGTTATCATTTGTTAGGCCTGAAGACATTTTTTAAAGGGGGGGGCAGAGGAAACTCTCCTAGCGGCCCTGAAATTCAAATCTTCTAGTTCAGAACAGTACCATAAGTGCACTTTGTTTTCATTTCTTGGTTTTTTGTAAAAATATGAGAGCCAAAATGCGAGGCAATATGCTGTTAGAAGATATGTTTCTGTTGACAATTATAATATATAAATAATAACAGATTTCCTTGTTATATGCTCTTCTGCCCACAAAGCCTTTCGTCCCATGCGATTTATTTTATGTATTTATTTATTTTTTGACTTAGAGTCTCACTCTGTTGCTCAGACTGGAGTGCAGTGGTGCGATCTTGGCTCACCACAACCTCCACCTTCCAGGTTCAAGCAATTCTGATGCCTCAGCCTCCCAAGGAGCTGGGACTACAGGTTGCACCACTATACCCAGGTAATTTTTTTGAGGGGGGGATGGAGTTTTGCTCATGTTGCCCAGGCTGGAGTGCAATGGTGCGATCTCAGCTCACCACAACCTCTGCCTCCCAGGTTCAAGCGATTCTCCTGCCTCAGCCACCTGAGTAGCTGGGATTACAGGCATGCACCACCATGCCCAGCTAATTTTGTAGAATGAGGCTCAAATAACTGAGGGAAGGCAAATCTCAATTTTAGTAATAGGTCTATACAATATTAGCACTTTTTAAAAAGGCTGTAACATTGGCATGTAAGATGGACATGTCAATAATGCTTCAAGTAGTTTTCATCACTAAAACAATTTTAAAATTACAGAATTTAAAGTTACATGCTGGAAAGGACTAATGACCCTACACGACATTTAATTCAACACTCATTTTACAGATCAGGGAAACAAACCTTAAAACTGACTTGCCCAAGGTCTCACCAAATAGGAGCAGTTTCTCGTCCTAAACTCTAAACCGTGGCTATCAAACTTTGCTGCACATTAAAATCACCTGAGAAGCTTTAATAACGGCTTCATCTTCAACACGAGACATTTTAATGAGTGCTGGGTATGACTTTGGGCATTAAGGTTGTTGGTAAAAGTTTCCCAGGTGATTTCATTGTGCAGCAAAGTTTGGAATGATTGAGCTGGGGTGAAAATCAGAACCTTCTGGGATGCCTTTCCTCACATAAAGATGCCTCACATCCATCCCTATTTTCCTAAAAGGCTTCTCAGTGCCTAGAGATAGAGGGAAAGTAAAGACGGGAAGATACATGTGTTTGCAGACATGTATTTTGGAAAAAAAAAACCTTGCATAAGTGATCTCAGTGAGTTCCACCTATCCCACTGACAACACTGCACTACTGATTCATCATAAATATTTTTCAAAATATTTTCTTGAAGCCAATTTGCTCTATTAATTTGCTCAATAAACCTTTATTTCATCAATAGTGAATACACCAAATGATTATTTCTCAAACTTGCTAATGGCAAATTAAAACTTACTTTACTTTCAAAAGTAGACTTCTAAAAAGTAGAATAATGAGGAAAAAAGCATGAAATTTGTTTGAGAAAGATTAATCTTCAAAGCTACTTTTGAATTTTATGCTAACACATCAAAATCTTTTGAACTCAAAGAAGCCAGGGACTCTAGGTAAAGCAGTTTTGGTGTATGTGTGCTGGAAGATTTAAGAGACTCGGCTGACTACAGACATTTAGTGATTACTCAATAGGTCCCAAAGCTCAAGACTTGAGACAGAGTTTGAGTCCAGTTTTTGCACAAACACAATTTCATCACAACTACTGTTAAAAGGGAGGGAGAGGCCGGGTGTGGTGGCTCAC
>NW_012119232.1:170341-177091 GCF_000951035.1 Colobus angolensis palliatus | reverse complement strand
CCTGTAGTCCCAGCTACTCGGGAGGCTGAGGCAGGAGAATGGCATGAATCCGGGAGGTGGAGCTTGCAGTGAGCCAAGATCATGCCACTGCACTCCAGTCTGGGAGACACAGCGAGACTCCGTCTCAAAAAAAAAGAAAAAAAAAAAAAGGGAATGAGAAAAGTGACATTATTATGAGTGTAAACTTGCCATTTTTCATTGAAATAAAAGTTACTGACAATTGAATTAGCTAAAAAGGCTAGTGCATTTGAAACAAAATTGTTTATAAGCTAATTATGTTTACAGAATGAAAAGTAAAATTAAAGATAAAGACATTAATATTCTAAATTAGCACTTTCCAAACTGTGTTCTAATAAATTAGCACTTTCCAAACTGTGTTCTAAAATTCAACACTCATGACCCAAGGAGATGATGATAATGTACACTGGACAGCCCCTATGCAGCTGGTGCTGGTGTTGGTTGTTCCTTTTAAAATAAACTTCATCTCAGGGTGCTCTCAAAGCGCATCTTTGTGGCCCATGAGGTGCTCGTGCACAATGGGAGAAATTCAAATGCAGATACACTGTGGTGCCAGAAGAAAAAAAGTTGTTCCTTCTTCCAAGGCTAATGTCCAAAGAAAGTAGTACACACTGATTTAGGCCTACAATGCATTGAAAAACTAGGTTTTCACAAAAAACATTCAATAAAGGGAACCTATCCTTCTCACTGTGTTCAACATTGTCTAAAGGCATAAAGGCATCAAAAAGATACACTTTTTCTGGGATTGCTTCTCTGCTAACTGATTTTTCCTTCCACCATGGTGTCTAAGATTAAAAGATAAATTGATACTTAATATTTAGAATCTGGATATCAATATATAGTTGACTCCAATTTCTTAAACTGATTGTTGAAGAGGACAACCAAATAGCTGAAACAATTTTAGAATAAAGGAATCTATCCCTTGGCAGTATAGTTGTACTCACGATATTATTGTCATTGTAAGATAAGGCTGGCTGGCTGTGCTGTCATCAAGGAATATTGTCGAACATGAGCTGTATTGTTGACTGAAACTCACCGCGCCCGGCCACTAAGATACTTCTTACACTCCATGAACTGCCTGAGTGTGGTATCATGTGCACTCTACAGAAAACCCATTGGAGGCTCTTAACTTCCAGAGACGATGTCTAAGATACGGGTTATAAAATGCTGCCCTTAATATGGTACCTGTCATCAAACCTAACAAGGATTTTACGAATTACCTTTAACAATCATGAGAAAAGTCGACTTTGCTGAGCGCAGTGGCTCACACCTATAAACCCAGCACTTTGGGAGGCCGAGGAGGGCAGATCACGAGGTCAGGAGATCAAGACCATCCTGGCTAACACGGTGAAACCCTGTCTCTACTAAAAATACAAAAAATTAGCCAGGTGTGGTGGCGGGCGCCTGTAGTCCCAGCTACTCGGGAGGCTGAGGCAGGAGAATGGCGTGCCGGGGCTGCTAGGCCACCACCAAGTGAGGAAGCCATAGGTTTCTCTAGTCCTACTTTCTTATGTGGAGGATAAAAAGAGTATCACTTAAATATTCTCTCACACCATGAAAACAGATGACAACTTAAAAAGCTAACTTTCACTTCATGTTTAAATAAGACTGCCATGACATGCCTCAAATGACACTCTCAGAGAATACTTTCCAATTTCAAAACTTCATTAATTTCATTCTATAAATCTGGCCTGCACCTAACCATTTTCCTGCTCTACTCCTGCTCTCTCTGCCTAGAATATTGCTTTTCCCTTTCCTTGCTTCAGCAAGCTCGACTCCATCTACCCTTTTGGATCTCTGTCGGTAGCCACACCAAAAAATGTTTTTTTGTACACTAATTAGTCGAATTCACCACTGCTTACAAGATGCTAATTCTTGCAGAGTATTCCCCTCATGAGAGAGTATGCCTCTCCATAAGAGTAGGGCCCTCCTCCAAACAAGAACTCACATAGCCAAAACAAAACTAAGCAAAAACAACAAATCTGGAAGCATCACATTACCTAATTTCAAACTATACTATAAGGCCATAGTCACCAAAATAGCATGGCACTGGTATAAAAATAGGCACATACACCAATAGAACAGAATAGAGAACCCAGAAATAAATTCAAATACCTATAGCCAACTGATTTTCAACAAAGACAACTAAAACATAAAGTGAAGAAAGTAAACCCTATTCCACAAATGGTGCTAGGATAATTGGCAAGCCACATGCAGGAGAATGAAACTGGATCCTCAACTCTCACCTTACACAAAAATCAACTCAAGATGGATCAAGGACATAAATCTATGACCTGAAACCATAAAAATTCTAGAAGATAACACTGGAAAAACCCATCTAAACACTGGCTTAGGTGAAGGCTTCATGACCAAGAACACAGAAGCAAATGCAACAGAAGCAAACAGGTGAGACTTAACTAAAGAGCTTCTGCACAGGAAAAGGAACAATCAGCAGAGTAAGCAGACAACCCACAGAGTAGGAGGGAATCTTCACAATCTATACATCGGACAAGGGGCTATGGTCCAGAATCTACGAGGAACTCAAACAAATTACAACTACAAAAATATGGAACCAGCTCAAATGCCCATCAGTCAATGAGTGGATAAGGAAACTGTGATATACATACAGATATATATATGAGGAATACCACTCAGCCATCATAAGGAATAAATTAATGGCATTCCCAGCAACCTGGATGGAAGTAAAGACTATTATTCTAAGTGAAGTATCTCAGGCATGAAAAACCAAACATTGTATGTTCTCATTCATACATGGGAGCTAAGGTATGAGGATGCAAAGCCATAAGAATGATACAATGGAATTTGGGGAGTCGGGGGAAAGACTGGGAGGAGAGTGAGGGATAAAAGACTACAAATTGGGTTCAGTGGATACTGCTCAGGTGATGGGTGCACCAAAATCTCACAAATCATTACTAAAGAACTTAGTCATGTAACCAAATACCCCCCGTTCCCCCCAAAACCCATGGAAATAATACATAAATAAATAAAGTACAGCATTTTTCTCAGCAAACATAAATAAAATAAAACAAAGACTAAAGTTTACATTTTTCACTCTCCTTTTGGGCAGGACAAATTTTAGATATGTTTTTAAAGAATTAACAACTTTTTTCCTTTTTCTGAGACAGGGTCTCCCTTTGTTGCCCAGGCTGGAGTGCAGTGGTACAATTATAGTTAACTGCAGCCTCAAACTCCTGAGCTCAAATGATCCTCTGCCTTAGCCTCCTGAGTAGGTAAAACGAAAGGCACATGTCACCAGGCCTGGCTAATTTGTTATTTATGAAGTCTTGTTATGTTGACCAGGCTAAAAATGAACAAATCTTAATTAACTTAAATATTTCTAACACTTTGGACGTTCATGAAAACAGCTCCATCTCTGTTGTGAAGTAATGGGAAGTATATGGCAGTGGATAAAGTTTGAAAATATTAAACAAGGCCTTAGGAGAAAAGAATAATATGCTTATTATAGATACATTAATTTTAAAAATTCTCTGGGTTAATCATAATTATACTAAAATTAGACTTTGATTTAAACATAGGTCCTAAATTTGGATTAAATATAACAGATTGACCACGAATTTATTTCCTCTCCCTCCGGAAGTCTCATTAGTAATAAAATAAAGGTTACACACATGACCAGGAAAGAAGGTTGACAGAGATAATTTTTAATAAATGCTGAAACATAAGAAGTAGAAAAAGGACTGGTAAATAACATGGAAGCACAACTTTGGTGCCTACAGAAAATGACTGGAACCGAAGCGAGCCAGTTAGTCTTGCAGAACTAAAGGCAGGTTGTGAACTTACAGGCAAATGGCACTTTGGAAAGTCAGGTAAAATGTAAAACAAAAGCCGGCAAGGTCAGTTGAAAATCTCTAACCAAAGCCCCAAGTCTCCCTGTACTTCCATCTGACAAGAAACTTAGATGTGTGTTCTCTGGATATATCAAACCTGAGTATTTCTGGCTCAGAGATACCATGGCTTAAAACCTGAGATATAAAGAAAACTGTATACCAAAAATGGAACTCCAACTTTCTTCACTAACTCTGCTTTTGGAAAGCAAGTGGTCATGCTTTTACTTTCCAGGCAGAAAATTGGGAGATCCTTCTAGAAGAAACTGAAATGTCTCGAGTAAAGATCCCCAGATAATACACTGAGGTCCCCCAAATGAAAAGCTAGTTTGGCTTCCAAAACCTCACGCTGAGTGCTATCAGTTAACAGAAGTCCTGCTTCCAAATAAAGCAGGCCAGGGACCACCATACATTGGAGGGAAGCCTCCAACAAAAGAGATCAAAACAGCAGAAAAAAGGAATTCATGGGGGCAGTCAAAACCAGGAGCAAAAGTTAACAAAAAATCTTAAAACACTCTCAAAAACATAAAATTCAATAGAAATAGTAAAAGATAAAGTCACAGAATACCCCACAACTAGAATAAAAAGATAAACTGAAAAAGATAAACTGAAAAAATTAAAAACCAATGCAGGTGTACTGGTTTCAGCAGCCTAGCATCTGAATAACAAGACTATCAGTAAAAAAGTAACAGAGAAAATTAAAAAAAAAAAAAAATCTCAAGAAGAGATAGTCTCAGGTTTAGTAGCCTCAATAAAATGAAAAGATCCCCAACATGCTGTTATTATAAAATTTCAGAACCTCAGAGTGAGACAAGATCCTAAAAAGCTTCCACAGATACCTAAAACCTGGTTGTAAATAGTGTATCACACACTGGCAATAGATTCAAGAACAACACTGTAATGACAGCACAACTGCGAAATGTCTTCAGAACCATAAAATTTAGATTCAACGTAGAGATGTATTCGCTATCAAAGAGGAGGGATTTTAAGACTGGCCAGCTCTCTAAACATCTCCACCCAGGAAAATGTGTTCAAGTACAACTAGAGAGGGTAACAGGAAAGAAGGAAACAGAATCTAGGACTCAGGTGATTCCACACAAGACAGCAGTTATGTGAGACAGGATATTTCGGAGACAGGATGAAGGACATGTAATGCAGAGACACAGTGAAAATACCATATGACTTAGCAGTGAATAATATTTGCAGTCATAATTATGTAAATATTACTGATTTAATGAAAAAGTGTGCTAATATTGGAAGAAAACGAGGGAGAAAAATAAGATCTTGGTGTAGTGAGGAAGGTATGCTTTTATCTGCTGTGATAGAAAGTCAATAGACAGTGCTGGCAACTAACTTAGCTATTCTATTTTTGTTATTTCATTAAAAATAAGATTAAATATTTAAGGCAGATTTTTTTTCACTCTGTCGCCCAGGCTGGAGAGCAATGGCACGATCTTGGCTCACTGCAACCTCCGTCTCCCAGGTTCAAGTAATTCTCCTGCCTCAGCCTCCTGAGTAGCTGAGATTACAGATATGCGCCACCACGCCTGGCCAATTTTCTATTTTTAGTAGAGACAGAATTTCACCATGTTGGTCAGGGTTGTCTCAAACTCCTGACCTCAGATGATCTGCCCGCCTCAGCCTCCTAAAGTGCTGAGATTACAGCCATGAGCCACCACGCCCAGCCTTAAAGCAGATCTTTTGAACCAGACTATTGAAAATTAACTTAAATGTCAGAAATCTTTAAAAGGTGGACACCCTAAGCTAAATACTTTTCTGGATAAATTTAATACTTAGGAAAATAGAAGAGATTTAGAAAGTCCACAAAAAGAGGTCCATGCTATCGCCAGTGGGTCCACATTGTAATTTAAAGAAATTAAGAGAGACTACTTTTACATCAAACTATCAATTTCTTTTTTTTTTTCTTTTTTTTTTTTTTTGAGACGGAGTCTCGCTCTGTTGCCCGCTCTGGAGTGCAGTGGTGCAGTGGCCGGATCTCAGCTCACTGCAAGCTCCGCCTCCCGGGTTTACGCCATTCTCCTGTCTCAGCCTCCTGGGTAGCTGGGACTACAGACACTGCCACCTCGCCCGGCTAGTTTTTTGTATTTTTTAGTAGAGACGGGGTTTCACCATGTTAGCCAGGATGGTCTCGATCTCCTGACCTCGTGATCCGCCCGTCTCGGCCTCCCAAAGTGCTGGGATTACAGGCTTGAGCCACCGTGCCTGGCCAATTTCTTAACTATTTAACTGTTTACTTACATGGTTTGTACAGTTGCTTCTTCTTATTTCTACAACTAAGAATAAAAAAACTGGTCACTTCTGATACAAATACTATAAAATAAAAGTAGTTGTTAACATCTTACTGATTACTCCTATGTAAAATGACACAAAATTACATTTAAAAAATTATTTTCAATAATTTATAATTTAAATTATCTGGCATGATTAATTTCATAAAGTAAAATCTAAAAACTTAGTTTTTCATCTAGTTTACTTTTTGTTTCTATTACATTCAAATGAAAGAATCCTCATGTACAAAAGAAAAGGGCAAAAATTTAGGCCATATGAAAAATTTAGCTAATAAAAAGTTTAACTGTTGCATATATGAGCCATGATCCATTAGTATTCTCTCATTCTGCATTTACACATAGGTTACTTTAATTATCAGAAGCTAAGAGCTAACAGCTCTAAGAACTACTTCCTGACCAGGCACTTATCTCTAGATGCAATAGGATCCCTGTAAGCATCTTGAACCACACTTAGTGGTTATCTACTAATATGTCACTAAAAACAAAACAAAAAAAAGGTCTTTATACAACTGGAAAGTAACCTATCTTAATTTTTTTCTTTTCTTTTTTTTTTTTTT
>NW_012119232.1:158171-160452 GCF_000951035.1 Colobus angolensis palliatus | reverse complement strand
TGGCTGCCACCCCTCCCCAACAGCTCAGAATGCCCCTGCCTGGGCTGCCCCGCCCTGTGGCTTATGATGCTGCTCCTCTCCTGGCCCCTCGTAAAGTGTCAGTGGGACTAAGGTTTTCATTCATCACCAGCTTCCTGAGCTTTTTAGACCTAAGAAAAGCATAGGGTAGTTCGTTACTTGAAGCCATCTTCCTCTATGAGTTCTATACAAAGCCTCAGTAAAGTGGGTCCCATTAGCAACGAAGTTGCACAACTTTTATTTGCTGACTGAATATAGATACACCTGAGTGGCTGACTGCTTTTGTAACTAAACACTCCTCTCCTGTCTTCCAATGAGTGGTTGTTTTTGTCTGCAACTTGACCACAGCAATCCCTGGGGCCCTAGCTCTACTCTCAGTAAAGAGTTACGGCTGTGTGTCTTGAATGACACCTTAGGACCCATCCTGCCTCCACCTCCTTCTCCATAAAATAGAAGAAACCTAACGTGTCCCTCCAGGCTCTGAAATGCTGAAACTTACCAACTCCCTTTTCTCCCCGCTATTTCTTCCTTCCATGGCAGGGACTTTCAGATTTTCTTTCTTTTACTAACAAAGCACTAAGTATAATTCCATCACACAAAATCGAGAGCCATAAAGTGGGTTACCGCAGTTTAAAGTGGGTTACCACAGTCCTAATTCAATAAAGATGAATCCTTGACATCTGGCAAGTAGTATGTGCCTGACAGTGTCCCCACTGTGATATGCTCATTTAACCTTCAGAAACAATCTCATTTACAGATTTTACAGGAGTTGAGATGGAGAAGGTAAGTAACCTACCCAAGGTCACATGACTGCTAAGGGTGGGGCACAATTTGATCCCAGGTAGTCGGAATTCCCCAATTCCTCAAACATGATTATCAGAAAGTGTATCAGTCTGTTTTCACACTGATATACATAAATACCTGAGGTTGGGTAATTCATAAGGAATGAGGTTTAATTAACTCACAGTTTCACATGGCTGGGGAGGCCTCAGGAAACTTACAATAATGGCAGAAGGAGAACCAGGTCTGACTTACATGGTGGCAGCACAGAGTGTGAATATGTGAAGGAGCAACTGTCAAACATGTATAAAACCATCAGATCTCAGCTGGGCACGGTGGCTCACACTTGGAACCCTAGCACTTTGGGAGGCCAAGGCAGGTGGATCAACTGAGGTCAGGAGTTTGAGACCAGCCTAGCTAATGTAGTGAAATCCTGTCTCTACTAAAAATAGAAAAATTAGCTGGGTGTGGTGGTGCACACCTGTAATCCCAGCTACTCAGCAGGCTGAGGCGGGAAAATCGCTGGAACCCAGGAGGCAGAGGCTGCAATGAGCCAAGATCGTGCCATGGCACTCCAGCCTGTGCAACAGAGCAAGACTCCATGCCAAAAAACAAAACAAAACAAAACAAGACCAAACCCTGTAAGATCTCATGAGGACTCACTGAATATCACAAGAGCAATATGAGGAAAACTGCCCCCATGATCCAATCACCTCCTCCCAGGCCCCTCCCTCAACACTTGAGGATTATGGGGATTATAATTCATGATGAGATTTGGGTGGGGACATGGCCAAACCGTATCAGAAAGTAAAGGTAGAAGTCAAGCTTGAAGGGGAAGTGACACTGTAAATTATTATTATTATTATTTGAATGAAGTTTTGCTCTTGTTGCCCAATGAAATTGTTTAGATTAGCTTTGGACTCCCACAAAAGCAAGAAGGGAGAAAGGACCATGTGACTCTAGAGATATTTTTGGCAAAGGAAAGGTTTAAGAAAACATCTTTTGATGACCTTTATTTTAACACACTTAAAAACAACAACAAAAAAAAACTACTGTGGGAAAAAGGATATTATGTATAGAAAAGTCTACACTTCTTCACACAACTAACTATAAAAAGCCTGATACACTAAACAAAACCCAAATAATGTCTTCCCTAAAAGTGGGTAACTTGAAAAGCAATTTGAGCAAAAATCAAGGAGTTCAATTATAAATAAATGTATCAACAAAGTGAAAGATGGTTTTGTTTCCCACAAAAAGTTAAAAGAAATAACAGCAACTTTAGAGGAAGAGGAAAAAATAATTAATAAAAAAATTATATGCAATTGCAAAATTTGTGAATATTTACAAACTCTAATATATAACTACAAAATGGACCAGAAGAATCATTATCATAGGAAGCAAAGGGGCATTTCAAAAATCAGAGAAGGAAGGATGATTCATATTTAATGTAATTCTGTGGAAAATATTTTTTTTTTTTTTTTTT
>NW_012119232.1:154755-158121 GCF_000951035.1 Colobus angolensis palliatus | reverse complement strand
TTTTTTTTTTTTTTTGAGACAGAGTCTCACTCTGTCACCTAGGCTGGAGTGCAGTGGCGGGATCTCAGCTCACTGCAACCTCTGCCTCCCGGGTTCAAGTGATTTTCCAGCCTTAGCCTCCTGACTAGCTGGGACTACAGACACGTGCCACCATACCTAGCTAATTTTTTTTGTATTTTCAGCAGAGAGGAGGTTACACTGCATTAGCCAGGATGGTCTTGATCTCCTAACCTTGTGATCCACCCACCACAGCCTCCCAAAGAGCTGGGACTACAGGTATAAGCCACAGAGCCTGGCCTAAATTTTAATTGTAAAATGAGTATACAAACTTAATTGGACATGGTGTCTGCAGCACAATAAATATTTTTGTTTTTCCTAAAAAAAGCCCGAATGATAAAAGCCCCAAGCGGGATTTGGGCCATGCTTTGTTTCCTACACTGCCTCTACCTTTGATGCTGGAAGGACCTTGTAGGTAAAAGTTCCTACCACTGAAGAGTGAGGGACATGGAATAGCTTTTCTTTTACTGCTTCCATGCTCTCTAGGTGAGAGAAGCCAATGGCTCTGGAAGGAACTGGGAAATACAATTCTGATATGTTTTGGATATGTTCCCCCTCCAAATCTCATGTTAACATGTGACCCTTAATGTTGGAGATAGGGCCTAGTGGGACGTGTTTGGGGGATTCCTTATGAATGGCTTGGTCCCATTCCCATGGTAATAAGCAAATTCTCATTATGGTAGTTTAAAAGAGCGTGGTACTGGACAGGTGAAGTGGCTCAAGCCTGTAATCCCAGCACTTTGGGAGGCTGAAGCAGACAGATTATCTGAGGTCAGGAGTTTGAGATCAGCCTGGCCACCATGGTGAAACCCCATCTCTACCAAAAATACAAAAATCAGCCAGGTGTTATGGTGCCCGCCTATAGTCCCAACTACTCAGGAGGCTGAGGCAAGAGAATTGCTTGAACCTGGGAGGCGGAGGTTGTAGTGAGCTGAGATCGCTCCATTGCACTCCAGTCTGGGCAACAGAGCGAGACACCATTTCAAAAAAAAAAACAAAAGAGTGTGGTACCTTCCCCCTTCCCCTCTCTTCTCCCTCTTTCACAGTGTGGAACCACCTGCTTCCCCTTTGCCTTCTATCATGATTGTAAGCTTGCTGAGGCCCTCACCAGAAGCAGATGTTGAAGCCATGTTTGTACAGCCTGAAGATCTATGAGCCAATTAAACCTCTTTTTGTTATAAATTATCCAGGCTTAGGTATCTCTTTATAGTAATGTAAAAAATGAACACAAATTCTAATCAGAAATAACTGACTCAAGATGGGCAAAGTCTACTCAAACTATAAAAACAAAGGTTTACAAACCCTCATATTTTACTGTGCTGCAATACTTCGCATATTATTATAGGACCCGCATTTGTATTCCTGCTGTTTAAGTCAACTGGAAAACTTGGCTGTGTATGGCTTTTTGGCAAATAAATGAGGATTTAACATAACACTGAGGAAAATAAGCAGGTGTAGGGCATGTTTAAATTGACATTACATCAAATGAAAAGGTTAGTAACCTAAAAGTTTTGAGTAGTATAAACTTAGATGTGGTAAATGAATGTGGTCAGAGGACTGTGTGAGAGGAGGCCCAAATCACAGATTCAATCCCCGATGATAAACAGCTACGTTTTTTAATTTGTTTAAATGAAAACCAAGCTGAAGCCTAAGTTCTACCATTCATCTTTAAAATGTACTCTTTGGAGCAAGGAAAAAGGGATTGTAAATAAAGATAAATCCATGAATTATAAATAAAGATAAATCCGAGAATTATAAATAAAGAGAAATCCATGACTCCTCCATCACATGACACATTAATTGTGTTGATAAAAAGATGGCAAAATGTATAAACAAAAAGGTTACATGTTTTCACTAACATGATAACAAGTAAAGGAAAGTATATCACACGTTAAAATAAGACAAGTGAACATGTGAAAAGGTGAAAAATTTAAACCAATATGAGTTTTTTCTAAATACTTTCTATAACCTGATCAAACAAGAGTTTTTGCTCTTTTTCTTGGCAGAAAAAACAATGTTGTCTCACCATCTGTTTGAGAGTTCCTCTGGAATATTGTGGTTGCCTCTGGATTGGCAGAAGGGTTAAACTCCAAAGCTGTATGTATAGAGGGAGAAAAGAAAAAATGATGTAATCATTTATAAAAATTTATCAACTCATTTATTCGACCGCTGCATTTAGGCTATTTCACTACCTCTACTTTTATTCTTATCCACTGAAATGAATGTATAGACATAAGAGAGAGCCAAGCAAGATGGCACATGCTTGTAGTCCCAGCTACTCAGGAGGCTAAGGTGGAAAAATCACTTGAACCCAGGTCAGGAATTTGAGGCCAGTACAAGTAACATAGTGATACTCCCCTTTATTTAAAAAAAAAAAAAGAAGAGGTAAATGTTGGCTTTGAGTTGTGTAAAACCAACTTTGCATAAAATCAATCAAGATGGCAGTAAGTTTTAAAAGACAGGTCTATTTAATACGCAAAGTATAAGATGTATTCTAGAGTTTTAAAAAGTTTTAAAAGTAAATTCAGCATATCTGTCACTTCTATGTCATTCGGAGACACAGAACCTTAGTTCTGTTGAGTAGCTGTCTTCTATAGTCATGTGATATCTCTAAGTTTTCATTTCTTCATTAGCAATACATAAGGAGAACATACACAGGCCTTATTTGTATTGGAAAGGGCCAAGTGAAACATACATAAACTGTGTTGTAATCCTAAAGAATGACAATAAAGAGCCATTTTTGGGCTCTCATCCAATCCTACCCATCTACTAACTGGTGTGTAACATCACTCAGCCTTTCCTTACATCACCAAGCAGACTATACATTTACACAAGTACTTACATGTTTTGTGTATAAAGGTATAATCAATTAATTCATATATTTGTTTGTTCTAAAGCAATCCTAAATATCTTGAAAAGTGAGGATAGTACTTCCAAGTTACAAAGTCACACTCATCAAGAGTCTTAATTATTCTACTTCTTAAAAAATTAAGAGCCCAACCAAAGTTTAGATAGAAGAACTATAAGACATTTCCTCTACAGTAACGAATCTCTGGCATTTAAATGAAACCAATAAGCCAACTGGATTTAATATCTTTATGATGCAACGTTTTCTATTTTGAAAATTTTAGTTTTTATTCAAGAACCATATTATTACCCAGAATAACAGAATAACTTTTACTTAGATTCATCTCTTTGCAAAATTTTGGAGGCAAACCAACTGTTTTCTCTTTTCTACTGCCTCCCATCCCCCGCCTCTCCCAGCAGTGTAGAGACTGAAAAACTCTAACTTTTTTTTTTTTTTTTTTT
>NW_012119232.1:146001-149398 GCF_000951035.1 Colobus angolensis palliatus | reverse complement strand
CAGGCGCCCGCCACCTCGCCCGGCTAGCTTTTTGTATTTTTTAGTAGAGACGGGGTTTCACCGTGTTAGCCAGGATGGTCTCGAACTCCTGACCTCGTGATCTGCCCGTCTCGGCCTCCCCAAGTGCTGGGATTACAGGCTTGAGCCACCGCGCCCGGCCTCTGTGGAAAATATTTAAGTAACGTTTGAGGACAAAAATAGGTGATATGTTGAAATGCGGGAAACCAGAGTGGAAGGAAAAAGAACTCAAGAAAACTCAGTTTCAGTAACCAGTATCTAGTAAAATCTTCAGGACCTAGAGGCTACAATCTGCATTAATAGTGTCTGAAGACCTAGGAAGGTCATTAGATACCATTTTGGATAATTCTTTTTATTTTTGAGATGGAGTCTTGCTCTGTCGCCCCAGCTGGAGTGCAGTGGCTGATCTCGGCTCACTGCAAGCTCCGCCTCCCGGGTTCACGCTATTCTCCTGCCTCAGCCTCCCGAGTAGCTGGGACTACAGGGGCCCATCACCACCCCTGGCTAATTTTTTGTATTTTTTAGTAGAGACGGGGTTTCACCGTGTTAGCCGGGATGGTCTCGAGCTCCTGATCTTGTGATCTGCCCACCTCAGCCTCCTAAAGTGCTGGGAATACAGGTTTGAGCCACCTGCCCGACCCATTTTGGATAATTCTTGTAGACTTGAGATGATGTCTATTTAAAGTAACAAAATAGTGCCTGTATTTCTGTATTCATTACAGAAAACAATTGGATATGGAAAGGAAACTAGCATGCTGTGCCACAATCTCTAAAGAAAGATTAGGGAAATTTCAGCTTAAAGCAACAATAATCACAATAAAGTTTTACAACCCTTTGCAAGCATATATGAAAAACATACAAAAGTTTGGAATGATCTTTTTTTAAGCTAAGAGAACAGAAAACATGAGAAAAATTAAATTATAAAATGAACCTCTGGTTTAGAGGTAAGAAACATTTTATGACAGGAGATCAGGGTTGCACAGTGTATTATGTGAATGTTGTGACTCGTTGGTTTCATCTTGGCTATCATAACTTGACATTTTGTAAAAGTGATTTTTCATGGGAATTTTTTCAGGTGCCCTATAAAGTCCTGTCCCATCAGAAGTGAATAATAATCTTCCATATTCTTGAGATAGCTTAATGGCATCCTCTACAGTCTTCCATTGTTTAGTTTAGGTAAACCTGCCTGGGAATCATGTTTGGGTATCATCTCATCCAACTTCTTTTTTTTTTTTTTTTTTTGAGACGGAGTCTCGCTCTGTCACCCAGGCTGGAGTGCACTGGCGCAATCTCTGCTCACTGCAACCTCCGCCTCCTGGGTTCAAGCAATTCTCCTGCCTCAGCCTCGTGAATAGCTAGAACTACAAGCATGCACCACCACGTCCAGCTAATTTTTGTATTTTTTTTTAGTAGAGATGGGTTTTCACCTGTTGGCCAGGCTGGTCTGGAACTCCTGACCTCAGATGATCTGCTCACTTCAGCCTCCCAAAGTGCTGGGATTACAGACATGAGCCACCATGCCAAGCCAAAACTCCAACTTTCTTCTGTTTGAACAAAATGCTATTATCAGGAAAGGAAAGGATAAAGCAGGAGCCACAGCAACAAACACTCTTACAGGAAAGGTCTGAGACTTTAACCTGCAATCTTTAGATTACACATGAAAAGTCTACACTGACATTTCATGTCTTTTGAAAGTTTTGACCATGACCCAATCCCCACATCTTTCAGAACAAGGAGGTAAATAAAGTCTGTTAAGTCACCGGAATAAATCTGGAAGACACATTTTGTGTTAAAGTAAGAATTTTAAAGTAATCAGAGCCTCATAGGTAAACTCCTTTGAGAAACCCCAAACACACACACACAACCATTTTTCTGCAGCCCTGACCAGGACGTTTCACACTGTTTCACAATTATTTTAAGCACTCTTCTTTTTTCTTTTTCCTTCTGCGTTCAAATTACAGTTAGAAGAAACTAAGCAGCTTCTATCAAGGTGACTTACAGCAGCCCATTAAGAATACCATATAGCCTCTCCCATGGCAACCTCCATTCTGATTTTAAACAAGAAACCCCTAAATATCTGAATATGAACTGTGCTGAGATTTAGCTACTTTAACAAAGGAAACAATTAGGCACTTACCTGGTTCCTTCACTTAGGTACCATCTGGATAGGTACAAAGAAAAAATAAGATGCGTACTGGAAAGTTGAGATGAGTTTTTATTGAGAAAAGGAAGAGAATAGTCCAAAGAAGCCTCAACAAAGTCCCACAGGATAATACACAGAGATACAGACAATGTTGTCTCACCATCTGTTTGACAGTTCCCATGGAATATTGTGCTTGCCTCTGGATTGGCAGAAGGGTTAAACTCCAAAGCTATATGTATAGAAGGAGAAAAAAGATGTAACCATTTATAAAAATTTATCAACTCATTTATTCAACTGCTGCTTATTCGACAAGAAGAGCCATAAATAAATAGTCCCATGCCAGCCTGGGAGAATGAGATGAGAGAGCAAGAACTGAGCGACTGGGAGGGGAGGCGAAAAGAAACTGCTGGATTTGGTGGGGAAAGACTAAGGGGTGGGAATGCAAGGCAGAGCCAGCTTGTGCTCCTGGGCAGCCCCGGGAAAGCTGACTACAGGCAGAAAGGAGCTCGAAGTGGGCGATGCCTCAAAGGGAACCTTGGGGACAGCAGCAGCCAGAGGCAAGCAGAAGGCAGATGGCACCCGTCACCTCCTTACCTTCAGGCATCTCCCGGTCATGGATGTGGTGCATGTGGAGGTCTTCACCAACTTCAACAGTCACCTTAGCAGGCTGCACAGCAGCAGCCATGGGCGCTCCTGCCATCCTGTCCCCAGTTCCTCTCATCCTGTCCCCAGCTCCTGCCATCCTATCCCCAGCTCCTGCCATCCTATCCCCAGATCCTGCCTCATAGATCTCGGACTCAGAGGGGTACACTGACCCCTGTTGCTGGTCAAACTCGTGGCTGTCCCTGGGGCACACACAACAGGTCAGTATGTTCCCCATGGGGCGTCTCTACTGGCTGCCACCACCTGTGCCTCTGCTCACAGCTTTGGCCACGCACGCCCGCTGTCCTAGGCCGAGGCTATGCTGCACTTGCAGAGATGGTCTTGCCTGCTGCTTGCCTGCCCACCTCACAGCTGGGCCCCAGCCCCAGCTAGGGCTGCAGACCAAGGCCCGCACCCTGCCGCCTCCCCTGAGTTGACTTGTCTGGGAGGGTGAAGACCAGTTGACTTATTTAATAGGTTGTGAACTCAACAAGCGCTGAGAGACACAACAACTGCCTGAAGAGAGAACAGACGGTGCTCCTCCTCCTTCTGTAGTCACCTACAGACTGAAGCCCACTGGCCCAGGTGGGAGCC